>NW_014555154.1:522422-579312 GCF_001313825.1 Dinoponera quadriceps | reverse complement strand
CACACACACACACACACACACACACACACACACACACACACACACGTATTCACAACTGTCCCTTGGCGCGATTGTTCGCGCTATCGATTGTTTGTTCTGTGCAAAGAATACGGGCCTACGAATTCGTGACCTGTTTACTTATCCACAATTTCGAAATTATGAGAACTACCTGCGTGTGTTCATTAGCTATCGCTGCATATTGCGGAAAAGAGAAAAGAAAAAAAGCATACGAATTTGCTCGAACAACGATTAGGCGATCAGACGTCGGTTTAGCGGGTCAGAAGTACTTATCCGACAATCTCTCCGCGACTGCGCGTGTCACGCGCGTTATTTTTTTTCTTTCATCAGCAATTCGATTGCCAGTTAGGCCACTGATAAACGAACAATAGACTAGCGTAAGTTACACCAGGTGATTAATCGCGTATTGTTATTGCGCAACTGTTGTTCGAGCGCCGAGGACGAAGATGACGATCCCGACATGAAGGCACAAAGGGAGAAAGAAAGGCGGCAAGCTAATAACGCTAGGGAGAGGTAAGCTCAATGAGTTATACGGAGACACACGCGTGAATCGAATTTCTTCCCCGTTCCGGTTGACCGATTTAATGCAATTTGAGATCATGATTCCGCGTTCAGTGGTAAAAACAGCGGCCCGTATTCTATGTATATGTGACATAACAATGTATCCAACGTAGTGATACCGAAAGTGCCGTGCACGATGACGACGAGAGATCAAATATATGGCACGTTACTTTCTCTCTCTCTCTCTCTCTCTCTCTCTCTCTTTCTCTCTCTCTCTCTCTATCTTTCTATCTATCTCTCTTTCTTTCTGCCTCTATTACTGTGTATACATATTATCTTGAGAAATCGGCATGTTTCGATGCACACACGAGACGAGAAATCTCCTCCTGTCGCATGTTCATACTTTATAATATATTGCACTTTTATCGATATATAGGGAGTTGGTTCAAGAGATGCACGATATCACGCAATTATGTTTCTCACGATTCTCTTGCTCTATTTACCGCACTAACTTCTATCGTAATAATTATACACGAGATGAATGTCTCTCTCTTAATGCAATGAGTGAGTAAGTATACGTTGAAAGATTTTGTTGCGTTTGTACAAAAGCTACACTGATGGGAAATTATAGTTACTTTCGATGCCAACTATATTCCACTTTTCGATTATAACCATAAACATAGGAGAATCATTTTTCTAGTAAATGTTACTATAGTGCCAGTGATAATAATCTTACATACGTGTTGCTACTACTATAAAATATGATTGGCAAAGTAACTAATTTTCCATCAGTGTATTGAACGTAGTAGACAACTAAGAATTCACACTCTGGTCTTTGAATTTCGAGACTTAAGATTCCCGCGCTGCAGTTGTCTTGTTTGATGACGTCAGAAGTGGGAAAACGTATGTTTAAAGTGTTTGCGAAATACCTTGAAATAAGAAAATATATTTATAAAATGACAGATTCTATAAATTGTAGATCCTATCGAATAGAAAAATTTATTAAAATAGTCCGAAAATTTGACTTTTACTCTAACAATCAATAAATAACCATAATATGCAATCTTTCTTTTATAATTTTGTTACGTTAATTTTACAACTATTTTTAATTTATTTGTCCAAATAAGAGGAAAGTTCCCGAAATATTTTACAAATGTGCTCTTTCTCTCAATCCACTATAAGTATCATTTTATGGACATATCCTTTTATTCCAGCGTGTTCCATCGGAATTTTGGATATATTTTTCCTTGCTTCTGACATCATTAATCAAGATATGGCTGCGCAGATCTTCGAGGAAACGGGAACCTTGAAAAGAAAACATCTGATCGATCATTAGTCTAATAACAGAGGATTGAAATTCGAAACGCTTAAATTTCATTTTTCGTCATAGGATACGCATCAGGGACATCAACGAAGCCCTGAAGGAATTAGGAAGAATGTGTATGACACATTTAAAAACCGACAAACCTCAGACGAAGCTCGGTATTCTCAACATGGCTGTCGAAGTTATAATGACACTCGAGCAGCAAGTCAGAGGTGCGTATCGATTTTCGCAGTGATCACGATCGCGCGCCGTTTACGATCGGTATTATAGACACTAATTTCTCATTGTCTTCGTCTCTTTCTGTGCAGAGCGAAACCTTAATCCGAAGGCTGCGTGCTTAAAAAGAAGAGAGGAGGAAAAGGCCGAGGATGGTCCCAAGTTGCCGGGCCATCTCGCGGCGCACATAGCACATCCGCATCCTCATGCTCATGCACACTCTCAGGCGCCCTTCCCCGCCTTGCCCGTAAGATCTCACGAACAGTAATTCGTAAGACGAACTCTTACCTGACGAGAGACGCCTTTGACCGAGACACGCGTCGTTCTTTTTCTTTTTCCAGGGTCCGCAGCCTTCCCTTCAGCACAATCCACCGCAACCGCAGTAGCAGCGGCTCAGTGGCGGTGTCATTCTGTGTTAAGGGGTAGATACGTCTTAAAATCGACATATTTTGCCGATATGACTTGCATATCCATATGGAAATACTTTCTGCTCGCGCGAGTCGCGAGAAAAGCGCAGAAAATTGTGAATATTATACGTGATGGCGTCGCATTCGTAGACGAAGAGGCGATAGAGAAGGAAAGGGTGGAAGAAGAGGGGAAGGGAGGGAGGAAGAGGAATATAAGAAATCCGTTTAGCCGGTCCTGTTTTACATATATCGTTTACTACTTAGTAGCGTTTGTATATTAGTATTTTGTATGATTCTACTTAAAGCCTTGGATCACATCATCCTTTGAAATCACGATTTATCGAACAGTGATCGAGGAAAAGTCTTAGAATATTACAGTTAAGGAGCGGCACCGATAATACCCATAACTTTTTGCAGCAGCAGCTCTTTTACGCGTTCGCGGGCTAAAGCAAGCAAGAAGGAAAGAAAGAATGAGGGAGAGAGAGAGAGAGAGAGATTTTTCGTATGCCCATATGTAAGCATAGCGCGCGCATGTATAGTTTTAAGAGGCATCTACCCCACCCCCACGAGGCGGCTTCAAATTATTTTTATAAATAGCGAGAAAAAGAAAAAGAAACAAAGGAATATGGTTCCTCTCTTTCGAGATATATAATGTGTAGTACGATCGAGGTTTTATTAACGGTCGAACTTCGCTACTGACTCATGTTAAATTGCCCACTTCTGTGTATACACTATTAACATGTTGCGTTATAGCGCGCAATAGCTAGGAGGAGAACTACTCGAGTTGGCGGGAAAACAGAGCCCACGCATATACACACACATACACACACACACACACAAACGTACACGTTGACTAAAGATGAAGATAAAGGCAGCATATTTCCAGAACCAGTCTAAAGAAAAAAAACCCTTCTGCCCAAGCTTCACTCTTTTCCATCATCGAAATTGACATTCGCGCATTGTGATACTTTGTTGTACGCGGCCTCTTCGACCCCCGTGAATTCGATTCATTATCGCGTTCATAAATCGCGAGGGTCTGCAAAATTCCGCAAGTTTTCTTGCAGGCCCTCGTGCTCGACGGAGAACGTAGTACGTCACCAATGTATATAACGTATGAACTGTGTCGCCTTTATGTTGATCATTAGACACTGAAGATACTGTATATAGAGATTATCGTTTACGAGCGTCCTAGAGTGTGAATCGAAGATGCTAGCGGTTCGTTCACGCTCGCAAGAAAGCACACGGAATACCCACCGTCACCCATCCACTTCGGAAACTGGTTGTTGCGGTGTCGTGAGAAAGTCGTACTTTCCGGTGCTTGCAGCTTCTCTCTCGACGCGTGCAACTCGATTTTAGGGAAAATAACGGAGAGGACGGATTTCCCGAGTACGCGTACACGATTCATTTCGATTCGGCAAATTCGTCCTCCGTGAATATTAAAAGAATAATGATGGACATTTCGACTGTAAGTATTTTGCACGACGTGCGATAAAGAAGCTGTGATTTTCAAATGGTGTAACCAGAGTTTCTCACGACATCGCGCTATCTACAATACTCCCCAGCTATTGAAATTTCTCTTTTACATTATTATCGCGAAGGAAACTAAATATATAACCGCGAAGATTATTTTAACGAAGTTCTCGGCATATATTTATTTCGCTACGCTCGAACGCTGAAATTTAATTTTACAGGCTGTCCTAAAAAAATGATCGTACAATACTTTAATTATGTATTTTATATTGTAAACATATAATACTTTAATTTCGTAACTCAATATTTTCAACTATTTTAATATTTAGTCTATTTTAACAAGTGATTGGCAAGTAAATTGTTAATTGAAGTTGAAAATTCTAATACAAAAAATGTCTCATCAATATTTTTTGTATTGATAACCAAGTTATATTTTTTAGCTAATTTCTTAAGCGAAATATATATACTTGAACAGAATTTTAATTGAAAATTTAGTTACAGAGATATACAATATTAGTTGGTAAGTTATGATAAATAATAATTTAAAATTTTTGTACGATTTTCGGCTCGAATTAAGTTCTAATTAAACTCTCATATGCTATTAAAGTATATATACGATAATTTTGGGACATCCTGTGTGTATGTATATATATGCCATTTATGTACATTTAAAGTGCCATTTAGGTCATTTTTGATTTTAATATCAGGCTGAACGAGATTCAACCTTAGTTTATATTAAGCGTAATTTATGCGTGCTCATTAATATATGTAAATCGCTTTTCATCGATGAACTATTTTAATAACTTTTCTTTTTTCAGATTGTGTAAAATAGCGTGAACGATCCGTGCCCAAAACCGGAAAAAACCATACATTTATAAGATAATATTTAAAGATTTGTTTTATATTATGTCGGATGAACGTTTCTTATATAGATCCTTAGGACGTTGACATTACATTTTATTTCTAATCATCGGTCGTATGACTTTTAATTTAAGAGCGATCAACGAATATTAATTTAAGAAGTATTTAGGACACCTTCGAATTATATATTAATCATTTTTACTAATTACATCTCTCGTCGTCCGTGCCTCCGGCACGGCTACACGAAATATAACTCCGAAATGGATTATCTCGAATGTTGCGGCATTGAGGAAAGTATATATATATATACATATATATATATATATACATACATACATATATATATATGTATATATACATACAATGTATATACATGCACATACGTATTGGGCAGTAAATCCGTGTGGCTGCAGAGAAAAATGCATGTAGGATCCTTAAAAAAAGAAAGAAGAAAATTATCGAATCAACAATTCGCCCACTTTACTTTTACGCTGACGTCTATTGATTGACGACCGTGTATAATTATACGTTGCAATATGTTGTCATCGGGAATTGACAAGCATTTATATGTGCCAAAACATGAGCACGTGACGAGAAAATAATTACGATACCTGGTGCGAGGTAGATTCTTTGACGTGAGACATACGATATCGATACATTTAACGAACGCACAAAAACAACTTTACAAACGCTTCATGTTGCGGTTTTTCTGTTTTTATTTTTATTTTTTTTAATCTCTTAATGCCGCACCGTTAGAAAGAAGACGGTCTTTCGATGACACTGGTTTTGGTACATCATCGAATCACTCTGGACCCTCTCTAATCTTTTCGACACGCTCCTCTTCCTGCGTTTTGTCCCTGCCACTTGTTATACGGTCGAGATTTCTGTACTTATGCGTACGGTGAAATGCTAGATCAAACGGAACGGAAGGAGTTAAGCATCGAAACGAACGAAAGCACACGCGAATGAGACGCGGAATTGGGTCCGAGACTTAAGAATCGCGCAACTCAGCTCGCATCGAGTGCGAGAACAGCCCAGACCTGTCATAATCACGATTAATTATTATTAATTATTAATTATCATTAATTATTATCAATTAATTAAATCGCCGACGAGATCTTTCATGAGAAAGAGAGAGAGAGAGAGAGAGGGAGAGAGAGAGAGAGAGAGGGAGAGAGAGAGAGAGAGGGAGAGCAGAGAGAACGGGACATTTTTGTTTTTGAACAAAAATATAGCTCAACGTATATGTACCCAGTTGCCATGTATTTTAATTTATTTAGATTCTTAAATAAATTTTATTGAAAACAAGAACGACGACGACGACGTATCGAATGTTGCCCGCTGCTGTGTTCATCTCCGCCTCTTTTCTGCTCTGTTTTCTTTCGCTTGTTCTGTTCGCGCACCTTTCCGGGAGTATCCGCGAGTAATCCTTTCCTCCCCCTTCCCTCTCCCCCGCTCCGTGCGAAGCTATATTTTTCTTCAAAAGCATGGCAGGATCTCTACAGAGATCACGAATGACTGTAAGAATTTCACATGTCTGTCTCCACGCGGTCTCCGCGACGAATTCTTTCCTCGTCGACCCTCGCGAACTTAAACTCATATCAAAAAACGCCAGAAACATATCGTCTATTTATATTTATTGTAAATGTGCGTGTGCAGATATATTTTCTCTTTTCTCAAACGCTTTTTAGACTCCGACACCCCGTCATTCTTTCTTGTAACGACGTTCTTTCGAGCCGAACGATCCAAATGACGCGTTTGCGGTCATCACCGATAATTTTATTCTTGAGAGACACAATGGCTGAGATGGTGAGGTCTTACATTTAAAATCGTCTTAGGTTCATCCTCAGATGCAGTGTAGCCGACGAAACGATCCGTACGGATGCATCTGAAGATGAACATAAGACGACCTTAAAAATAAGATCCGACCGGCCAACGTCAAGCCGGCTTTTTTTCCCGCTCAATTAGCCAATCGGGACTTGCGTCTTTGATAACGATCGAGTGCCTGCCTCTGTTGTGCGAAGTATCCTAACAAAGTACATCCGACGAGAGATGTTTTCTTGCGAATTCGCTGCGGCCGGCGAAATCGCGCTCGAGTCAAAAATCGCGGCGTCACGAATCGGAACACAATCATACAGAATGAAGTACCGTCGATACTCCGATGTAACGTTTGATACACTACTCTGAGCGACACACCGTGAATACCTTCGAAGCCTCTCGCTCTCCGGACCTGTCGAAACCGATCGACGATAGCGGACAGCGAGACTGATTAGCGAGATTGTCCCGACGTTGATTTTTCTAAGCTGTAAGCTCGTTCACATGTCCTCACTAGATCATAGAACTATCACGAGAGAGAAGTCACTTTCGTTATCGATCAGGATCCGTAGAACTGTAGACAATCTGATCAGCAAGAACTCGCGCAACCTCGCTCCACCCATAAAATTAATAATTATTAACTATGCCCCCGCGTCGTCGCGGGCGACGCTTTATAAAATTATACTTAATGACGAGGGAGAAACGGGAGTGAAGATGAAAGACAAAGAGGAGAGGCAAGGAGGGAGGAAGAATGAATGGAAGGAAAAAAGAGAGAGAAAGAGGGAGGGAGAACGTGACGACAATTGTACATTGTGACAAACTGCAAAGAGGGAGGGAAAGGGGGAGAGAGAGAGAGAAAGAGAGAGAGCCGCTCACACAGACACTAAACTAAAAAAGAAAAAAAAACTACACGATCACGCACTTGTACTCGCGAAGGTAATCATGTAAAATAATAACGACAATAAATAGCTCGTAAGCCAGTCTAAGCTAGACACTTGTCGATAGTCGTAGATAGTCAAAGTGAAGAAGCCGAAGGAGGAGGGGCGACGGTCTACAACCGGGGGGTCGAAGTCGAAATGGTATCGGCCGTGAGACGTGGAGGCCCCTTCACACAGACCTTGTAAATGAGACAAGATGATAACTCTCTTAATGAGGACAAGGACGACGACGACGACGATAACAACGACGATGACGATAACGACGTTATTTTCGAGTAGACGCGCATATCGTGTGAACGGTACTGTGCGGACACGCGCTCTCACATGCGCGTGCACGCTTTCGTTTTGGTATAACGAGTTGGTTGTAAAACCCCCACGCGACATGGATCGATTTATGATGATTATTGTTAGGCGACTAAATATCGGCGTGAGAGACGCGAGAGGGACTACTGCGTCGCGGTCTAATTGCGTAAGGGTTCAGTTATGTCGGCACAATTGCGAATCGATAATTATCATATCATAAGGTGTAAACTATATTAGGCGTATAGTACTGTATCATATGTAATAAAAAAAAGGGAAAGAAAAAAAACGGGAGGATTAACGCGTAAGTGATAAGGGCTGTAGGCAGTTTGTGTGAACGGGCCTGGAAGATGTTGTTGAGAACCGATCTCTTCGACCCTACATGCGATTAAGCGGATTGCGATTATTAATATTAATGAAGTACGAGATGAATATAAATACATAAACTGAGCGCGAGAGCAAAAGAGAGAGAGAGAGAGAGAGAGTGCAAGTGGGAGAATGCGAGAGAGAAAGAGAAAGAGAGACAGAAGAGAGTGTGTGTATACGTGTGTGAGAGAGTGAACAAGTGTATCGATTGAGAAAGAAAAAAAATATGTAATTATATCACTAGTAATATTACCTATCATTAATATAATAAATGTGCCATTTTTTCCATAATCACACGGTGTCGGCTTGGCATTCTACGGCGCGATATGTCGCAACGCGTTTTTCTCTCTCCTTTGACGAAACGATAACGATAATAATTTCGATACACCTTGCATTCACGGTCGTTTGTTTGCCCCCCTCCCCCCTTTCCTTTTTTTTCTTTCTCACTCGTTATTTTATTTTGTATATTGTACTCTCTCAGTATTCTAGACGATATCCACATTTATGTCTTACATTTTGCTCCTACACGATATGACACGTCTTGGTTTAAGTTCAATTATATTGCACTATTATACGCAGAACTACGACTTCAGCTATATATATACGCACAATAATGTAGGTACCATTAGAATCCTAACGAGTATATTCTTGTCACGATCTGTGATTGTTTTTCATTGGAATAGGTCTGTTCTTTCTCGCTGGACTGGCTGTATTAGCTCGTACTAGCTCCTTTCTCCTCTTTCCTCCGTCAAGTATTATCTGTATATCTCTCTCTTTTTAAGTTCTATAAATATACACTAGTTCAGCGAGAAGGGACAGGCTCGATACACACACAGGACACGCTGTCAGTCGACTGTCGCAGCGCACGGCAAACGTTTGTAGTCTATCGCAGTGGAACTTACATTTCTGGCACTTCACATCGCGAAAGCAAGGCCAGGCGGATTCACGTCGCTGTTACCCCTTCGATAAGTCACCGATCCTTTTCCTCCTTTCCTAAGAAGAAGTAGAAGAAGGGGAAAAAGGAGAAAAGGAAGGAAAAGCGTGAGGCAGAAATAAACTTATTAATTACATCCGCGAGAACTCAAGCGGTGTGTGACGACGGTTCGTTGTGTTCTCCGCTCATTATCATCATTGTCATCATCAACGGGTAAGTCGTCAGCTTGCCTCACGGACGACGGTTGGACGCAGGTAATGTCATCTGGCGCGGTGAAAGGTATTAATTTGACTGTTTCTCAATTCCCGGTATTGCACGGTTGCGCGCTATTGTATAATGTTATTGCAAAATTATTTACACGACCGCAGATACCGCGATGGCAGCGGCGGCTCTTGACGAGCCGCCTAAATATGCCCGGTCGCGATGAAGAAATCCTATTGCAGATTCCACTCGGTGGTTTTTAACCTCCGACCCGAGCTCTTACGTTTCACCTGCGCGTTGCACATGGGAGAAAGAAAGAGAAAGAGAGAGAGAGAGAGAGAAAAGTACCTTTCGCTGTTTTATCGTTCCTCCACTTCGTTCCTTATAGGTATGGAGAATATAATTGCACACATCGTTATATAATCTCGCCCGGTCGAGGGAGTCAGAGAGGCAAGGCGTCGTGTAAAGAATGATGATTTATTAGAGACGAGGATTTCACGTAAGTTCCAAACAGCATTAGTTACCTATCGTCGATGCGTTCGACCATTAACGGCTAATATGCAACCTTACTTCCGGAGTGATAACGTCGTAGATATATTACAATTTCCCCCTAAGTTCCTTCCTCGTAAAATATATTGTAGCGATTGTACAAAAAATACTTAAATCCGGTAATTTCAACTAATGCTAGTTTCATCAGCGTTCCTCCTTTGCTATTCCCCTATTTGCGAAAGTCAACGTTGCACTTATATTCTTGCTCACAAGCGGAGATACTTTTAAAGACACTTTTATTGATAAAAGAGAGTTCAGAATACGGGCTATTGTGGTAATTGTATGGCACACAAATTTTCCCCGTAATTTCTGCTTCATAAAACCCCAAACGTTTTCAATCGAATTCGTATCCGGTGATTGCGCAAGTCAGTCTAAGGTCATTGTGCCACTTTCCTCTTTCCACGCTGTACACAGACGACGTTTAGCGTTTAGGTTGTCAGTAAACGAATAGAGGCAACCAAAATTATGCTTAGAGAAACACTCCCAAACATGGGTCTTAATCGGATAATATCGGATGCTTAACTGTCCGGTGGATGATCTTATTACTCGGGATTGACAAACATGAGTGTATATTTACCAGAAATGTTAGTCGGCATCTGCTGAGAAATTTTATGGAAAAAATAGAGACATTTGGAAGCTTCAAGAAAACGACAATCCCAAACGTCGGAGTCGCTTTTGCACAGAATGGAAAACTAAACATGGCATCATCAAAATTAATTGACCTATATCGTTCCTAGATGCGAATTCAATTGAGAACGTGTGGTCCTATATCAAGTACAAACTAAGAGAGAAAATATCTTTACTCTCAAGCAGCTGTCGGAAAAATCAGAAAGCTGTGACGCTCTCTACTACGTAAATATGCTGAAACGTACACAAAAACAAAAAGACGGTAAATTAACAAAAACTGTAGTGTATCTGTTATAATATAACATACTCGTTATGTAACTTTTCGTTATGTAACTTTTTATGTCCAAGCTATATAGCAGCAACTGAATGTGTTGACTGAGTAGTTATATACAAAGAGACAGTAAAATTATAAAATTGTAATATAACTGTTATAACACTTTCGTTGTATAAATTTGTATTCCTAAGCTATATAGCAGTAATTGAATGCATTAACTGGGTTGTTACCTATTGTCGATATGTTCAGCCCTTAACGACTAATATATATCCTTACTTTCGGAGTGATAACGTAGTAAGTACATTACGATTTCACCTTAAATTAATAAACGATTTGTTACAGCGGTTGTATCAGAGTTAGGAAAATTACCTTTGAAAAGTAACTCGTTATCGTTATTGTTCTTCAAGAAGTAGCGAGTTATTACTCTTTCATCGAGCTTTGAAGGCTTTTCTTTGAGGATTCACTTATGTTCGTTTCATATATATATATATTGTGCGAAGTAACGATAAAAGTAACGGTTATATCCGTTATCCAAAAAATGTAACTGCATTACCACTACCGTTATTGGCGAAAAAATGTGATGTCGTTATCAAATCGTTACTGAAAAAAAATAACTGTAACGACGTTACAACTAAAGGCTGGAGCGCAGACCTCTGCATAACGCATAATGCATAAGAGAATCAACCAAAGTCCTTTATTTTCATCTTGGGGATTTTTGATTAGTTGACTCTCTTATGCGCTATGTGCTGTACAGAAATTTGGGCTTGAACACGTTATTTCCCAACCTTGGAAAATATATAATACAATATCCAAATGCGATCATTTCGGCAAATATCCCGATTTTGCTAGTGTTCTTCCTTTCCTATTTCGTCGACGACGACAATATCGATCGAAGATCCTAAATCGATCTGCAGATCGATATCCGCGCTGCATGGACGGTTCTTAGCGATGAAAGAAAATGATATATACAATGCTGCAGATGAGAATTGCGGAATGACAAAATGCGAGTCTCGCTGCGTGGTCTGATCAAAATCGCTTCGAATATCTCGCGATGCTCATCGGATCGTCCGGCACGCGTCACTCGGAGTGTGAGTAGTGTGAAAGCGTCGCCGCGCGCGCAGTGACGCTCGCGGTGTCACGACTCGCTTTCCACGCCGTCGTCCCTTCTTCCGCATTTTAGCGCGCGGATTTAGCGAAGACGAGAAACCGGGTCAGAAAAGGTCCGATTGCGAGCGATACTTTTACTTCCAGCTGGACGGGGAACTTATTTCCGTTCGTTATATCCCCCGGCTGCGCTCAAGACCCATCACTGTGTTCGCTACTCTACGAATAACTTTCCGAGGAATAAAAAAGAAGTAAAAACGATTACAATGAAACGGTAAAAACGTTACCTTGTCACAGCCATATTGAGGTTACGTGACTTCGAGTATGTAACTCGATCGACGACGCGTTTTGCAACACGCTCTTTCCACAACTCGTGCGAAGAAAACGACGCGTCGTTCGCGGAGGCTACGGAGTGTCTCACCAAGTGAGTCGCGCATTTATACTCGACGTGTTGTTTCTTTCAATCTATCTTCGACAGTCGTCTCTTCAGCGTCACATAAGCCAATATTCGGAACATGATTAAAAAGGCGAACAATATGGCAACGTCGACCCAAAATATTGACTTGGACATACTGAGCTCCTCTAATATCGTATTTGGCATCCGATAGTGGCAATAGATGGTTGGACAAGGTAATTTCTCACGATTATTGTAGACAGCGTAGACCAGGCCGTCGAAGATATATCGGTGTATGTTCACGTAGCTGATATATTTAAAGAACTTAGGCATATGTATGAAGAAGATCATGAAGCCGGTGAGGCTCAGCATGATGCACGCGATGACGGATCCGATGAAAATCCCGTTGATGGGATTGAAAAGCGCGCCTAGCCAGAGGCCTATAGCTTCGGAGGTGAGGTTGGTTAAGATAGCGACTAGCAGATACATGAGAAAGCGGGAGTACTCGAGCGGTTGGCTGGTCATAAAGTAGGAGACGAACGAGTAGATGAAGGCGAAGATTATTTGAAAGGGTAGCATGCACACCATCGTGGCCACGTAGTAAGTCTTCAGTTGGTACCAGTTGTTGAAGCGCTCCTTCCGCAGAATGTTGACCTCCAAGGGGAACTTGAGCACGGCCGGCATCATGCCGGTGTAGAACAAGTACAACGTGGTCACCTGCATGTAGCTGATGTTGCTGATCGTCTTACTGCCGTCGTTGCCGGCTTGCTCGAAAAGCAGACCCAACAACACCGCCACGAGGAAGTGGAGGACGATCTTGACACGCACCGTCGAGTAGTCTCGGTACGCCAAGATAGCGTAGCGCTGCAGCAGCACCCAGAATCGCGTCAACTCCGAGGGCGGGCTTAGCATTTGATCGTCGTTGAGCACCTTCACGTTGTTCGACGGCTCCCTCGAACACTCCTCCTCACCCTTCGGCCAGTCGAGACACTTGGCCGTCGCGATCAACTGCTCGTCGTAATTGCCGTACTCGCGGGTCACCACCTCCAGCATGTAGTCCGCCGGATTGTGGTACTGCGGACACTGGAGACCCTGCTGAGCGAAGTACTCGATCGTGTCGTTGGGCGACGAGTGATACATGCAGTGGCCGTCCACCAGCAGGTAGATGTGATCGAACATCTGATAGATCGCCGCGCTGGGCTGGTGGATCGTGCAGATGATCGTTCTGCCAGCTCGCGCCAGCGTCTTCAACACGGACACGCACTGGTGAGACGACATCGAGTCCAAGCCGGTGGTCGGCTCGTCCAAAAACATGACCGGCGGATTGTCGATAATCTCCAGGGCTATGCTCAGCCGCTTCCTTTGGCCGCCGCTCAGCCGGCTCACTCGCGTCTCCTTGGTCTGCGACAGACTGAGCGTCTCCAGGATCTTGGCGATCAGCATCTGCCGGGACTCGTGCGAGACCGTGCGGTTGAGCTTCAGGTAACTCGTGATCATCATGATCTCGTAGACGGTGAAGAAGCCGTGCAGGTTGTCCGTCTGCTGGATATAGCACAGTTGCTTCCTTGTTTCCTTGCTGCTGTTACTCTTCTGCTTACTGCCGCTGTCGAGGTACTCCACCTTTCCTGTGTACTTACCCTCTTGGAAGCCGCTCAAGATGTTCAGCAGCGTCGACT
Organism: Dinoponera quadriceps; assembly: GCF_001313825.1. NCBI lineage: Eukaryota > Metazoa > Arthropoda > Insecta > Hymenoptera > Formicidae > Dinoponera > Dinoponera quadriceps. The sequence goes on along the minus strand of NW_014555154.1, from coordinate 565,337 downwards.
TGCCGGAACCGGACGGCCCCATGATGGCCGTCAGCTCGGTGCCCCGGAAGAAGCCGTTCAGCCCCTTGAGGATCTGCTTCCGCGGCTTGCAAAACCCAAGTTTGACCTCGTACGACAGATCTCTGAATTGGACGTTGATCATCCGATTGCGCATCATGTTCATCAGTGTGACGCTGTCCATTGTGCCGGACTTGCGATTCGATCGACCCGCCTCGAGTAATTTCGTGATCTGTCCGACGGTGAAATAACGATTACTCCTTTATCTCTCTTAACCCCCACTTATCGGCAGTTTTCTCCTCCGCCACGCGCCATAATAAACACAGTCGTGCACGCGAATTATTTATCTATGATCCGTGCGTAGAGACTCGATCGCGGTTACAACTGTGCTGATCGCTTCGCATCGAGCAAGCGCGTGCGTCGCAGCACAGCGCCGATCTTTTCCTGCTCGCGGAATTTTTCCGACTGTCAACTCAGATAATAAATTCCGCCAACGGTGATCTTCTAATTTTCGCGCGTTTTTTCTTTTTTTTTTACGACGCCATGATTTATTTCATTAAACTCTACCGACTATGTTAATTACGAATATAGCCTATTCATTACCCGCAGATGATGTACGAACGACGATTAAAATTAATTATCTAATTAATTAGTCGACTAACATAAAACGCTGATGCGTGCTCCCTCTCTCTTTCTCTCTGCACGCACTTGCTCGGTCGACGGTTACTCGTAGCGTATGCCTTCTCCCCGAGAGCGCTTGCACACAAATCTTCTTAATGCCCTCCTTTTCTTCCTGTTGGCATCACGGATCAATTTGGGGAGTTTGGTGTGCAATTTTGTTTTCTCCTCCTCGAAGCGTTTCGATAGCGATCGTGGCTTCAATCAGACGTCCAGCGCTCGAATTTTCCCATATGCAATTATCTCTCCTTTCTCGCGCATCTGTAATTAGATTATTGCGTTATCGAGAGTTGCTGCATATATGAGCGTATGCTATGCAATAATACCAGGAAAAGAAAATGGAGAAAAGTATTAGATAACTCTTGATTTCAGATAATTCTACTTTTCGGTTATTTTATAAATTAATCTCTATCACAATATATTCGCGCGACTAACATGTGTGGTCGCGTGAATAGCGCGAAAGAACAAGGTTTGCTTGTTATCTTTGATATTGAAGTAGATATTGAAGTATCGAATATTGTGAGATCAACTGTAATTACCAACGCGATTGCTTCTCATTATCTTACGTTCGTTGGTACGTAGGAGTTGATACCGAATGTATAACTTGCCATTGATGTTAACCAATGTTAATGTTTCTATTGAGAGATGTGCACTCCGATTGAGGTTGTTGAAAGTAACGTTGATTGATATTTGCGCGTAATAGATAATTGTGACATATCATCGTCGGGCATGCTTATGTGTGTGTGTGTATAACCATTGAAAAAATGTTGCGATAGCATCGATCGCACCACGATAGTATCGTAAAAAAATTAATCGGCAGGAAATCGATATTTAGAGCCCGCAATTAGAGTGTATAATAAATATACATAAGTACTTTATCAGTCTTTAGTGATACAAAGAACAAATGAATTCCAATTAACACTTAGACTGTCACATTACTCATATACGGGTGACGCGAGAATTTCCGCCTCATCACTCATATATAAATGACAGTTTTATAATAACTGAAATAATTTTATGAACCATTTATTGAGATATTGAGAATGAAAATAATAAAAATATTCGCACGTTTGCACGATACATATTAGGTGTGCCCATAAGTAATGTCGCTTTTTGGTACTTATACAAAATTTTATTTTATTTAACATTTAATTTTTTTCAAAATTTCACAATAAGCACACTAAGTGTCAGTAAATTTAATTTAATTAGTATATAGGTCATGTAATAATAATAAATCACGTCCGCGAACAAAGTGGCAATGTTCATTCGATTTGTAAAAAACGACATTACTTATAGGTTTCCCTAATAGTAGTGCCAAAAACGAAACAAAATTAACATTATTACAAAATGATCAAACCTATATACAATGGCGGACATATATTTACATACACTTAGGAAAATTAAGTTTTATTCGTTGTGTACTTATACATGAAATAGTTAAACAAAAGTCCATTACGTTTTTTACAAGTTTATAGTATATATTATGAGACAGCAAAAGACAATGTTTATTGATTTACAATAACTAAGAAGTTTCTTTTTTTGTTTGCTCAAGTGTCATATTTTCTGCGAACACGTACTTACGTACACTGTAGTAATACACAGATAGGTAAAAATTTCTTTAATGTAAACAATACTTATCAGTATCTATTGAGTAATGTAGGTAGAGAAACGTATTGTGACAATGTTGTGACAGCTGTAATGAGCAAACGAAAGAATATAACGTTAGAACAACGTCGGCAAATACGCAACTTCACAAAAATGGGAAGTCTTTTCGGAAGATTTCGACAGATCTTGGGATATCCGTTATGGCTTGTTATCAAGCTATAGAACATATTAAACGTCATAGAACGCCAGATAATGTTCCTCGTAAAACGAAACCGATAAACCGACATAAGAACTGACCGTAAGATTCATCGATTATTTGAATCAGATAGATTTAAAACTGCAGTTGATATTCACGCTGAAATATCATTTGATCTTGATAAAAATATAAGTTAGAATTGTCCGACGTAGACTAAATGAATTTCAATTACATGGACGCGTTGCTAGAAAGAAACCATTCATATCGGAAAAGAATCGCCGAGCTAGAATCGCTTTTGCAAAAGAATATTTAAACTGGACGCAACAACAATGGTTTCGAATTATTTTTACTGACGAATCTAAGTTTAATCGATTCGAATCTGATGGCAAAGTATATGTAAGACGTCGCATAGGTGAAGATTATCGCAAGAATTGTATAAAACCAACTGTAAAAGGGGATGGCGGGTTAGTAGTTGCATGGGGTTCTATGACTATTAATGGCATAGGTCCTATTCATCGAATAAAAGGAATCATGGACAGATTTACGTACTTGAACATCGTAGAAAATGTACTGCTTCCATTTGCTGAAGAATATATGCCGAAAGAATGGAATCTATCAACCAGATAATGACCCGAAACATACCGTGGTCTCACCGTTTTTCGTGGTCTCGCTTTACGATGAACATTATCTGACATTCCATGATGTTTAATATGTTGTATAGTTTAATAACAAGCCATAACAGATATTTCAAGCTTTGTAGAAATTTTCCGATAAGACTTCCCATTTTTGTGAAGTTGCGTATTTGCCGACGTTGTTCTAACGTTATATTCTTTCGTTTGCTCATTACAGCTGTCACAACATTGTCACAATACGTTTCTCTACCTACATTACTCAATAGATACTGATAAGTATTGTTTACATTGCAGAAATTTTTACCTATCTGTGTATTACCACAGTGTACGTAAGTACGTGTTCGCAGAAAATATGACACTTGAGCAAACAAAAAAAGAAACTTCTTAGTTATTGTAAATCAATAAACATTGTTTTGCTATCTCATGATATATGCTATGAACTTGTAATAAACGTAATGGACTTTTGTTTGATTATTTCATGTATAAGTATACAATGAATAAAACTTAATTTTCCTAACTGTACGTAAATATATGTCCGCCACTGTATATTTTTAGTGAAATTTTGGAAAATAATCCATGCATAATTGTTATTATATCAATATATTAGGGAGATGCCATATTTGGAAATTTTGCCGAATACGAGGAATATTAAGTTTTTTGCAAAATTTATGTTTTATTAGTTCCACAGAGTTACAAACGCTTCTACATAACGAAAGTACGTGCGAAAATGAATGGGAGTAGTGTCTAATATGTGACGAAACGATAAAAAATTTAAAAACTGAAATCTCGACCTGTCAAGTAAAGTATTTAAAATAAGAGTTTTGTAACTTGATACTACATATCGAATGTGTGTTTGCTTCAATGAGGAAAATTTCAAAGATCATTTCTTTATCTTTACGACTGTACATTGAAGGCTAAGAAGATACGAAAGTTTACAGGAAAAATTTTATATATTTTGACTAGATTCTCCGTAAAACAGAATAACACACATTCATCTTATTCACATTTATATCGTAATGACATTTACGTGCGACCTAGGGGAAGGAAACTTTTTATTTAAGAAATATAAATAGACTAGCATGTGATCTTCAGCATTTATGTAGTATAGCATGTCAGTATTTATGTTATATAACTTTTCAAGAATCACTTCTACATTGTTGAGTTATCACATTTATCAAGTCATCATTAATCATTGGCTCTAGTGTCCTTAAGAGAGTTTATTAGATGACACGATGAGATATGGGATGTGCATGGAAGAATAAAAATAGATACTGTAGTTTTTCCATCGGATACATATGATACACAATCAGCAGTCTCGGCGATGGAAGCTTATTCACCGAATTAATCACGTTCTTAGCGAGCGTATTGAACTTCGCAAGGTCGACGAGTTCACCATCTTACGTTCCTTTTGTGCTGCTTTCTTTTTCCTTCCTGAGCTCGACATTGCTAAAATCCGTAGTGCACACATGGTTTATTTTGAATTCTAATTATATATACGGTCATGCGCGCAAATAAAATTTTGGGTCTTATTAGTTTGACGCTCGAAACTAACTGAACAGTCTAAGTGTTAAGAACCGAACGAAGCCGCTCAACATGTATCGTCGATTGGTGTGCTTAAAATAGAACAATGATTTCAACGATGTCGCATAGTTTTTCGCTCTTCCTTTCTCTCTCTCTCTCTCTCCCTCCCACTTTCGCAACTCAATGTCACGTATAACTGATGTGCGTCATTAACATATTAAAGTTCCTCGAATATCAAATGGAACCCGCTTCCCATGGAGAAGTGAAAGCTATTAAAATCTTTAAAATAGCTGCATGATGAATCTAAAAGTGAATATCACAAAAAAAACACGTGCGACGAATTCGCGCGATGGACAAGTCAAGTTGATCAACTTATCTCACAAGCGACAGTCGCAGAGACACGTGCGGTTCGTCAAAACACCTGGTACGTCTTGCACGCCGAATTAATTTTTTATCATGATTAAAACAACCGACATTCTTTGTTTGAACTGATCATTTTAACTGAATTCGTCGATCTCGCGGAAGTGTACTCGCCAATGTCGAATTAATGTCCTTAGCGAACGTATCGAACTTTGCAAGGTTGACGAGTTCGCCATTTTATGCCCCCTTTGCGCTGTTTTCCTTTTCTTCTTCCTGTACTCGATATTGCTCAGATCCTTGTTCCAAGTCAAAACCGGTCAAGGAAAAATCGCGTCAAGGACTGACGACGCGATTTAGTGGGCGTACCTTTCTGTATTCTACGTTGTTATTTGAACATCAAGGTATTCAATTGCGATTGAATATCTAATAGCAATATTATCGAGATCGATAGCAATAAATCAGATAAGCAATAAAAAAAGTACATGTCAGATATATAATTTGTTGACATTAGTTTCGTTGATGTAAATCAACCGGCGGAAACGTAAAGATTTGTGCATAACCAATTATTTAACCGATTACTCAACGATCGATGACGGCGGTAATTTAGAATAATAATAAATAGTTGTGGATTTAATTACATAGCAGCGTTTATTCGTTGAATCGGTCAAGAAAGAGAGAGAGAGAGAGAGAGGAAAGGAGGAAAATATGTTATTTGCTCAAGTGCAATTCACGTGCGCACGTTTACCGCGTGCTTCAATATCTTATCGTAAACGGTATTGGCACCTTATCGTTTTCGCGATTGCGATAATTCCTACCGAAAGAAAGCAGTCGCGTGGCAACGAACACGATGCGCGGCACACAGGATCATCTTCCGACTTTTGCATCTCGGAACAAACACGCACTAAAAATTATAGTTAGTTTCAGCAGCACCAAACATATTTTATAATAGTAGCGACATGTACGTTACCACTAATACTATAATAACTAGAAAACTAGAAAAACCGACTAGAAAGATAATTCTCCCGACTATTTTTATGGTTAATAGTTATTTTCGGCCCCAATTATTTCTATGATTTTAACCACAAAAAAGTAGTAATGGCAACGTGCATGTAAGGTTATGATCGCTGATCACTATGGTCAAATTGACTAGAAAATGGTTCTGCTAATTATCTTTCTGGTTAATATGAAAAATATGGATATGGCATCGAAAGTGACTATAATTTTCTATCACCTTTTTAATTGTAAGTATCGTTTTTCTTACACGAGCGTTACATATAACGTTGTTTCAGTTTGAGAAGCAGATGTGGCCTACTATCCGGCCAAGACGAAAGTGCAAGTCCAACGAGCGCGTTCGTTCATATCAGCTGCGCGAGTTTCGTTGTGCAAGTCGCAATTTCGTCTGATGGGCGCATTCTATAACGCTCACGTTAATTCTATAAGAGCGGCCACGAGATACGTTACCGTCAACATGGAAGTATCAGCTCGAATTGTAATATAGTTGCGTATAGTTTTCCCGATCGATGCGTAATACGCAGCAACACTCGTGATTGAGCAGCCGCCGCGAATTTTTTCGACAAGTAAGCCGTATGAATATTATGATATAATTGATGTTTAAACGTGAAAGGTCTCGACAGTCTGCACTTGACTGCACGTCTCATATTAGACTATGCATTGCATGTATCACTCTCATTAATATTCGAAAGGAAAAGCAATTAAAATCATTATAGCCGAGCGAGGTCATTTCGATTTATATTATACCGACATACGTCGTAAGACGTAAATTCTTTTATGGCAGAATAATTTCCACACGTTTATATGTATCTAGATCATGAGAATTTTCTTATAGCGTTATTTGTTTCATGAATTTTGAGTTTATTATCCAATGTCCGAACAAAAAAATTACCAAAAAGCACCGAAAGAAGATTTCCCGAACATCTTATCTTATCTTCAACTACTGCATCGCATGCGTGTAATTAGTAGTATATTTACCTGGTCGTACGATCGCAACCTTGACATTTGGCAATTTTACAGTTTATCATTGAGGAAAATTATAGTTGACAGGTTTCGCGCAGATATTGCAACTTCGCACAAATCGTCTCTTATCTCAGACAACGTGTGGAATACTCGCATGAGAAATGATTTTTGCAAGATAAGACAGAATTGTTGCAATCTCTAACATTGAAACGGTTCGTACACATGCGAAAATAGTCTTCTCATGCGTGCGCGCACGCGCATTTTCACCCGTTCGATTCATCACTTTGCTATTGCATGTCGATTCAATTTACCTGCTTTGATCGGCACTCGCGGATACTCGTTCGAAACTGCACTCTAGTCCCAGCGATCTCTCGGATATTCCGATTTTATCCCTCTCGATTCCCCCAATGTTCTCCCGTGGAGATATCCCTCACTCGAAATGGTTCTTCGGGTCGGACTTGCGAAGAGTCTTTACAAAGAGTGTCACTTCGTGGAAAGGACACGCTGGCTGACTGGTCGCCCTCGGTTAGTCGGCGCGTCGACGATGTAACGTCGAATGGTCGGAAGCAGACTGGACGATGCGCCGGCAACGGGCCAAGTATTCGTTCCTCAAGTATATTGTCAGCTCATCGCCGTGACGACGACGCAGTAAGATCTCTCGGGATCGTGGGATCTCTCTGCTGCGTGTCGTAGACGAGATTAGCCGAACGATCAGTATATGCAGACATGACGGGGAGCAGATGTGATATATCGCGATAGTGGCTCCGTGCATTGCATCCATCGATACCTCCCGCCGGACACATAGCGAGTAACCTTTCCTCTTTGGTCAGCTATGTTCCTTTTTTCATCTTTCTCGCCGAAGTGCATAATCTTGCGAAACCTGTTTTTGTTCCTTCAAATCTCGCTACTCGTTGATCCTGTTTCGCCGAAGCTGCCTAACAGAGCAAGAAAAGCCTTTCGTCGTCCTTGGGCCCTGATGAGGAAGGACGCGCCGCGCGTTGGCGAAATGCGAAATGTGCTCGATTACTGAAACAAGTTCAATGGGAAGCGCACGCGCGCTCGCCAGAGAGATAATAAGTAAGTAGATAAAGAGAGTGAGAGAGAGAGAGACAGACAGAACAGAGTAGAGCTTATTATTGTTAAATTTTGTCCTCTCGACATCGAGAGAAAAATATCATAAGTGTGCACATGGCGTAGCACATTCGAGCAGTTTACAATGTAAAGAAAATTCTATAAATGCTGATTAGATTGTGTACGTAATTTATTACATAGACATTATGTAGATGGTGATAATGTTTAAGATAAAAAAGTGGTTGATGGTGATGAAGACGAGAGAGATGAACATAGTGAAATTGTTGGAACTTAATTCATATAAATGAATACGCAAAAAATATAATAATAGAAGAATTCTGGGTATATGTGTAATATTGGTTTGGAAGGAAAGTAACGTATTTTTAGCTAAAAATTGGAGCAAATTTATTCATATTTAAAAATAACTTCAATCAATGATTTATAGGCCGTTGTTTTCTATAATATTTCGCCATCTTTCGAGCAGCTACATAATTTTTCGCGCGTAGAAATCGTCGGATGTTTTTTCAGCGAAAAACTGTTGAAGATGGTTTGGCAGTTCTCCAAAGAAGTGAACGTCTCGCCGTTCAAGTTCTGCAAGGACTGAAATAAGCAGTAGTTCGAAAGGTCAAGGTTGGTGAACATGTTGGGTACAATAGAACATTATAGGTAAATTACAATATTATTTTTCCGGGTTTCATCGCCTGTCACAATTCATTAAAAAAAAAAAGATACGTTTCCGTTGAGTTTAAGTAATGAATCGTGGATGGAAATATGATCGATTAGATTTTTTTTTAGACAAATCATGCGGCATCAAGACCATTCACGTATCCCAACTTTTGCAAATGATCGATAACGGTTGTATACATAAATATAGACGGTTGTATATGTGATAAATGAAGTATCTCTGCAACCTTCCGTGTGGCGTACCATTGATTATTTTCAATTAGACTTGATTTTGTCGGTCGACTTGATGGTTCCGCGATGTCTTATATTGCCGTCATTTTGTCATCCTTTTATCTTTTGTCATTTAATTTCATATTTCACGCGCGGAAATACAGCTCGATCTTTCTATCGAATTTGTTATCAATGTCTGTTTCACTTCAATTGTTAACGTTACAAAATCAGTTTCGCAATGCAAATTATAGGCCAAAATTGATAAGATGCGGTCGTGTCGCAAAAATAATATGAAAGATTACAGAAGTTAATTGCGTTCTATATTACCGTCTGATACTTGATGGAGTTTCAGGCAAATAAGTTTCTTTCTCGTCACAATCCCGTTGACGTCCAGTTAATTGGCAAAGCGAGATCGAATCGTATTGTTCAATCTTCATAAAGGCAAGCGATTAGAGCGAAGCAAGCGGGAGACGTATGAAATAGTCTTTTCATTCATTGAGGGTCAGTCAGTACGCGACGGCTTAATATTTCGAACATTCTATTTGATACTTGCGGATCGCATTTCGTGACAGCCCGTTTCGTTTACAGTCATTTCGATGACTAATCTGTTCCTCGATAATTTTCCGTAAGGTATTAATATTTTGCGAAAGTGACTCGAAGATCTGAGAGCGCATTTGAATGTATTATAATTTATTCTGTAATATTGCTTTTTAATATCGCATGTTTTTATAAACTGTTTGTACTCTGATAACACTTCTTGTTAACGTCAAATGTCGAAGCTGATGACGCAATTGCCACGATTCATATCAACATCTTGTATATACATATATACTCGTACATATATATACATATACGAAGAAGATATATATATATATGTACGAAGAAGATATATATATATATATATATATTGCTATATATTGCTATATATATATATATATATATATATGTATTATAATTTATTCTGTAATATTGCTTTTTAATATCGCATGTTTTTATAAACTGTTTGTGCTCTAATAACACTTCTTGTTAACGTCAAATGTCGAAGCTGATGACGCAATTGCCACGATTCGTATCAACATCTTGTATATACATATATACTCGTACATATATATATATATATATCTTCTTCGCGTTCATCTTTTATTTATAATTAATTTTTTTATATATAATTTTTTTGATTCTGGTCGTCATCGCAATGTGAATGTATTATAATTTATTCTGTAATATTGCTTTTTAATATCGCATGTTTTTATAAACTGTTTGTACTCTAATAACACCTTGTTAACGTCAAATGTCGAAGCTGATGACGCAATTGCCACGATTCGTATCAACATCTTGTATATACATATATACTCGTACATATATATATATATATATCTTCTTCGCGTTCATCTTTTATTTATAATTAATTTTTTTATATATAATTTTTTTGATTCTGGTCGTCATCGCAATGTGAATGTATTATAATTTATTCTGTAATATTGCTTTTTAATATCGCATGTTTTTATAAACTGTTTGTACTCTAATAACACCTTGTTAACGTCAAATGTCGAAGCTGATGACGCAATTGCCACGATTCGTATCAACATCTTGTATATACATATATACTCGTACATATATATATATATATATCTTCTTCGCGTTCATCTTTTATTTATAATTAATTTTTTTATATATAATTTTTTTGATTCTGGTCGTCATCGCAATGTGAATGTATTATAATTTATTCTGTAATATTGCTTTTTAATATCGCATGTTTTTATAAACTGTTTGTACTCTAATAACACCTTGTTAACGTCAAATGTCGAAGCTGATGACGCAATTGCCACGATTCGTATCAACATCTTGTATATACATATATACTCGTACATATATATATATATATATCTTCTTCGCGTTCATCTTTTATTTATAATTAATTTTTTTATATATAATTTTTTTGATTCTGGTCGTCATCGCAAATACGAATACATCATATTCTATTAAGCAAAGAATTATTTAAATATTACATATAACTTTTCTGTAAAATTTATTTTTTAACTTTTATAACGTTATAATTTGCTGTACGTTATCAATGATGCATATTTTTCCAATATGTATTCTGATGTAGTGTTAATTATATAAAAAAGAAAAATGAAAAATAAAAAAGAAAAAAGGAAAAAGATAGATATAATGTTATCTGTTTTGTATGTAAATGAATCTCTTGGAACTTGATTGTTAGATTAAAATGATGTATATTCAATAGCGGATGCATTTATAAGTACACCTGTCACTCTAAATAAATATATATGAAGAAATTTTGGCCAATCATCCTCGAAGATATAATGTAGATTCATTGTTTGCGACATCGTTGCGTACTGTGTATTAAGAGTCCTTCATGCGAGCGAAAACTATTTGTAAATGCATCATATTGAAAATCATCCAAAACGGGACTAAAACGTTTGTATCTATTTAATAGATTTTAATCTATGCTCTTTCGAACAATATAATGGCCGATTTTTTAACTTGTAAATATGTTACAAATAGGTAAATGTAGCGTAAAAATTCACGATTTCTCATTTTTTCATTTAAACTTTAGGAAAATTATTTGCAAGGTGACTAAAAAAATGTTATCGACTGTAATTTTTGTGCGTCTTAATACTAAAATTTGAAAACGAAATTACCAGAAGTGATTGAGCAGATTTTCAATCGCTTAATCCGTCAGCTCATCTCATTAAATCATTAAATCTAATCGTTAGATTTTCATCCATAGAATATAGGGTTTGTCCTCTCGCGAAATCAATCTCGACAAATTTTTATAAAAATTTAAATGTTAAATGTTTCGCAATTTCTTACGGATAAAGTTTCGCGACACCTTATATAAGTATTATCAGCTAATATGCAAATGCGTGCGTCACTTTTTTCTTGGCGACCTTCACTTTCATAGTCGAGTATTGGATATGATGTGAATTACATTATACTCATCGACCTCGTCGATCAACTTAAATGTAGTTAATGCAAAAATAAGTATTTAGTCGCATCGTACTTATCGTGATTACACCTAGTGATTACCATATTCATGCAATTTAACATTATGATTGAATTTCACGTTGATCACCGGTCGCCTTGACTACCTATTTTTCGTTTAATTCTAGCGTTCGAGAAAGATGTATATTTCCGGTAGTTGCTATTACGCTTTATTCGCGTTTGCATTCATAGATTCCGCAATTGCCGCGATTTCGGTCTCTGTTGAGATCATAAACTTTTAACATGTTGAATGCCACAGGGATTATCGATAATTCGCCCTGTAATTCTGCTGTGACCCTTCAATTTACGCGTAAAGGGTGACTAATTGCATCTAATGAATGAAATATTTACCGAACAGAAAAATCTAGATGTATAAAACCACTAGTTTTCTTCAATGCAAAAGAAGTACATGTATTTATTACATAATTCTAGTAAATACTCTCTTAAATTTAGAATCGTTTTCAACTCTCTTTTTACTCTCTCTTTACACTCAGTAATTCAAGAAAATATTATTTTCTCGTTCAATGATTAATTTCAAAATTAAAATATTACTGTATTCAAATAAATATTTATACTACGATATATTAAAATATAAGTTAACAAAAATATTATTTGATATATAAGTTAATAAAAATATTACTTAAGTTGATAAAAATATTACTTGATTTGAGAGCCTAAAATACAGGTAATTATGCTATTTATAGTGCGAGAGATCAGTCATATATTGCAATATAAATGTTTTAGCGGAAGGACAATTTAACTTTTAGCGTTTTTATAATATAAAAATATGTATATATGGATCTATTTCTAGAATCTGTTTAAAATTGATCTTAAAATATGCAAAAGGTTTTTACATCTATTTATCACTAATATATGCGGTAATATATGCGGAACAAAAGAAATTGGGTATTTTGAAGATTAACTGTGTGTGTCAGTGATAACACTGAACCTACAAAATAAACATGAAAAGATATCTTTCAGATTTTATTTGACGCAAATGTTCTTTCAATTCGCGGCTCCTCACGAGGAATACAATAAAAAATTTTGTACTAATCTTTTAGTGCGCACATTTTTCTAGAAATTAAAACTTTTTTAAAATAATTATTTGTGGTTTTAGCAGTTCTGGGAAGATATTAAAAAAATCTGTTTGGTATATTTGTACCTTTTATTAACAAATATTTACTGTTTGTTCATTTAAATAAAAATACGTAGATAAACAACGGAGACACAATTTACTGTTTCGAACTCAGATACGTAAATAGGAAATTATAAATACTAGATGAAAACGTAACATGAAACAAAATACAATATTATTATATATATATATATATATATATATAATAATATTATTACTCTTTTATTAACAAAAATACCATTGAATAAAACGTCAAGATCGTCTCAAGAGCATATAATTTCAATGTATAAATCACATGTACATCAATGTATAAATAAACAGGAAAAACGTCAGGTAATGTTTTGCATGTTTTCCGCAGTAGTTTTAATCGATTCAAAGTGAGCTTTTTTTGTCAGCTCCACTCTTCTGCATACATTATAGAGGCGTGAGGTTATAATTGTGATGAAAAACAATATTTAATCTGTTTGTGAATGAATATGAAGTATTTCCCAGTGACGTTCTCAATTTCGAGCGGTATCTGGCTGAATTGTGTTGTTTGAACTCGTAAAATTGCGCTTCCATCGATTAGACATGTCGTTTGTTCTCGTCACACGCTCTTATCGCGTTTTTGCCACTATAACGGTGAATGATAAAATTAACGACGGTAAGATCATCGCCATTACTTTTCGGTTAAATACAAAATTTCATTATACCGCGAGTGAGAATTATTTTAGTTTATTAATCGATTTATACAACATTATTTTATATTACCTGTGCCATGGTGTACCGTTGGTCGCTCACAATGAAAGTACCTCCATCTAGCACCCACGACCTGAAACCGCTGACCCCTGTCTGTGCTTCCCCTATCCGCAACAGGGTACGTTTTGTATGTTGGTCGGACATTCCGCATCGTAATTAACCGTCGGTTACTACATTTGGCGCAACAGGAAAGAACTTACCTTCAGTTTCTCTCGTGTATTTCAATCGATCTCTCTCACTCGGGATCGACGATGCATTTAATATCGCGTTATACGAGGAAAAAAGAAATATCGCGGAATCAATAGAATTTTCAACAGCAGGCGTAATTAGAGCAAATCCTCTTGATTCAATCAATGATAGCGATATCATTGAAACTAATACTTTGATTATTGAAACAATACCTAACATAGTAGTTTTAATGATATTTGCCGTTGAATCAAGAAGATTTACTCCAATTATACTGCTAATTGGAAATTTTATTGGTTCAATAGCATTTTTTTCCCGTGTAGAGGATACATTTTTCTCTTGATTTTTATTTATTTTACCAACAACGTACGATTTAAATTCCTTATACATGCAATTTTTGAAGGAAAAAATTGCACCAGTCGTATAGATTCTTATCTCTGCGATATTTAATACCACGGACGTCGATGTATTTTGTAAAGATATTTAGGTGATGAGGACTGTATTATTAGGAGATTTGCTAACTGTAGGCGTTCTCGAGTTTTATTTATTTATCATTCAGAGGAGCGGAAGTAATGATACGAATCAATGATCTGTTACTGCAATACTTTCACGTTAATGTACAGAAACGAGTGTGTGTACGGTTGCAAAATACTAGTAGTCTAATTTACACCGCGTGCTGAGACCATTCTGAGGGTTAGTGTACGTTGAACGCGGGGAATGCGATGATTCCGAAAGCGACTCGCACAGCTGAATCCGTCGATTCCACTTCATTCCTCCTTTTCTTCTTTTCTTTCCGAGTAACCGCCCTCCATCCCTCGGACGAATAGGGATGGAATTAAAGATGGCGGGATACTTTTTCCATTGTTTCACCCCCTATGGGTTCTCCCCCACCTTCGGTGCCTTCTTTCGGAGGGTGGACCGCGCGTTGGTAGGGACGAAAAATGGCCGAGATTATTTTCGACGAAGATCGACGGAGAAAGGGGCGGTCACCGCCGCCGAGTTTCACCGGTGTCCTCGAACATGTCGAATAACCCTGAAAACAAGTATCTATCAGTAATGCGCGAATTACACTAACTGGCGGAATAGTCTCAACCGCACCATGCAACCAGGTTAATTCGGATTTTCTAATCGCACGCATTATCGGCTTGTTACTTATTGATCATTTAGAAAAGAGGGAATAATGTGTCAAATCAGCGATCTGTCAGCATGATAGTTCTACGTTAATGTCCAAAAATAAATTTGTACGCAAAAGGAGTGCCGGATTCAAATAGGCGATTATTCTAATATTCCTTGGCAAATTTTTACTTAAAACAGATATATTTCACTTGGATCAGCTTGAATCTTATTTGCATGGAAAATATTTTATTTCGATTAAATAAATATTGTTTGATCTAAGTAAAAATATTTGTTAATGAGTACTGGGGGTAATTATTTACTCGAATCTAGCACTCTTTTTTCTACGAATAGTCGTAAAGTATCGGTAATCTTTTATTTACACATTGCGACTATTCAGACTATTCTGCCGATGAGCACCTTCGTGCGAATTTCTATTGACTTCGTCTCAATATTTAAATTTATATTGAACAAAAGTCGCGGTTATACGATTAGATACCAATCGCCGTGCTAAAAATATAGGAACGAAGGATCGAAATGAAGAAAAAATCAGCCAAAAGGTGAATTTATAGGGCGGCAAGTGTTTCGCAAGAGCAAGAGAAGAATATGCATCTTATCTTACAGATATCTTGATATCGCCGTCGCCGGTTCTAAGGCGGCGTCTCTTTTTAATTTCCCCACGCGTATTGACCGGGTGGTATCGCGGCGCGAATTCCTCGATTCGAGAGATGGCGAAGACGCCCTCGGGTCTTTGTTTTTATTGCTGAAGCGGAAAGCAGGAGCGGCGGGTAGAAAGGAAGGAAAAAGGAGGCGAGAGCGGAAGAGGTATCAGGGAGGAGAGACNGGGGGGGGGGGGGGGGGTGAACGAGCGGGCGGACGAGTGGGTGGGCGAGGGAAGAGAGAGTGGCTCGTGGACGGGAAGGAAAGGCAAGGCAAACGAGGGTCGGAGGATGAGGCCAGTAATGCGAAAGGTATGCAAGAAATCGCGAGTCGTTTCTGTTTCGCCCGCGTCTTCGCCGCGGACTTTTCCTACCGCTGCGGTGAGAGCGCCGAATGCAAAAACTCGCAGCGGGCGGATGCGCCGGCTCGTAAACGGAAACGACCGGGAGAATGTAAGAAAGGAAACAGCCGATCGTGCGCGCGCGTTTCTCCGGTAATCGCGTCTCTCCTTGCCAAGGATCTTCGTTTCGCCTGATTCTTTCGCGATTCCGCTCGTCGGACGGGAGGAGCGCGCGCGACAGCGAGAGCTGAGTGTATGTAGCGAGATAGTATTTTCTGTTGCTCTGCTATATGGGCTGTAAAAAATTCGATTGCGTGAACTTCGATTAAATTTGAACTTTGACACTATACAGACGGAAAGTGCTAGATTTAAACAAGTGACGACTCCTTAGCGATATTTTGCATGAATCGTTTTACTTGTGACGCTTCCCCCTCTGTATAATATAAGTTAAAGGTCAATCGCATTCATGCGCTTGAGTTTTTTTGCGGTACGTTCCCGCGTCACAAACTGATATTTAGCGCATATCGCAAAACTGTATGTGTGATTATTTACAAATACCGTAAATAACGTTATTAAACAATGCAAAGTAGCACAAGGTGACGACTACTGACGCTAATACTGACGATTTCTTATGTTTGTAATTAACTTAAGAGGAGGAAAAAGATAAACTTATATACTTAATAATATGGTGTGTTTTCTTCGGCACTATGTGAGCCGATTTGCAAAAAATTTGCTCACGTCAATTGAACACGTTAAGTTAATTACAAACATAAGAAATCGTCAATATTAGCGTCATTAGTCGCCTTATGGTAATTTGCATTATTTACCAACGAACCACCGATATTCGCGTAGGACTTTTCCTAGATTTTCTCGTGCACAGCATAGATTACGACTGGAGTGCTCGAAGTTGCTTCATAAAATAAATTATCGATACCAACTACGATACAAATCGAGAATTCTATCTGGAATAGCGTAAAAGGAAAAAGTCTTTGGAAAAACGTTGGAGGTGATATAAGGTCCGCTTATGTTTCCCACTTAAAATTGTATATTTGAATTGTATATAATTCTAAATGATATTTCTAAATATAAAACTCGTGGCGCACACAGCACCGCAAGCATAAATACTTAAGCAGCAAAAAATTGACCGATCGCGATGGATTATCCTATCATGTAGAATAATCGACTGTCATTATTTGCGTTTTTCTATACGCTATTCAGTTAAAAGACCGTCTTTTATATGCCGCTTCTCTCTACGTGCTGTTTAGTTAAAAGATAGCAATAAAAAATGCGATACGACGTAAGCTGATTGACCACTTACTTACTGTTTCTCGGATTATCCTTGGATTGTAAAGAATTAATTAGCCAATTGACTTAATGTTTACGTCTCACTGTAATACCTTACGTCCATTGTGGGCGGTCCTTAGTGTTTTCCAGAACCCACGTAGATTCTCCAACTAGAATTCATAATTATTTCGCGAAATCGCGGACTGGATCCCAATTAGAACCCAGGACACTTTCTACCTGGGTACCTTGAGACGATTTCTCGGCAACTTATTCAAGCACACCGCCACGTGCGCCTGTGTGACTTGTAGAATCAACAAGGGATAGTATCGCTAAAATAAATAAGACCAGGGTGGTTGCCGCGGAAATAAATAAGACAGCGCGGAAATTAACGACACGCGATGCGCGATCTTGGCGGCGATCAACGACGACGAGGATGTGGAAACCTAACGAGAATTTAACAGCAACGAAACCGATGTCGTTAACGAGAAGGATAAAAGCGTGCGGCCGTTTTCGCGTGCTCGACGAGTCGCTCGCGTTCGGTTTCGCGCGACGAAAGTTATTACCGAAGATGCTGGAGATACCAGGGGCGGACAGATAGATAGATAGATACTGGAGATACGCTCCCTTGCCCGGCGAGCCCGGAGATCAGCCGAATTTGGATAATTTAATGGTCGCGCTAATGAGACGAAACGTGCGATTACGCGACACGAGCCGAAGGCTCTCCGCCGAGCGCGGCTGGAATTTAATTAATTCGCGCGCATCGAGTCGCTCGATCGAGCGCGCGATCCCGCGATCGAGGAGATATTGAATTACATTTACGCGAGGTAAACACGCGCGTACGTGCACGCACGCCGGTACATGACGCAAATGCGGAGCTACGGGGGATCAGCTGAGCGGCCGGGTATGATTTTCAAACCAGCCGCGGCGTGGCGTTTAAATTCCCCTCGATCGTTTCCGGTGCGTCGCGCCCACTCAAATTATTCAGTTCGCCGCGAAGGTTGCCCTCCGCATACTGTCGACTTAATTGCCGGTTTTCCTGCGGCGGCGGTCGCGACATGGAATGCGGTAGGATATAAAATCGCCGCTGTCACGGTACAACTACATTCGTACGTGTCGCTCGTATATTAATTACCTGGTTGTATTGTCATAAACCAATAATTTATGTCATGTACTTGTAACAACAGATGAGACGCGCGGGACTCGAGGGAGATTTTCTTTGTCTTTTTTTGTTCTCCCCGAGATAAGAATCAACGGTGAAGGAGATCTCGCGTCGATGGATCGGCGACAATTCGATCGTCAGCCGCGTTGCGACGGCGGACGAATTTCGCGCGCACACCCTGATAAACACCCACGGAGAACAATGAAGCAACTCACGGCTTGGATGATTGTTTCTTCCTTGTCCCCCGTGACTCCGCGAATGACAGTTGTCAGATTCACGCGGTATTTTCCTGCGGTCATCTCTCTCACGGTCGTGTCTCTCGACCGATTGACATTTTTAATTAGCCGGCCAATGCGGATTAAGAGCAACGAGCCACCGACGTGCACCAATTGCATCCTGCGGAAGCCTCTTCGATCTGCGACGATCGAGCCGACTCTTCGACAGGACGCCCGAATACTGAGCGTGCGATTTAAGAGGCACTGCGAGTACAGTGTGGGCCAACGGTATTTTCAGCGTCATCCGACCGGTATGCAAATCTCACCTGACTTGACCTGCAACCGACCGTCCGTCCGTCCGTTCGCTCGCTCGGGAAAAGGTTCACTTTCGAGAATCTCGAGGGTCGCGGCGCCGCGCAGCTGCCGCGTAGAATCCTTTTGTTTCGTGCGAGTATCCTCTTACCCTTCGCTCTACCCTCCTCTCTTCCCCAGCGAGAGTATCATTCGGCAGAGGCGTGCGATACGTTTTTCTCTCGTTCCGAGGCACATCGTCCCGCATGTTGTTTCATTTAATCGCCAACACGCACGGACGCACTCGTTTTACTCCGCCGCTCACGTATCGCCGCGCGTCCTCGGACACGGCTTTGTTATTAATTACAATTATGTCACGATGTAACGCGCTCGACGATAGTAATGCCGATAAATAATATCGGGTAGATAATGGGCAGACGATGTTCGCGTTGGGAAATGACCACAACACTTGTCGCACGGCGAGAAATTCTTTGCTGACGTAACAAGTCACCTCAGCGCGACAGCGAAACGATTTGTTACACGGAAAAAATAATTTACAAGTTCTTTCGCTGTGCAAGCAAATCTTTCGGCTGCCGTTATACATTGAGAAATAAAGGCTTAAAAATGTACCTGTGAAATGTAAGGTTTATTTCGCATAAACGTTTATTTCATTGCGACGAAACGAAATTTTATTCCTAGCAAATAGATCAACTAGTGAGAGAACTTAGGTATGCTTCATAAAAATATATATTCCGTCATCACAGTCAAATTTTTTTTCTAATCAATAAATATCGAAGAAAACGTCACAAGAAACACTTACTTCGCGAGATTTCAATCTTTTTTTCTCAGTGTAGCAACAAACAATCTGCCGTGCCAACAAACATTTTTCCTCTTCATGCGCTACGGATCGCGTGCGACGAGCAGAAATTGAAAATTTCCTTCGAAACCCGATCATTATCTCCCGGTCGTTTTACGATAATTAAGAGTATAATTCTCGATTAGGTATTACATTATAACACGGTGCGGACCAAAGGAGAGCCGATCGCCGGGGTGAGGAGGGGAGTGCCGGCAAACTCGATATCCCTCTGTGTGTATGTGTGCGTGTGTGTGCGCGTGTGTGTTCGTACGTGTATGTGTTGCACGAGCGCTATAGATCGAAATAGTTTTTCAATTTTCACGGACGATTGGTCACCCTCCGATCGCAATTTTCCCGTCGCTTAGCTTTTCGATTATCCGCCGATCGCCTTGATGGCAGCGCCCCGCTTACTGAGGACGAGAAAAAGCCTATTGTTTTCCTGTTCGCGCTAATTAAGGACAGTTAGTATGCCACGGAATTATGAATCGCTCGATACAATCTGTATAATAAGCCGTCCGATACACACATATATATGCATATGTATGCATATATGTATGCATATATATATATATATATATATATATATATACCGAGTAATAAATCGAGATTTAAATTGAAATTAATGTTATACACTTTTTTTGCCATTTTGATATGTCATCGTGCCTTTGCGCATAAGTTATTCCGTTCTTTGCGAGTCGCATAATCGATATGTCATTTTACTCAGATAAATAATATATAATATTTATAATATATATATTTCATCGTACTCTAGACGACTTTTCAGTTTGTTTTTATTGCGTTTTTACGACAGTCTCTGATATCTCCGAGTCTCTTTATCTCTTTACAAATGAATGCGTTGTAAAATATCCTCACATGTGCAATCGAGACGAAGTGGCTCTTGGGATTGTTAGTTATTCAGGAAATTATCATGATTACTGAGTTTTGCGCTTCCCCTCCCCCCTCCCGTCCACCTTCAAAAGTCCAGTAATTACCGTGACTAATCGATTGTTTCTTGAAGGAAGGAAAAAAAAGAGAGGTTATAAATCTCTCGCGCTATTTCGCATTTCGCGGGAGAAGGAGTGGGCGAGAGAGATCACATCCCTTTGATAATGTCTTGAAAGGGACAATAGTCGAGAGAGGACGTCGGCTGGATAAATTATGACGTCATAAGGTAAGGCAGAGGGCAAAAACAAAAGATGGCGATGCGGCGTCACTGGGAAAATAATAAAGACTTTTTGATTGTATCATAAATTCAGGAAGCTTTGTTTTTACGTCGTTTGTAGCCGCCGCGGTGCATCCTGAAAACGCCGGTCACATTTCCGCCTTTTTACTTTACTCCTTTTTTATTTTTTTCTGCCGCGGTATTTCTTGCGATCGCTCGTTAAATAAATGAGCATCATTACACAACAGTTCATCAAGCAACAATAAAAAAGGAACAAAGAAGCAGAAGAAACATGTGTTCGCGGAAAATCTAATTAATTACGAACAAGATGAGCAATATATGGGATCATACAAAATATTATTGTTTATTTTGAATTACGGTGATGTTTTCACGTTTAATATCTAACGATCTTTCTCGATTCTTACCGATTATTATCAAACTGTATCATTTTGATGGATATGACGGGCCCGTTTTACGCGCGAGCGCGCGCGCAGGAATAAAATATTTCTCAAGAGCCCGATAATTCCTTACCCCGGAGGTTACTGGGCCAAGAGGGCGAGAGGGGTCGACGAGAAGGGGCGGAAGGCGGAAGAGGAAGGGTCGAAAATTCGGGCATCGTAAAACAGGTTCTACGGCTCGGACACCCGGAAACCCTTTCGGTCAGCATTTTTCTACGAATTTCTAATCAGCAGTCCTTTCAAGGGTTGTGCGACAAAGCGAGCGCGACCCTCGCGTTCACAGAACCCTTCCGCGTAGAGAATTCGGCTTAGAAAATTTCAGCTCTCCTGTAGCATACGATCGCCGTGACACACATTAACGAGGCGCGCGTGTGAGAGAGTAATGAAAAAAGGTCATGCAAATGTATTCTTTTAACGTTTTCGCATCCATGACTCGATCGAGCATATATAATAATATATGTGCGACTTTATTTCGAGCACAAACCTATAGAATCTAAAGCAGATTCCGCAATTGGCCCGGGACGAACGTTATCGTGAAAAAATGAATTACAACCCGATCTTGCAAAATTAACCTAACCATCGGCGTTTATTACGTAATCGCAAAAGCCGTAAAAGCAAAAGAGTCGAAATAGGTCGTTAGATAGTAATGAGTTATTCTGGGAGAAAAATATTTCGAGAGGCGTAAACAGGGGTGCACACCCGAGGAAATATTTTTAATTAAGCGACCGCGAGCACCCCTCGACCGGTATCAGACTCCTTCTCCCTCTCTCTTTCTCGTACGAGATGACTGCCCCCGCGGGTGGACGTAAGATCGCAGACCACTAAAAAGTCGGTGGTTTTAAGTGCCGTACGGCACTTTTATGTCCTTCTAAAAAGTGCGGGCGCGATAAAGAGTGGCCCTGGAGGGCAGCCTCGTAAAGTTGCTGGAGAACACGGGGATACGACGAAGGGCGGGTGGGAAGGTTTAGTAGAATCGGTCCAGTCGTAAAAAGGCAGGGGATGGCCGAGAATACCGTCGGAGGGAGTCCGTGGTAACCGACCGCCGTGGAAAACGACGCTAACCTCGTTCCATCGGGTACAGGGGGAAGAAAAACGCGCGCGATCGAGATCTTTCGGGCGAAGCAATGGCGAATAGATTATTTTTTTCTAACAAATTTCGCTGCGTAGAACGTTACGTTCACCTCGTCTCTCGAATTACTGCTTTGCATCGATATTATAAGAGATTCTTCATAGCTAAAATTTTGTTATTGGAAATTTGTTATTTAAAATTCGTTATTTGAAATCTGTTATTCAAAATTTGTTACATTTTTATTTTTCGCCGTGTCAAGTTCCAACGGCGGATTTTTTGAATAATTCACTCGACTCTTCTTCTCTCGAATTTTGTCGCCGCGTTAACGCGCTGCTGGTGACACCTTCGAGATCTCGCGCTGTGGATTTAATGAACGCGACGACGTATCGAGTCTGATTCTCGGGACGGTTGCTAAATATTTAGAAGTAGAATATCTACGGTATTATACCAGGCTCCTTCACCCTCCGTCCGCGCAATCTTCGCCGCGAGGGCAAACAAACCCCTAAAAATGATCGCGAGCAGCAATTCCCCACCAGCGAGTCATCTCCCTCCCGACGCTCTTTCGCTTCTTTTCGAGCTTTTTGCTCCTTCCGCCTCGAGAAGACGGAGTCGGGGATGAAGGTGACCCACCTCCTCGAGTTGCCCGAGGGAAGAAAGACTGTGGGTGCCGTTGGGGGTGGACGGGGAAGGTGAGGAATGGAGGAAGGAGGTGGCGGCGAGGCGAGTCGGAAAAGCGGGAAGAGAGAACGAGGGACGACCACCTTCGCCTCTCCAGTATTTCAGATAAGAATAAAGTAAACGGCGAATGGGGTTGCCGGAGGGGTGGCTGTTGCAGCGCGCGGGGAGAGGGGACAGCAAGGGTCGGCGCGAGGGAGACTCGGGGAGAAGTTGCTACGGGCGGAGGATGATGCTTCTCAGACCGGGCCGTATCAAAGCGAAGGGGGAAAGGCAAAAAGTACGGCGATCGATGCTACCGGCCACGCGGAATACAATGAGGAAGACGTTCCGCTTCGGTTCCCTCTCATCGCTCGCGCGTGAGCTCTCTCAAGGTTGATTTCACCAGGAAGTCTCGGATGTCGGTACCTCCATGCGTTGTTTGTTTCTATTGTTTTGGACAACGTGCGTTTTAATCCAACCGTTGTGACTTCTGCGTAGAAAATGCAGAAACGTTCGGGCGAGAGAGAGAGAGAGAGAGAGAGAGAGATCGTTTATTATAGTCTTTGGGCATGTCCTCTGAGGATTTAAAGTATACATGTGAACGATAAGTATATTGGTGAGTTTGTACAGAAATAGTTACAAACCAATTACGTAAGTAGATTTAAAATGAAAGAAAGAAGAATGAAAGAAAAAGAAAATTTTGAAGAAAGAAAAAAATTTTTGGAAGGAAAAATTATTACAGTATTCGTTGATATACGCAGGTAGAAAAAGAAAATAATGAAGGAATTTTAAAAAGAGAAAAAGAGAGAGAGAGAAAGAGAGAGAGAGAGAGAGAGAGAGGAATTACGTTAAGCGTGTTCAATAAATCGGTCGTTATTTTTGATAGTATTGTAGTACCGAAGATATCAACAGGGAAAAATAGGAAGCTGCAGAATAAATCGTACATGTGTAATCCGCTTATGTAATAAGTGGACTTCAAATATTATGCACAGAAGCAAATGCACGAAGCACGAGAGAACAAGACTCCTTGTCGAGAAAAACGTGCAATAATAGTTATAAATTAAAAACGACCTTCTGCAGGACGGATGCAGTACAGTCGAACATTAATCAATATTAATCCCGTCGGCGTAGTCATATTATTCATTCACTATTCGCGCATCAGCGGTACTATGTAAAACTTGAACCTTGCCCTCTCGAGTCTCGAGATCGCTTTTATTTCTTCCTATTTTTTTTCCTTTCTTCGCCTCGAGCAAAAAGCGAACACAATGAGAGCGAGGTGGAAACGAGCCGCTATTTTACGATCGAACTACGGCGTAATTACTTAATAACGCGATCGGAGCGCTAAGAAAAGTTCGCCTCGTTATAAGTTCGTTGTAATTTCCGCCACTGTCAGCCGAAGGGGGAAAAAAAAGGAAAAAGAACGACGTGAAAAAGCGATGACCGTGCTGCTTTTTTTTTTGTACCCTTTCAACGTCGCCTACCTCGTGCCACCGACTCCGTCACTCTGCCGCCGCCGCCGTCGACACCGCCGCCCGCCGCTCATGGGGGTTGGTTCAGCATAATAGAGGCGAATGGGGGCGGTGGGATGAATTTCCTAATTAAAACTCGCGCGAAACTATTTAAAACTTAAAAAGGAACGGAGCTAGACCCAAAGCAACTCGGGGCCCCATTATCGCCCACGCCAGAGGAACTTCGGCAAATTATAAATTTCATCGGACCTCCGTTACCACGCTTCTCCTATCTCCCTATCCTCCTCTCCCTCCTCTTCCTTCTCCCGCACCATCTCCTTGCCTACTGTCCCGTCGTTCCCGCTCGCGATTCTTAATCGACCGATCACGCGCGCGATCCGATATTACTCCGGGAAAATTTCATTTTTCCACCTAGCGTTTGTTATCGTCGATATTATGCGCGATAACGCGCGGGATGAATATTCTCCCGTGATGCGCGCGAGCGCGCCCGAGCGTAATTGCGTTGCAATTTCGCGAATCGATTTACGAAGACTGCACGCGGCAACGGAATTCTCAGTGCCGCGCGCTCAACATTTTCACGCGGTCGTTGCATCTTTAATTTCTAATTAACGGCCAGATTGATGACGGCCATCGAGCTTGATAATCAAATGGCGCGCTTTCGCGTCCCGAGAGAGAGAGAGAGAGAGAACTCGCGATGCGGACTCGCGGTACCTGCCTCGGAGAGAAAAATCGCCCCGCCGTTTTCGCGATAAATTAGTAGTCGCGTTTAAAGCTCTTCGACCGCTCGGCGCCTCGCCGCCTCACGCCGATCGGTTAAGTACCTCGTTCCTTAGCGATCCTCTTTATTCTTTTCCCCGCTTTTCATTGCATTCGAGCGTTGTTCCCCGGCCCGAGACTTACTTTAACGGCCTCCCGGCGTGCCGGCGCAATTAGAAGCGCCGCTTTTAAGCCAGGTCATAGATTTTTCCGCGTAGCTACTCCGCTTAAAGCCGGGAAATTTAAGGGCGCTTTACAAGCCGCTTGATACATACGCTCGTTCCCGCCGATCCTCCGCGGAAATCCACGCCCGTTCCGTACGTTCGTTCTTCGATCTTGATCTTTTCTTTACTACATACATATCTCTGTCTTTCATAAATATTTATTGAGTATCATTGAATGCCTGGAATATTTATTCCCGAACCTCGGTTAATTTAATTAATCGGTGTATTCAATTTTCATCTCGTTGATTTCATTTTTGCCCTTTTAATTTTGGTCCTATTTCTCGTACGTGGTACAGCAGATTCCTACTATGTTGACTCAGAAGTTGCAGTTCGTGCCATCTGCTATGTAGCAGCTGTATTCGAAAGCGCATTTGCTGCACCCGCGATGTCGAGGGCTACACGGTGTAAAGTGATCTCTCCTTTATCAGCAACGGGAAAGCGAGAGAGGCCGATATGAAAATGTCGGAGGAAATATCGCGTATTTTCCAGACAACTCTTTTGAAAAAGGAAATCGTTCAATAATTATGTAAAATTTAACTATTTTATTGTAATGATACGTTGAACAAATTGTCCTCGATGTAGTAATTATCATTGTTTTAATTTTCTCCCTCAAAGTGACACGGAATGCGCGCCGATGACGTAATTAATTTTATTAAACGTAGTTAAGATATCGCGAAGTGAGAGAGAAGCTACCTCGAAATTGATAAGTGCACGGAAAAACAATTCTTCCGTTGGTGTAATTTCTATTGCCTGATGTAGATCAGATTATAAAGTTCGATTGTACGCGGGAAAAATATTGTAGTAAAAATTACCGCAAAATTGTATCATGCTACACCATATCGGAATTATTATTGAAATTATGATACCTTTTGTAAATTTTGTTTTAGTGATATATATCATGTGTACACACTACTAAAGATTACAGTATACATAATAATTTCGATAATAATTTCGGTATAATCCAGCATTAAAAACTTTGGTAGTAATTTTTACCACAATATATTCTCCGGTGTAGTAATTTTCTCCTTTTGTAGTAATTTTTATTATAATATTTTCTCCTATATAGGAACAGAAATAAAGAGGTTCCTCTAAAGAGGTTTCTAGTCGATAGTTTTCAATTGTCTCAACCGAATTTTAATGTAGCTGAATGTTCTCAGTCGTGGTAACAGATATCCTCATCTATGTGACATCAAATCGTCTTAGATCGATCAATCGTCTCAGACGTCTTAATAACGTCTTAATGACGTCTCTAACGTCAATAAGATGTCATTAGTGTCACTTGACGCTACCTTGCTACTTAGGTCACTTCTTGTCGCCAAGTTTTCATTTCTTGTCATCGAGTTTTCATCTGATCCTTATTCTGTCGCAAGAGCTGGATGTTTTTTTCTTTCCATGTGAGGACACCATGAACGCGATACTTACGAGACTCGTGTGATTTCGAATAAGATCGCGAGACACGAGCGCGTTCGCACCTCTTTGATCGAACTGATCGCTCGCTCACGAGTATCATTTAATCGGGCGCGATGAATTTTTCAAGACGCTTTTATGCCGCCCGCTAAAACGGCATTTCGTAATTCATCAGTTGTTATAATCAATTTCACGGTGGGCCATATTATATTCATTCCGGGCATAATATTGCGCAACGTTGGTGCGATATAATTTATAACAACTCGATTAAGCGCGGCAAGTAAATGCAATATCGCGGGAACGCCTCACATCGTGTTTCGAAGTAGCGACGCGATCACGTCGACGCGATTGAGTGCGAGTTAATTGAAAGCGGTTGAAAGCGGAGTGAAAAATAGCTCGTTGGGAAAATCTTCTCCCGAAAGGTCGGAGCGAAGCTCTCGAAATGGAAGAACGGCGCTTGCGGAGTTTTCTCGCCCACCGGAAGGGAATGAGACGTAACTATGTCGCGCGCAAGAGAGAAAGAGACCGAGTTCTCTCGCGGTCGCGTTGTTCGTCCAACGAACGTGTAGTTTGCGAAGTTGGCGTGGAAATTCGAGTGGAAATCAATCGGCGCTTAAAAATAGGACTCGAAAGGCCGGCGCTGCATCGACAGTCCGTTCGAGTGGACGTTGAAGTGGTCTTTTGAGTGAAAGTACGTCTCAATGAAGTTTTCGGCTTAGGGACGGCGAGAGGAAACTCGGCGAGAGAGAGAGAGAGAGAGAGAGAAAGAGAGAGAGAAAGCGAGAGGAGAGAAGAGAAGAGAAAGGCCCCGGCAACCATTGCTAAGGGTTCTCATAAAAATTTCACCCCCTCTCTTCCTCTGTCTCTCTCTCTCTCTCTCTCTCCCTCTCTTTCTCTTTCCAGGCGAGTCACCCTACTTTCTCTGCCCTCCAGCCCTCGGGCTCTCTCTTACTTGCTCCTCTAAGCACGGCTAATTCAAAATGGCGTCGCCGCCCCTATATCATTCGCAACCCTCTCTCTCGTCTCCGCGACACTCCTCGTCCATCCCTTCGACCCTAGGCGAAGCGACGCGTTAGGGGTGGGGCCGCCGTACTATGGCGCCCCGTACACCCTACGATGCCGCGAGCACGTCTCGGAAACTCGCGCAACAAATTGAAATCCCGCATTTTCCGCGGGCCTAAGCCTAGCTCTAGCCGACGGCAACTTTGTATGGTTTATCGCAGGGCTTCCTCGCTGACCTTGTCTGGGCGAGGGCGAGGGCGGTGCTTACGGGGGCGAAGTCAGCAAGAAAAAATCGCCGAGAACGATTCCGACCGTTTCAGGGAAACGACAACTTTGTCGAGGCATCGCCGCAATTATTATGAAGCGCGTCACGTATATTATTTATGTGGGGTATTATGGGAGAATTATTATTCAGGATATCTTCTGTGGGATATATATATATATATATATATATATATGCGGTATTATCGGGTAGAAGGTGACTCCTCGTGAAACGGACGAAAGAAAAAAAAACGAAACGCGCGGAAGATTCTCTCGCGTGAAGCTTTGCTCTGCGTGTAAGCAACATTAAAAGTTCAAATATTAAACGACACTTTTGCGCTCGTTGTCGATATATGAAAAATTAATAGAAAAATATCACGTCTGGTCTGGAGAAACATCGGGTATTCGGATGTTAATTAAGATCCTAATTTTCCAATTTCCGAACGTTTCCTTCTCTGGAAAGACAGAGCCTCCCGCAGAGGAATTTTTATTATTAATAAAAATTCGATATTCTCCCTCTGTCTTTACATTCTTTCTCATACGTGTATTTCTTAAACGAAGGAGTCAACTCTATCTGGAATTACCGTGTTCCGTGGGATACTGTATATTGCAGGAAGTTAAGGAGTCAATAACCCGCGAATGTAAAATGTGGTCTGACATTGTCAGATATACGATTAATCATGCATCCGCTGTCCAAACTTGGTTCTTCCGCTATTGTAAAATTAATATCCGCTTTAACATCTGTCGTAATAAGAAGATATCGGAAGTGCTTGTGCCTTCGTACGAAGGATGTGGCGTGTCTCCCGAACACCTCGAGAATACTCCAAGAATATTCTTCGTCGTTTTACGCGCTATCATCGCTGATATTAAAACGTGAATAAATGCACATGCATCGCTCGAATAAACTATCATTCGTTACAGATGCCGATCGACAATAACGCATAATTGTTTAATTTTCTATTAGCTCGATTAGAAACGGGCCGATTGGAACGGGATGAATTATTCGACGTAGAATAAACGGGCGATGCATTCGAGCGTAATTAGCTCGGCTCGATGCAGTGAATAACGCAGGATCTATCGAAATCATTTACGGATTCATCGAAACGCGGAACGTGCGCGAAATGCCGCGCCATTTTTCGGCGTTCCGCGAGAGAGATACGTTGATACGAAATCATCTCTCTCTCTCTCTCTCTNTCTCTCTCTCTCTCTCTCTCTCTCTCTCTCTCTCTCTCTCTCTCTTTCTCTCTCTTTCTCTCTCATTAACGAACCGAATTTACGGGAAGCGGTGCTCCTTGACAATAAAAAACTTGGTCGAGGAAGCTCTCTCTCTCTCTCTCTCTCTCTCTCTCGACACGGCGGGGAATTTTCAGCAGGTGGACTGTCACGCGTCAACTGTTCGTTCGGGAAAACCGAAGTGAGCGGAATTGGTTTGCCGGGGCCGGGCGGGGTGACAAAAGGGTGAAGGCCCTCTCGCGGGGGAGAGGAGCGGGTAGTTTGGTGCGTTGGAATGCGAATTCGGACATCTAGGGGGGCGACAGTGCGGGGGTTGGCGCAAGCGACGAAAAGGGATGGCGAGGCGTTTGCTCGTACGCTCGCTCGCTCGCTCGTCCGTTCGCTTGCTCGCTCGCTCGGTTCGCGCGTCCGTCCCGCAAATTTCGACGACCACCGAGATTTCGGTGTGTCCTGTCCATATAATCGCCGTGCTCCGAATTCCGGCAGCGAGATAGTTAGGGCACTTGTGGCCTACGGCGAACTTTTGCACTTTCTTGCGATTTTTCAGTCTTTCTCCCCCTCGTCGCGACCGGGCCGGCATATTTCGCGAAATTGCAACCGGGATTGCATTTCAGTCGCCGCGATGCGGCAACGGTTGTCGCGTGCCGCGGTATTCGCCGGCGTTTCGCGACTCGCGCGGCGATTATGCCAGACGGTATAATCTGCCGCGCGTAATATAAAATCATTCGCTCGTCTCGAATTCATGAGGTTTCGGTGATCGCGCAGCGACGTCGGCAAATTGACCGCGCGCGCCCTTTCGATTAAACCGCGCGAATTTCGTAATTAAGGCGAGTCGACCTGCAATCCGCGGACCGCCGTTCGTTGCCACCGTTTTCCGCTTTTTCTTCACTTCCGCACCGAGAAGACCCATTTAGTTGGGTCAACAAAATTCTTGTTTGGATATGGGCACATTTTTTCGGTTATAAGAAACAAGGTTTGACTTTCTGTACCAATTCTGTACCAAGATTTGGTTCTCTGAATTTCTCCGAACCTAAATTTCTAAATTCTACATTTCTCTGAGCCAAATCTTCTTGTTCTTATATAACTAAAGTATTTGTTTGCCCGAATAAAAATTTCGTTGATTCAACTAAATGGGTTTTTCAGCGTGCGGATATCGCGTGCGAATATCGTCTCTCCCGATCGTTTCGTTCTTTTCTCGACAGAATTTTCATCACCACGTGACCTGTGCACGGACGTCGTCCGCCGACTAACGATAACAATGTTACGAAGAATTATTTGCGCGCTGTGTACGCATGCATTTTCATGTATTTGATAAACAAATGCCGTTTGTTGTCTCGACCGCTGTTATTGTTGCCGCGGCCGTTGGCGCGCGCGCTCAATGATTTTAAAAGCGGTCGACATTATTATTCACCCCCGGCGCGGGCTTCCGCGTTTTATCCTTTCGCCGGCGCGAAAAAGTCACGCTCGACAATAGCGGTTCGCGGGTGAATTCGCGCGGTTTTCCCGCGGACGCGCGCTGGAATTTAATTCGTCGTGGCGATGAAAATTTACGCAACGCCCGTCTATGTTTGCACAGTTAACAAACATCAAATAGTATGATTAAACGAAATGTAATTAATATAATTGGAAATCGATGACGCCGATGCGCTTGTAACAACGAACGCGTCGATAACAGCGCCGTTTCGCTTCTTGACAGTGCGCGGCAGCTCGGACTCGCCGGCGAAAAAGTCCGCGAGTTACGCGATACGCACTCGCCGCGCTTCGAACGCAATCGTTCCGATTAATATCAATTAATGGATATTAGGACTTTGATATAAACTCGCCGGTGGAGCGCGTTTGCTATGTCGCTTATATTCGCGCGCGCGCGCGCGCGCGTGTGAGCGTGTGCGGTTACCTGGCTATTATTTGGGCGCCGTTTCATTCATCAGGGACAGTGTTTTCTCCTAGTTCGGTTTGACAACGAAACAGGCTCGATATGTGCATACGTGCACGCATATCGGGGTATTCGAAATTGCGGCGGAATTTCAACGAGGATAATAATAATAGTAATAATAGTAATAGTAATAATATCAACAACCACACACACGCGCGCACCGAGCGGCGCGCGTCAGCGCGACTCCGGAATGAACACGGATTTTTCCGCGGCTCGCGACCAACTGACCTCGCCCTTATTTTTCGTCCCTGTTCTCTCCTTGTTCACCGCCCTCCTTGCCCTCCGACCGACCGCCACCCCTTCTGTGCGCTGCGGATTTTTACGATTCTGCGCGTGGAAAAAGTCGCCTTTTTCCGGCCGGCTCTTTTAAAGAGACTGCGCACTGCACGCACTGTTCCATATGCGATATTCTCATCGTTTCCCTTTATGAACGTTCGTTGAAATTACACATTGACGCTTCGATATGCTGGCGTTATTATTATTATGAATCTCCAACTGGGTCTGGATTTCCCTCTTTCTATTCGTTTCATTTTATTTTATATTACTTTTCTTTTTTGTTTATCGTTGCGCACCCCACGAGGCGTCCGAACGAACTCGTCTTGCAAATATTCGAATTTAATTTCCCGAAACTTCTATGAAGAAAAACTTTACGGTAAAAATAAATCTGATTGTATTAACCAGAAAAGGAAATAACCAGACGCGTTCTGGTTGAAGGAAGCCGAATTTCTGGTTCTCGTGATTCGAATGTGATTCTCATAACCGGAAATTCTGTTTCCTTCAACCAAAATGCATCTAGGCTGCTTCCTTTCTAGTTGATACAGCCAAACTTTTCTTTCCATGTTTTGTGTTGTTAACGCTCTTAGAGGGTTACACTAAAAGAAGGACTTGGTAACAATTACCAAGATTTATTCAATCAGTCTTAAGTAAACTATTTGATTACTGAAATCAAATAATTTGGCACCGTATACTATGTACGGTATATGGTACTGAATAATTTAGTTTCAGTAACCCCGAACAGTTTGGTTGAGACTACTTAACCGAATCTTGGTGATTGTTACTAAATCTTTCTTTCAGTGTATGTCCTACAGTGATAAAGCGTCTACCTCTGTCTCGACGACGGTCTTCATCGAGAGTCCCCAGCGGGAGCAGAATTAATAAACGCCTCATCAATTTGTGAGAGATATCAGCGTACTGCAAAAAATGTGTCATGCTTCTATAAAATTCTCGTAGAATGTTTGGATATTAAGAAGAAAAGATAAGAAGTCCTCGTTAGGAAAAAACATCGAATCGTTGTTACTCAATTAATCCGTAAGAATTATTAATTATCCTCTCGAAATGGGATAATTTAGTTTCCTATCTTATTTGACAAACACGACCAACCTTCTGCACCAACCTGTTAGTTACGGATATAAAATAATTGGCAACGGATATAAATAATTGGCAACGTAAACGCGGGAGTAAACTCGGGAGACCCCGCGCCCGAAATAATCTCGAGCCGATAATTCGTCGAGGCAACGATGACGACGACGACGTCGTCGTCGGACTCGCTCGCCTTCGCCTTTCTCGCGGCGATGAATTAATCATAGTCGACGGATTTAACGTGCCATCAAGATTCGCGAACCGGTGATGCGCGTCGTGTATCGTTCGGACGAGTCTGCGACGAGCCGGTGACGGTGACGCGAAGCCGCTCCGCGGAAGACGACTTTGCGTCGCGAACGGAACTTGAGAAAGGCGATTCCCGCGAGGGGATCTCGAGGAGGTGCTGCAGTTTCTTGAAGGAGGGCGCGTCTCGGAAGAGGATCGGAGGACCGGGAAGAGAAATCGAGCCCCGCGAGGCCATAAATTCACCGCTCGTTTGGAAATTCTCTCCCCCTTCGTGCACGCGCGCGCTCTTCTCAATCGTCGTTCTCCTCGTCGTCGTCGTCGAGCGTTTCGTATACGCACACACGTTCACCCACACGTGCGCAGGCCGGGTATATAAATTTGCTTCGCGGAATAAGGATCGGCCCCTTTCAGACGTCGGGTGGTTGGCGTACTCTCGGGCGGGTGGTTGGGTGGCGGCGGTCTCCCGCGTAGGAGGTAGGTCGCGCGCGGGTAGGAGGGTGGGTGGCACCTTCTTGGATCAATAAATGATTTAACATTCACAAAATGGCGGGTGAGCCCCCGGCAGGGGCGGAGAAATAATATAATCTACCTTAGACTCTCTCTCTCGCCTTCCTTCCTCTCGCCACCCACCACCCCCGGTATCGTCGTACCGAGAGGCCGTGCGAGGCTGCGCGGGGCCGCGCGGGGATCTCGCCGGGTGGCTGAACGAGGGTGGGCACGTCCCCCTTTCCAACTACCCCCTTCGCGTACCAAGCCGTCCCACACCCCTTCGGCATCGTCAGCAGACTCCTGCTAGAGAACTCCGGCAATACCTACGGTTCCGCTTCCAACGGCGTTACCACGTAAGAGAGGACGCGAGAGTGAGTGAGAGGGAGAGAGAAAGAGAGGGAGAGAGAGAGAGAGAGAGAGAGAAGTCTCTCTAGCCGGCGTCCCGAATCGGCGCCAGGGGGTGACGATGTGAATTTTGACTTTTCAGATTCCGCGAATAGTTACGGAACCACGTCGCCTTGCGCCCGCGATCGCCGATTCGCGTAAAGGGTCGAACGTGCGCTGAGAGCGCATTGCCGAGCTAAGATTCCGACGCGAGGTGTCGTCGCGGTATTAAAATACGAGAAACGCCGGAAAATCGGAGGATGAGAGGGCGAACTGAGAGGAGCGAGCCGGAAGAGCAATGCGCTCCCGGGGTGTCTCTCAATTATGTATTACGCTCAAACGCTCAGAGAACGCACGATCCCGATAATTAACCTTCTGCGCTCCGCAGATTTTTCCGCGATGTCGACGGTTTGCTCATAAGTTCTCTCCAAAGTACAATCAGTGTATCATCACCGAGAAGTGGTCGATAGTTATTGGTCGTTATATTTATAAGCACTGCAAATCAATAAAGCTTTACTGGAAATGTCTGTTAATAGCAGCGACTGTTTCCATCGAGGAAATCTGATTACAGAAAGTGATAAAAGATATTATCTATTATTTCCTTTTCATTATCTTAATCGCTTTTAAGATGTTGTCAATTATTTTATCTGAAATATTCTTAATTATGTTTAATTGATTTTATTTATACAGTATTTGGAAAATACGCGTTTCACCCTGATTCGATCCAATCTCGAAACCTCTGGCACTTCAGTCTGTCGCCCTGCGAATTACGCCAAATACGACATATGGTTGAACGCGTATACATATATGCACATATATTTCCGCTACGGAGCGCGTGACAGCGATTTGCATTGAATTTTTCATTAATCAAAATCAGTGAAGAATAAGACGGAAAACTTAAATGAAAGTATTTCCGCTAAAAATTAATGAATATTTTATGATTATCGGCGCAATACTATTTTATCGATTCAATCAGTGACATTTTCATTGTTTCCATATAAAAAAAATTAAAAAAATTACTGTCGAATTAACCTAAAAGAATCCATTTGCCAACGATCGATTATTTTTCTTTAATTTTTCATAAAATTTAGCGCATTTTATTGTTACTGTCGCCTAAAATTAGCATTCGTAGTCCAATTCTAAAATTCTCAAAACCAACTACACAGATTGACACATGGAGTGGGTAAATGAAAAGAGGTAAATGAGAACAAAGGCTTGCGTTAGTACTAATAATAGCAATGGCAGATTTTTTTAGAAACAACAAGGTGCGGAGGTCAAAGTTCCAGAACCAGACATTCGACACTCGGTCATGAGAAGCGTTCCAGAGCACCGAGAGTTTTTAGTTCATAATTCTCAGTCACCGAAGAGTCAGCGGCTGAGAGTTACAAGCTAAAAATCCTCGGCGGTAAACGAACGCGCCGGCCGGCTCGGTCGGATATATTTTATCTTAATGGGGGTAGTAAAGTGGATTTTAAGAGGGAACGCTAGGTGCCGGAGAGGTGCTTCGGCTTCGAGGCTGGCAGACGTGCAAGATCCCTAAATATTAAGGGGGCATTAACGTGGTCGGCCATTTTGCAACCCCTCGGAGCGCGTATAAGCGAGCCTTCTCTAGCGTATATTATTATATTATAAGGGGGTGTCAGGGCGCCTCCCAAGATTATGGAAATCGCGGCGGGTATTAAGGGGGCGAAGCGACGCCGGTGCCGCAGCGAAGATGAGTGCGGAAGAGGGGAGAGGGTGTAAAGGAACGCGAAACACACGTCTCGTGCCTTCCACCCGCACTTTGTTCCTTCTCCCTCCCTACCTCCCTTTGTTTCTCTCCCCCTCTCTCTCTCTCTCTCTCTCTCTCTCTCTCTCTCTCTCTCTCTCTTTCTTCTCGACCGTCGATTCTCCAGGCCAAAGATGCTCCTTCGAGATTGGACGAGCAAATTGATTTCGTGATATAATCCTTCGACTTCTTACGATCCCGTGCACGATGTGCGCACAAGGTGATTTACGAGGGTGGCATTTTATGAGGAATTACGTGACACGCCTGATAATTCCGCCGTGCGATGCGAGGAGCTCAATGTCTTTACGCGATTACGGGATGACGGCTGAGTTATGATTCAGTGACGATATATAAATGGCGTCGCGCTTCGGGAATTTTTTCGGGCGAAACGCGAAGTCGACATCGATTGCCGTGGTTTCTCCTTTGAGAACCTCAACGGGAATTCAAGATCTCCGCGACGAATGCGATGGGCTGTTTCGATCGCACGCGATTTTTTTCCTCACGCGCGGTGTATCCCCGCGCGGAACATGAATTATGGCGTTATTGGGATCAAACCTGATTTATCGCGCGATGGTTACGTTGCTCAAATTTGCCCGCAGTTGCTTAAGGTTAAATTGTCCAGAGACAGCGAAATCCTGCACGGAGTTACGGGCGAACTCACCGAAATACGCGCGGTCTCTCACCGTCTCTTTCTCGCGTGTGTCGTCCTCCCGACGAAATCCGCCGTTCTATTTTTGGACCCTCGAGCCTACGTGAGGGATGTACGACGGGTGTAGAGATTCGTACGGAGGTTGGCTCTGTCACATATCTTCATTAAGGGGGTGGTAACTGGCAGGACAGGAAGGTACTTAGTTCGCGGAGGGCGGCTAGGCGGGTAGGAAGGAGGTAGTAACTACCGTCGGAGAACCAGCTTCGGAGTTCCTCCAAGTTTGTTGTGTGAGAAAACAGGGACTGATTTGAATTTATATTACTTGGCCTCCCCTCTGAATACGTTCCCGGCTAAGGAAATTTCCATATATCTGAGAAAGCCCCGGCGCCACGGCGAGCCCGCAAAATGAATGCCCCCGCCGCCAAATTCGGATTTTGAATATTACGGAACACACCTCGGCGACCCAGCACCGAATTCATTCCCCGGCGGGGACGACTTTCGCGAATTTTACGCGCTATCGAGTCGCGCGGATTTGATTTCGCGGACAGAACGATTAACCGACATGCGAGAAACGATGATCAATGGGCCGCGATATTTTTGTAGCGCGAACGAACGAGGTGTCGTCATGTGTCGACAGCGGGCTGCGCCGAAGAATCGAGCAAACGAAACGCTTTGATTCGTTCTCTGTTAATTATCCGTGTGGCACTTGGTCGAAGTAACCCGATGAAAAGGCGAGAGGCGGGAGGCTGAATGACACGCAAGCGACGGAAAACATTGAGAAACTCGTTTAATTCACCGGCAACGTCGCCTCTCTTTCTCTCGTTGTTCCTCTCTCTGTCTTCTTCCCTCTCCCCCCTCTCTCTCTTTCTCTCTCTGAGGGCGCTTAATTCTCGCTTAACCTCCGGGTTTTTACGCTAAATTTTCGCCGGTCTCACCCTCGTTACCGCAACCGACGTGGAGGGTGGGTTAGGTGGCCGGCTACGCGCTTAAGCACTTTTTAAACGTCCCGTATATTTATATCATCCCCTGGCGGGCCGTCTCGCCCGTTTCCACTGGCTCTCCTCCTCCTCCTTCTCCTCTTTCTCCTCCGCTTCTCGTACTGGCACGAAAAGCGGCGCACACGAAACAATTAAAACGTCGAAACGAGGGTCCGAGTATTCCGCGGCGAAACGTGTTTTCGCACCACCGCTACCAACACCACCGACAGCAGCAGCAGCAGCGCCGTGCTCTCGGCCCTTCCCACCCCCGCGGCGCGCGGTTATATAATCCGGAATGGAAAAGAAGGTGCCGGACGAATTCCCCGTTTCATCCGTTTCGCGCGGATTCTCGTTTACCTTCGTATTTCGCGCTCCCCGAAATAATACGTGGCGATTATTTTTCAGGCCGGGCCTGCTACGCTCGCTCGTCCGCTCGTGAACCTCGCGACGCTACAAACGCACCGCAAACCATCTCCAACACACATACACACACACATATTCTGTAACGACATTACGTCTCTCGCGCGAACGATACTTCGCGACTCGACTCGATCGACAATTAATTCGCCCGATCCCGCTCGTAAGGCCGCGAAGTAGATTCGCGGGTGACCTCGAGCCCCGTCGAGACAACGTCTAGTCGCTCGAGCGTAGATTTGGAAGTTTCCTCGGTCGGAAACGACACGGGACTGGCTACTTCGGTATCTGCGATCTCTACGGACGTCTGTCGACGCGATTTCGAAGAAAAACCTGTTATACGCTGCTGACGCCTTGGGGTCAGCAGACTGACCGCCGTGACCGGTCACGTGAGAATCGCGTCACGATGACCCGATGAGCGCGTTATGAAAACAGACTCGCTTTCCGTGGTCGGCGAATGTAGGACAGCTCGCAGGATTCCCACAGGACTGGTCCTGGCAACCTGCTGCTGTTGCTCTCCGGCTACTCACTCCAGACCGCGAGAAGACGTCGACCAGTCTCGCTGGCCAGTCGTCAACCGGTCGGCCAGCCGATATTCCGAAATACTAACGTGGCCGTCCGCAGCCGTCTGCTGACCCCCGTTGTCTACGGTCACTCAGGATCGATCGAGAGATCCTTCCCGATACGGGTAAGTTACAGAGAAGAAACCGGTTAATCTTATTAAAGTTGTATTTTCGGCGTCAAATGAATTTATTGTTTTCCCAATGAAGAAACAGCAGCAGCAATTTTCGTGTGAAATTATTATCACCGACATTATGACAGCACTCGTCGCAAAAATGGCGATTGTAATTATTCTTTTCGTTGTGTATATGCAATTAAATATGCAATTAATTGTAAACGTACTTTGACTTGCATTTGGTACACAACCTTTTTAATAATAGTATTGCTTCTTCAGAAATTATATTATTCAATTTATATGTACTCCCTAAGACTATTCCCTTCTCAAGTATCTTTCGTATTAGATTTCATAGAATAACCTGCGAGAAGTATAATCGTATTAACCGAATCAGTATTCTGTGTAACAAATTCTCGAGGAACATTCTATCCATTTTATAAATCAACGATAATAAATTCTCGAGAAACATTCTATCTATTTTATAAATCAATGAACGTCTTTAGACACAGTCTTATACACTCCCTCTTGTCTAATTATATGTGTATGCGGCCAGTCTGCCGATCACAAGACATCGTCGTATAACAGCTTTTTCTTCGAAATCGCTTTTGTCAAGAGACACCATTCATAATCACTAATTATCGAACACTTTTCTCTCTCAACAAGTCACTCTCCGCCACGAATCTTCAAAGTCTTCTTTTTCAGTCAACTGCATTTTTTCATATGGATTTCTCTCACCTCTTCATGTTTATTTTTTCGTCAGATTATTGCGTAATTAGTCTCGACACCGGATGAAATTATTCGAAATTAGGAAAATATTCGTGGAATTAAAAGTTGAAATCTGCAAAATACTTGATATTAAAGTGATCCGATCCTTCCCACCGTGCCGGCCATTTTCCGACGGCGCGCGATGAAACGTACGTTTGCGTATCGTATCGCTCTTATTACATTGTCTCTGCTTATCGTGTTAGGAACTGCGTGCATTTACTCTTTGTGCTGTGTTAATTGCAAGTTTTCCTACATAATTCAACGCATGCGCAATTTTATCTCTTCATTTTTTCGCACGATAAGATTGAATCTTTTTGCACGTAGCCGACGGCGATTCGTTCCGCGTTTCCTTCGTTCCGGTTTCCAGGAAGGGGTCCTTAAGAATTTATTGTCGCACCACGTGTGATCGTCGAACGCGGTCGTTGAACGTAGACGTTGAATTCACGCTGCTCGATTATGAATGCGCTCGGCGCGATTATTAATTAACCAGCCTCCTTGTCTCACGGCTGTATATTGTCATGCAAAATGATGCTTTTTTACCGCTTAATTTGCGACTGCTCGCTGGACATTCGTTTCTGGTGGCCGGTGGGTCTGATATATAGCCTCGTGGACACTGGAACGTCCACAAAGGACGACAATGCTCATTGTCGTGCCCGGAGGAGGAACTTAAGTTCTCAAAGGCGACAAGTGTACAATTAAGTCATTAGGGGGACTTCCGGGAACTTGGACCGTGCAAGTTTTCGCACGAGAATGGACCTAAGCGGCCGTTAAACGGTTTGCAAATTGCAATTTCGACGTGTTTCCACTTTGGACGCGGGTCTCCCCCGGTGATGGAGAGTTTATTTCTTCGAAAATAGGGGGTGCGGAGGACGCGGGGATAAATCTCAATCATCGCGTAGATTCTTTTCCTTCCTCTTTTCTTCATTCCTCGCGAATGAATTTACATTGCTCGACGTAAATCGCACTGTGAAATATTACGTACAAGAAAGCTTCATACACGCTCAATTTTTTTTTCTTTTTTTCTCCCCCTCCCCGGCTCCTTCGCTAAAAGAGAACTGACGCTATAATCTGAAATAAAAGTAATAAGAACGTCGACAGAGATTGGTTGTCGGTACTTTCGACATCGCTCTGTTTCAACCATCGATTACTGACTCCTCAAGGAATCTTGGGCAATTGGCGCTTTCGTTTAAGCGCGAGACTAAGCCCGTCAACTCCGGCGGGCAGCTCGCTACTCGAGCGATGATTTCGTGCCGTAGCGCAAATAAATAGATTACACCAGAAATGAGCCGATATCGCGCCAATAGGCGAACGGAGAAAGACGCCTAGGGCGAGAGCGAACGAAGCGAGACGGTCTCGGCACGCCGACGAGCCGGAGAAGGTTGAGGGGGTGGTCTACGGGGGTGGTGGCTGGCTGGCTGGCTGACTGGCTGTAGGTAGAGAGTTCGTTCGATTCGATATTCATCTCGAGATTCAATTCAATTTCCCCGTAGCTATCCCGCTCTCTCGGGCGTCGCAGCGCGTCGAGAATCGCGAGTCGCGCGACGAGGGGGAGGATGGTTGGCGGGGGCGGAAAATAGGAAAGCGAGCGGCCGGGTGGAGTGCTGGATGCAGGGTGCAGCATTGAAAACCACCGTCAGCCACCCCCGTGCCACCATCCCCCGCCTCGCTCTCTCACCCTCTTGCTCTCTCATTTTCTCTCTCTCTCTCTCTCTTTCTCTTTCTCTCTCTATGCTCTCACCCTCCTCTCCCTCTCTCTCTTTCTCTCCTCACCATCTCGAAGAGGAGATAAAACGAGCTGGTGCACAGAGGCAGACCCTTATACCGCCGATCCCCGCCGACGCCCTTCTGCCAAGCCCCTTTCCCCGTCG
Source organism: Dinoponera quadriceps (assembly GCF_001313825.1). Lineage (NCBI taxonomy): Eukaryota > Metazoa > Arthropoda > Insecta > Hymenoptera > Formicidae > Dinoponera > Dinoponera quadriceps. Next base: position 524,200 of record NW_014555154.1, on the reverse strand, counting down.
TCGCGCAACCCGCTTCCAAACCCCGATCCACACCACCCCCCTCGACACGCTCGCGATGGCAGAAGGTACTACGCCGTCTCGAGAAACTCTCCTGTCGAGGGAGGTTTGGGGTGGTGCGGGTCGGATGGGTGGGCGGTTGGGTGATTTGGCTGGGAACGGGGGACTGAGGGGGATGGAAACTGTTTTCCACTCGGTCTTACTGTACTAACTGTACCTAACCTACGCTCGTATCATTAATTATCTAAATTGAAGCTGCCACAGCGCGCCCGAGTGTCTTACATCGAAATTCTCAAAGGAGCTCTCCGTACTCTCTCTCTCTCTCTCTCTCTCTCATCCCCTCCGCATCTTACCCCCGTCTCTCTGTCGCTGCGCCGCGCGCGTATCTCGGATGGAAAATGGCGGATGCTCGCGAATAGAATAAGGCTGCGTCTCTTCTGCGAATTAGAGTGCGTCGTGCACTCGATATCGGCGCTGAAGATCGGCGAACGAGCGGGAGAGACACACGCGAAACTCTGGAGAGAGTATCTCCGGAGTTGAAAGCGATGCACGCTTCGCCGACGATAGGGACTAGTTTATCACGGAGAAGTGTACACATCGAGCCATCGCGATAATTAATGATTTTTCGTCGCTTTGCGTCCTTCCGTTTGAAACTTGCCGTGTTCTCCGACGAATGAAATTAAATACGGCGTTTTGCCGACTTACGATACATACGTTATCCGATTCTTGCTAAATGACATATCGCCTGTTGAAAGGTTCATTAAGAAACTCTCATACGAAGCAAAGTGATAGGAAGCGGCGAGAACGTTTAATGATTCTTCGTAAACCAATGAGAGATGGAGCAAAGCCAAACATAAATTTAACGTAGATCCTAGATCTAACTTCGGAGACCTGAGGTTTCCTCATACCTCGAGCGTAACTCGCTGAACCAGGCGGCTCATAACCCTCGTCGATCCCCGAAAATAAATATATCCAAAGCTTTGAGGGTGAAAGGATCGGTCGACCGGATGGGAGGAGGAGCGAGGGGATTTCTCAGGTCGTCTCATATCGACGTATTTTAGGCGTTTTCCCCGGGATCGTCTTGCCCAAACCTAGACGTCGGAGGGTCGTATGAATCTGTGTATATATGTATATGTGTGTGTGTGTGTGCATGCGTGTGTCGCACATGTGCATATATACGGGGCGTGTGTGCGTGTACCTCTGTATGGGTGCGCACGAATCTCCCTCTTTCAACCGGTGGAGTCTCTACACACCCCCCTTACGCCCTCGCTCTGCCCTCTCAACCCTCGACTTCCCCGCGACTAGTGAGTAACGATTTTCCTCCATCTTACCCCGATTCCGGAACACACCCTTGGGGCACTGCGTCTCCCCTGTCCCCTCTTCCTCATCCATCCCGTTCCGTGCACCACCGCCAACCTCCTTCCATCGGCGCCACCCTGATTCCGGTAAGCTGTGGCGCTTCCGCGTGAGACGAAACCGGATAGACGCGACGTAGAAAGAAAATTCTCACGAGGGATAAGTCTCACGCAAGTTGCCGGATCGAGTCTGCCGGGTGGATCCGGTTTTCTCGAAACATTACGAATCGCAGATGCGAGACGATGCGACATTAAGCGGGAACGCTCGAAACTGGATTCACACGTTACGTCATGAGTCCGTTGTATATATGTGTACGTGTGGGGCCCATTTTTATTTTCCCTCAGTCGGCACACTCGATACTTTGAATATAATTCTGTGACATTAATTTATGTATATATATATATATATATATATATATACTTTGT
>NW_014555154.1:481883-522344 GCF_001313825.1 Dinoponera quadriceps | reverse complement strand
TATATATATATATATATATATATATATATGTATAACAGGACTATTAAAACAAAAATATTTATTGACAAATATTTTTCGTGACGCGTGCGTAATACAAAAACATTTGCTCGACCGTGCAAGAGATCGATGCAGTAGCGCGAATTCGCCGCTCCGAAGGAAGCGTTGTCACTTGGTGAACTCCGAGTTAGTTAACATTAATATCAATTTGAACGTTGACATTTACGTCGACGTACTCACGTTGCAGTTGTGTAATAGCAATTGTGGTTTAAATTGGACACGGAGAGGGGAGAGCGTATAAACTCGCTACGCGGCGCGGCGCGTATATATCCATCCACCCGTTCTTCGTATCCGCGGCGACTTGACCCAGCGGCGTCGGTAGGATGAGGGTGGCGTTAGGAGGGTGGAAAGCGAGGAAAAAAGCGGGGATTCGTCGGTGGAAAACGAAAAGTCACACCCACCGACCATGCGGAGACATCAACGCTCGGTGCAACGACCGACATTCTTTTTCCGCGAGCTTTTCCGAGAGTTGGTTTGCCGTCCGACGAGAGAGAAGGAGAGAGAGAAAGAGAGAGAGTTTTCGTGTTCCGACGCGGCGTTGCCATTCTTGACTCTCTAATCCTCTTTGCTTGCCTTGTCCCTATATTCCTTGTATCATTTTTCCTAACATTTTATCACTTTCTTGCGCTCCCATCCAAAATTTCCACAAAACTCGTAAAAAAATTTCGACGGCGCTTTTCAGGTTTCAGGTTGAAACCTAAACTAGCTACCGCACACATTAGTTTTAAAACTGACTTAATACTCGAAAGCGCCATCGCAGGGTTTTTCGAGTTTTACGAGAAATTTTGATGCCCCTAGAACGTGAAGGATTAGTGATCAAATAATAAAATGACAACATTTTAAATTATCGAGAGATTATTTCGCGCACCGCAATCTTCTCTTTCAAAATAATTTCTGCGCTATTTTTACACGGAGAAAAATAACTTTGCTGTATCAGCGAAATTCTCGTTGCTACTGCATATTTGTTGCGACAGCGATGAAGTTTAGTTTAGTTTAATTAGCATAGCCGAATTAGCGAATTATCTCTATTTAAAGCGAAAACAGCTTTGTTACCAGAATATAAAATGCTTCCCAAGTGAATTTGTCCTTAGGATATGTTAATTTGCTGTGTTGGAACAAAATAGTGTCTTCCTAAATTTAATTCATAATTTGTTCTTACAGAAAACTAATTTGTAGATTCAGCAAAATAATCCAGCGAATGACAATTAGTATTTACAACAAATCGTTTTGCTGCCAATAATAACTGATATGACATATAACTGACGTATATGACAATAATTGATAATTGTTGCTGTTGCGACAACATACAATTTTCTGCGTCAATAAATTATTTTTCCACGTGCACCCCCAAATTATCTTTTTTTGCGAGACGCAGTTCTGATTTTCATATCATATTCATGTCACGTTTTCATTTCCTATTAAGATATTTTTAACGTTCAAGTAACATGTTCACTAACGACTCCGCGTTACCAAAGACAGACTTGCCCCCTTCTCCGCTGTCAGGACGAAGCTTTTCGAAGACGCGCGATATTAACAATCAAAACTTGTGCCAACGATAACAAATTAATGTTGCCGACGTCAGAGGGAATGCGGGAACTCGGTAGACTTTCGGATGACGTTGCTCGTCATGCGCTTCCGCTGGAAGAGAGTGACGCAAAGGGTTGGTACATCATCAGGCCGAAGGAATGGTAGGAGCAATGGGAAGGAGGAGGCGAGCATAATCCAGGATCTCGTCTCGAGACAACCGAGAGCGAACGAGGGTGGGTGCACGTAAATACATAGGTACGTCATCGCTGATGCGTGCGTGTTGCCCGTGGCACGGCTGGTCTCCTTTTCCAACTCCGACACGTCGTGCGCTAGAGTACGCGAGTGTCCCGGAAATGAGAGAGTGAGAGATAAACTTCTCCGTCTCTCTCTCTCTCTCTCTCTCTCTCGCTCGCTCACTCTCTCTCTAAGCAGGGGGTGTCTCAGTTACGAAAAGCGGCCGCGTCTCTGCTGATTACACGGGACAAGTCTCGTGAGTGGTGTTGCTTCGCCAGTTAGACTCGAAGCTTCCTTGGCAAGCTATATTCAGTCTTAGCACACTTCCAAAGGCCTTGCTACCAACATCGTTGGATAGTAAGGACGAGGATAACGCGATGTCGGACGGGGAAGGGAGAAACGGTGGACCGTGGACTGGCGTGCCGCTGGTCTCTCCTCCTGCACCCTTCCCCCCCCCCTCTCTCTCTCTCTCTCTTTCTCTCTCGCTCTCGCACTCGTGTTTCTCGTTTCATTGTGTAGCCAGTGACGGAAACTCGAAGACGCGCCTTTGAAATTAACGTAATGAACATACCCGCAGGCCGAAACGAGTGATCGCCTAATGCGATCGCGGGACTTCGAGTTTGCGGCGATGGCCGGACGACGATTGATTACGGAAGTTGATGCGGACCACGAAGCGTGAAGTAGTCCAAGTTGGCTAAGAATCGTCCGAACATCGTTGCGACGAATTGTCGCGAGACCGCTCGCGAAGATCGGGATCGTGAAACGCATCGCGTGAGTTTTCGCACAAATTCGTAAGAATTCCGACGAATCTCACACATTCGTTTCTTTGTACGATGCTGATTTTCCGACGATGAAATATGTCAGATCAGCGACGTAGCATCGAAAATAAGGAAGAGCCCACCCGGCCTCTGAGAGCGGGGAGAGACGTGTTCTGCCGCTTTAACGTCGGTTTCTTGGGGAACGAGGGGGGGCTCTCTATTCGGTCTTAGCGAGCGGTTCTTCCGAGAGACGGGGCTGGATGAGGATCCGCTCTGTCTGCTAAGGAGTAGCGTAGGAGGAGGAGGGGTGAGGAGGGCGGACGTCGGGATAGGTAGGTCTGTTGGTTGGCCTCTCATGTTTCTCATTTCATTGTGCAGACTCCCTTAGAAACCCAAAGGCGCGCACGTACATGTGGATGCTCGGCGGCGGGACGGGTACGGGGGCGCGGAGAGGGTGCGGAAGGGTAGTAGTCGGTACCAACGGCAGAAGACGGATGCGGGGGGTGAGTGGGTGGGTAGGTTGGTTGCGATACCCCCACGAGAAGGTGGCTGGCTGGAAAGGAGGATGAAGCGTCGGATGGAGGGTAGTCTCCGCGCTCTTGGATCTCATACATACATTAACGTCGCTTGTCAGGCGTACCGAGCCACCCTGTAAGACTTAAGATACTGCTCCGAGAAAGGGGGAAGTTGCCTGCTTGCCTCTACCCCCACACACCCACCGCCCACCCAACCCTGCGCGTCTCTTTCCCACATCCCGCGCAGATTCCTCTCTCTCTCTCTCTCTGTACCGCGCCCGTAGTCGTTACTAAAACCACCCACTATCTTGGGAACACCCGCTTTGTTTCCTCGAAAATGGCTGCCGCGGGCCCTGGATTCCATTTGCATCTGATTATACGTTTTACGCAATCCCGGCCCAAATGTGGAAATAATTCTCGGCGCTCGCTCGCTCGCTCGTTCGTTCGCGCATCAACGCGAAGATTGTTTGCGCGCGTGCTCGCCGATGCGAAAGACGATTCGCGAGGTCGCCCGAGCGACGTGAACGTTGTGATGCGATCCTCGGCGTGTTCCCTTCGTTCGTTTTTGAAATTATCGACGATATCGCGGAGGGTCAATAGAGTGACGGATATCGGCAAGATTATTAATTTATAACGTCTTCCAAACGTTCATTTGGCTCAATATCGTACGTTGGACCTAACTATGGGAGCTCATCAAATAAATAATCCAGATAAGACATTAAGTGGTAAAGATGTCCTTTACACAATAAGATCTTAAAGATGTCTTTTAGATACGTGTTGTTTGAGCAGTCGTTAGGAATGCAGACAAGACAAGCTGTCCGGAATTATGATGCGCGTTACGAGCTAAGGTAGTCCATCAAACTATTTTTTAGAAATCCTTTTAAATTTTAGCTGCAAATTGATGGAAATACTATCTACACATCTGTAAAATTAGAGAACGATTGATCATTCGCATCTGGAATACTTGCAATTAAAGATAATACTTTTTACACGCATTCCTTGAGTAACATCTTATTTTTAACTTCTATTTCTAATTTATTCTAAACCGCATTTAAGATCTTAATGAAAAGACTACTGTGATATTAAAAGCAAATGTAGAAACATTATATAAAAGTTTCAGATTATTGACCGTTTTGTTTCGAAAACATAGCTAATTCGTTGTTATATCTGCGAGATATATACATGTACACGTATTTAAATATTCATATATCTTTATATTGTGTGTGCATTTCTATTAGCTCAACTGATATATAAATAAAATATTAATGGAAAAAATTAAAAAATATATATTAATTTCCGTGTTTGTATTTGTAATATTTATTCGAATGACGCGTGCTCAAAATTAACATATATTACTTACATAGTTGAATAAAGTTTTAGGAAAATCTTTTTTTCGGTAAATAATAATCTAATTTAAGAGCTCCTTAATATCGTCACTGAAAATCAGGCACTCTATGGACCGACTACCTTAACAAATGGGAGCGCCTGAAGACGTAGTTCGCACGTAGTAAGCGTTGAGTGTCGGACGCCTTTAGGCGTTGTTCGCTCACGGTGAATACTTCTATCGAATGACTACACAGGCGTGGTTCGTACTTTAATAATTAAATATATTAAATTTACATATCTAGAAATATATTTGATGTGTCGCGCTACTTGCGTCCTGGCAGACAGCGAAACGGTAAGAAGTGACAATTTATATCACCAAGGGCAACAGCTTGTATAATGTTGTTATATCTCAAGATTTCACTGGTCTTTCAAATTTGACGGAATTTGTAGAACTAATCGCGATTTGATGGCGATTTAAGGGGTGGTTCGTGAATACTCCATACGATCGATCGATACTTTTAATTACTCAAAATGATGTTCGTGTCTCCTATCTCTCTCCCTCTCAGCGAAACGTTTCGCGATCTTCTCCTTTTTCGCTCTCGCCAAGGCGGTCGTAGCCATCGGAGAAGAAACGATGGGAGATCGGGAAGCCTCAGGAAGAAGGAGCGGTGGACGGGTTCGTTGCTTCGAGACCGCCACGACGAAGGATGGTAGCGGTGAACGGCGCGAGGGGGNGGGGGGGGGGGGGGTGAACGGAGGGTAGCCTCAGGTTTACAGTGCAGCATAATATAAGGGCAGTTTGTGTTGGGGCGCGTAGTAGTGGTGCGCTGCACGCGTCTCCCCCTTCGCCTAACCCCCGCCGCCCCCTCAAGACGCCCGGACGGGGCCTCTGATTGGTCGACATTATTCAAAATGGCGTCTTCGCCACATAAGATCCGTTTTATTAGCATACCGGGAAAGGAGACGGTCGCCGGTTCTCCTGATGACTCGCGAAAAATCCGGCGGTGCCGCCGCTACCGCGAACCGGGCCACCCCGCGACGTCCGGCGCGGTCCAGTCCGCGCGACGGACCACGGCGGTCGATCTAAGAGCGATCGGCGATACGTCGGACGTGACCTTGAGAATTACAGCGGGGATTTAGATCCGCTCGAGTGGACAATACTTTCCAGATGAGGGTTTTAAGCCGCTGCCTCTTCCTACAGAGGGGGAGGGGGGGGAGGGCGAGGGGTTGAGGGAGAGAGATCATAATGTTGGATCCCAGGAGGCTCGGATGTTCGTAGGGAAACTTTCATTACTACGTCGGAGCTATATATTTATCGTTATGTACCTCCCTCATACCGCTGCCTCCGCCGCTTGTCGAGATAGAGGATCGTCGATTCGATATTAAGTTTCCTCGCCTGCGGATCTCGCTCTAAGAAAATCTCATTAGCCCCGCTCTCCGTCGCGCTCGACGCGCGCGGTACTACGACCAATCGGATTTCGCGTCTCTACGTGTGCGAATTTATCTGTCGCATCCCTCCGTCGAATATCTCAAGCGGCGAAGCATGTCCTCGCCGCAAAAGAACCGGCCGCCTTTGTCCTTCCCGTCTCGAGGACACGGAACATACGAAAGCCCGTCATCCTCCGTGACGAGGAAGCCACAGAAACGATCCGCTTCCGCGGAACTCGAAGAACCCGTCCTGAATGCTTGCTGGCCGGACGAGCAAACGCGCGGTTATTGTGCTCATTGTCGCGGCCTCCGGGTGATATCCTGTGAGACCTTTCGGCAGGACCTCCGCCGTGCCGGACCACCGCACTCGCGATAAACCTGTTTGCCCGACTTCGCCGGTACCGAAAAGTCACTTTTCAGGATCTTGACCTTCGCGTCCGATCGCGGCAAGTTCGCGCGGATAAAAATGCGAGCGTGCGACGGCAAGCCGAGGAAAACGGGGGCTGTCGTTAATGTAGTCGGCATATCGTGGGAACGTTTCACGTCGAGTAACTTGTTGCAAAATTCTTTATGCGTCGGTTGGACGATTTTTCTTAATCGCACGCATTTTTTCTTAATCGTACGTAATGATTTCGTCATTTTTTGCAATGCCTCAAACTGTGTAATTTATGGTAGGAATGTTGGTTTTCTGAATTAAGTGATTACTAATGCGTGGTTAATCTATTTGTGAAAACATGTGACTTGGATAATGCCGGTCAGTTTGTGCTGGAGTAACCGTGATTAAGAGTTATGTTCTTTTTGCAAAAAATTTTTGGAGAAATGATTAAATGTGGTTTCGCTGTGTTTTATATCGGTCTTGGGACGCACAAGAGATATTCCTGAGGGTCATCATTGTGATGGATGCAATTGAATAAACAATTGACTAATTTTTCAACATATTAGATGTTAAACTTTTGTCGTATTTTTTTCTGAATAAATGTGTTTAATTTTCAGTTAAATGTGAGTCTTTTCTGATTTTATACGCTATAAATGTACGAGATTCGGTCGTTGAGCTGCGTTACTTCAAAGAAGGAATAATCCTGGTCAAACTTCTTTTTTTGCTCTTTCATTGTTTATTTGTTTCTCTGGTTCCTATTTTTATGGAATTTTTTCCAATAATCCATATAAAAAAATACCTCTCCAAATATCATTTCATAAAACAGATCCTGAATCCTATATTTCTCATCAGTTTTATGAATGTTATCGCTTAGGTGGCCGCGATTATCTCGTTCATCTCTGTACATCTATGTAGTATATACAGTGTAAATGAACAAGATGCCCCGTTTCAAGAAAATAAAATCAAATAAAAATAAATCGTTCGTTAATATTCGGCTTGTTTGATATTCGATTGAGGCAGCTCGTTGGGCACCACGCGGGCCCGGTGATGTCCTTCATTATAACATAAATAAAGACAAAGATAAGAAAGGTTTTCGGTGCTGAAAAGTTGCAGCGGCCTGGAACTCGTTCGGAACTGGTAATACCGGCGAAGAAGTTTCCAGGAGAGCACACGCGGCACTTTCCCACCGCTGACCAGCGGTCAAGCAACATCAGAGAACCTTAAACTGGCACGTACCGTGCGATAGCGAGGGAATGGGGGAGAAACAGTTGCCGGAGGTAATCGAGCTCTCTGTGGAAGCAATCCGGTGGGGTTCTATTCAAGATTGTCGGATTGAGACGCATCGGGAAAAATTCACGACCGGTTCAAAGAGCACGTCCGCGCGGCTGTGCCTCTTCTCCTTCGCGTGGCTTCGCGGCTCTCCGAGCGCATCGCACACGCTAAAACGTTGATATCACGTCTAGACAGATTGATTTGTAATTAACGACCAATATTCGTTCGCGCTTCGCTCAGGTCTGCGGGAATTCAATATTTCAGCGATGCATCAGGTGTATCGCGTCTCGTGACTTTTGCACGACTCGTCTCGAGTTGTGAGCGAATTAGCCGACCGTTCCGCGTACAGAAACACTCGTCGACGTTCGTCTTGCGTGAATCTTGCTGCCGGGACATATTCGCACAGTAGTACAGACGGATTGTCACAGTCGTGTTACAGCTCGAAAATCCCATTCGGACATTACGGAAGTTCTGGACGCGGCTCTAGAACAACAAACTCTAATTACCGTAATTAATCCCGTTTAACTCGGTAAATCGGATTTTTCAGTTAGCACTGGCGGAACTACGAAAGCGGCAAATCCGCGGTGGGCTCCCCCCCCCGCGCGTCCCAGCCGCGCCCGGAAACGCCGACGGGGCAATTAAACCGGCTCGAAGGACTTCTGCCGGTCTTTCCAACCAGTTGAAAAGATTAAGAATGAGGACGTAATGCAACGAAAGAGAGAAAGANNNGGGAGGGAGGGAGAGAGAAAGGAAGACGAAGATAGAGGCACGACGTTCTCCAGTATTCTCGTGTAACGAATTTATCGAGATACAAGACGAGGCCGCGCGCGAACCCGCAGCCCATCGACTTATCTTTAATTAATCCGACTATGCTGGCACGCGACTGTATACGTGTGTGTGTGTGTGAGTGTGTGTATATACGTGTAAGGTCTTTATCCGTATCTCGTGGTGTGCGAGCGAGCGTAGCCGCGAATCCATTAACGACACTGCGATGTCAGTCAGCGATCGTGGATTCTTCCCACGTTACCATCATAATCCATCTCGGCAACTACTTCGCTAACTACCTCGCCAGACTCGCCCGGGGTTGGGTTCTTTCTCGGGCGGGAGCGACGATCATCCGAGGCGATGCTCGGGGGAGCGGGGCCGAGGGAGGGCTGGAGGGGGTCGGGTGGCGGCTGCTTTCGGGGCACATTAACGTCAATTTCCATCCAGGCTCCCCGAGAACTTACTTGCAAGTCCAAGTTCCTCGCAACTAAGGCTGCCTCCGTAGTCGCGAGCGAGCGACGGGGGGTGGGCGCGGAGGGCGAAAGAGGAGAACGACGATGGGGGGAGGAGAGAAGATGCTGCAGTACGCTCTTCTCCGGTATTATTAATGTTACGAGACACGTGAGCGTGCGATAGAGGAACGTCGACGGGTTCGGCGCAGGATGGTGGAGGCGGCGGCGGCGGTAGTGGCGGTGGAGGCGGTAGTGGCGGATAAGGCGGATTTGGGAAGAGAGGTAAGGCGAGATACGAGAACGGGGGCGGCGAATGGAGGAGGAAGAGGCGGACACGGCGAAGGAACGAGAGAAGCGACGGTTCCTCGGGGTGCGCTACCCCCCTTTCTCGTCCCGGTCCTTTAGTCTTCGCTAATTGTCTCGGAGACGTTCCCCGACGCCCCCCCCCCCCCCTTCTACGCCGCTGACACAACGTCGTGGGACGGTATAAGTGCGCCGACAGGCGATCGCGACGCAAAAATGCCCAGGCAGCTGTTAGACGCGACGTTGGAAATATGATCCGCGCTCGAATCAAGCCCGCGGCCGCCACCCTTGATGAAACCGTCGGGTGCCTCCGTCATCTCGGAGTGACGGCGATTGTTCTCTCTCTCTCTCTCTCTCTCTCTCTCTCAGGGGTTTAGTGCAACTTCCCCGCGACAATTCGAAAATCGAATTCGCGCGCCGCTGAACGATGGGATTTTTCGACCGTCGGGAGTTCACGACGAGATCACTGAGATATCCGGAAAAGAGCTTTGATAACATCTTTAGGTGACGAAACTGCGCGTCACGCACCCGAGGATGTCGGATTAAAATTATTCAAAGTGGCTTCCAGTCGTCGCAAAATGATTGACTTTCTCTTGTTACACTAAGGGGAATGTAAATGCGTTGCAGGAAGAAGTTTAAATTCTATTTTATTCAATTTCTTGGGGTAAAGTTCCACCCGGAAAGCAGAGTAACAACCGAATCATTGGAATTCGAGTGATTTTTCACCGATGTAGAACGAATTTTCCACTCCGCATCGTCGAGCGAATATTTTTATTCAACATTGAAGAGTGAATCCGACGTGACTCTATCGTCACAGAAACAGATTCACTCTAATCGATTCGTGTGCAGCAGAACTTATTCTATATAGAAAAAACATTATTTTACCGTTGAAAGAAGCGAATACTCAGTTTATTTTCCTTTTTTGATATATAAGTAACAATTATCTTCAACAAATAATATTTTCTAGACAATAGATAACAGAGAATGGAATGATTAATTCCTAAAAAAATATTCGTCAACAAATTTTAGAAAAGCTCGTTATCATGTATTCAAAAGAAGAGTTTACTCTCTTCCCAAGAATATTATCAACTTCATTGAAGAAAAATTGAATTCAGTTAATTTGAATAAGCAAACCCATAACTTTGTTCAAATTTAATGTTCTTGATTGTGAAGTACTGTACTTACTAAGATTCAGAAAATATTTTGAATACATTTGATGCTTATGATGAACTTATGATACGTTTGCGAATATATAAACTTATAAAATATTTGAAACAAGTAAAATTTACTTAAATGCAATACAATATTGTATATATTTTTCTACGCATAAACTTGAGCGAAACATTCACTCTTGCGATTTCGAGTGGCAATATTGTCGCTTTGAATAAATTTTCACTCGTTTGCATGGAGATTTAACATGAAGAAAATTGGAGAATTGGGCAAACAGAGAGACAAATGTCAGAAGTAACTTTATTTTGCTTGGTCTGCCTTCCGGGTTGATGTCTCGTCCTTCGTATATTCTCTCCGACGTTTCGCGAACGTTTCAGTCGGCCTGAAACTGCCGCTCCTCCCCGCGGGAATTCGCTTTGCGAATAACATTATTTCCTCGATATCCATCGCCCGCGATCCTAAATAATAAATCGCCCATCCGGCGTTGTCCGAAGCGCACGAAACTTACGAACGCATGCGGTGCGCCGGCTCGCGCGCGCGACCGCTCTCGACCCGATAAAGAACGTGGCTCGTCTTACACGCGAAAACGAGCCCGATCGAGTTCGAGAAGGGTGTACGCCGAGGCAGCCCACCCGCGTGCCAGGAGAGGAGTCCCGACTCTAACTTATCGATTACTCGGAGTCGCCTTTCGCGGCGGCGGCGGCGGCGGCGTTGACGGTGGCGGCGGCGGTGGTGTGCCATTGGCCCCTTAAAGGTTCCTGAAAAGCGAAGAAAAGCAGCCGGGACGGGCCAATGGCCGTGGGGCGCGCGCGCGCACCCCCTTTCGCACCCTCTCTCGGTCGCCTTTTTACCGTGGATTTTTCCGCGCGGCCGGCGTCTCTAAGAAAGCCGCCGGCAGCGAATCGCGGCCGCGCAAAATCCGCGGCGACCGCCGTCATTGGCGGAGCCGCAGCGTCTTGACGCCGCCCATGGAGGAACCCGGCACCCGGGAAAACAGCTCGCGTTCGTTCCCTCTCTCTTCCCGGATTTTCCCGCCTCTCTCGAGCGTGCCTCTCCCGTTTCGTTTTCTCTCTCTCTGTGCCGCCGCCGCCACCACCGCGACACGGCACCTCCCCGTCTTCTTCTCCTTCTTCGTCCTCCTCGCGTCCTCGCCCGGTCCCACCTAGAACCGTTCTCTTCTTATCTCGCTCTACCTCAGCTTCCCTTCTCCGACGACGACTACGACGACGGTGAACACGACGACGATGACGTCGTCGTCGTTACCGCCGTCCGCGCGCGCTTCTCCTCCTCACCCTCTTTCTCTACTTTCCACCTTGTCCTCTCCGCTCTTTTGTTACCCTTCCTTCCTCTTCTTCGGCGTCGGTTTCGCCGGCCCCGGCGTACCTCGACCACCACCGAGGCGTCTCCTCTCTTCGCTTCTCCTCTCCTTCCTCCCTTCGTCTTACCACTTGCTACCCTGACTATGCCTGCGTTACGAGGCGCGGCATACGGCGACCTGGAAGGAATCCCTACCAGCGGAGGGCCGGGGGGGAGCCGCTGGGCTTGAGGCTGCGAGAAGCCGAGAGGAAGAGGAGAGGGGCGGTGGGCTCAGAACCACGGCCAGGAGCGCGCTTCCTCAGATATTAGATTTTACAAGGAGCGTGCTGGGATTTTAGAGGGGTCACGGGGTGGGTGGACGACGGTGTGGCATGGAGGTGGTGGAGGAGCCCGGTTACTGCTGGGTCCGGGACGCGCACTCCCCTCCGCCCTCCCCCTCGCTCGCGACGGCGAGGGTGGGATAAATATTAATTACGTTTCTAAGGGCCGCCTGCGGCTACGTACCGGTTATACTTCCTCGCGCTGTACCACTCCGGGGTCTTACGTCTCCGGGAATTTGCGGGCATGTCTTCGCGACTTGCTTTCTTATTGATCGTCGGTACGGCTGCTTCGTACTGGCTGTTTCTACTTGGGTCGCGCGCGCTCTCTCTCTCTCCCCGAATCTCTCACCGCTTCTCCGGCGAATTTGGTGATTCGGATTTTTCGTGCTTCTTCTCCCTTCCACCCTTCTCGCACGGCGAGGATTTTTCGTCATTAGCAATTTTTTTCTCGCTCTTGACTGTTACGTGCGAAAGGAAGAGAAAAAAGCGCGGCCATCCGTCCGGTGCGATGAGTCAAGCGCGACGCGTCTGTTTAAATCTAAGGTGCCGCTTTAATTGGGAAATTTTTTAATTTGTTCGCTGAATGGACGCTATTTGCTGGCGAGTTGTGCGCGCGGATTGAATCGGAGAGCCCCAGACAAAGTTTTATTAAATATCACACCGCGCGCGCGAGGTGTCGACGTGGGAAAAAAAGGAGCGCGCACACCTCGCCGGCTGGACGTGCATTCGCGGCGACGCCACTATCTCTCCCCGCGTTAAATTGATTCGCATTATTAAAAGCAACTGTGAATTGGCCGTGAAAGTTTTTCAATTTCCCCGGCACTGTCTCCGCCGGTAAATTGCACTGATAAATTGCACAATACCGCGGTTCGGAGAAAATCGCATTCAAAACTACGCGCGTCCGGGTGTCTAGACGCGTCGCGGTGCGTCGCGGATTAGTTGTATTGTATCTCCACTTAGAAACGCAATAAACGACTTCGAGAGGGAGAGAGAGGTGGCGTGTGAAGCGCGATGTGAATACGCATTCTTATTCCCGTCCATGCGGAAATTCGCACGAGAGATATGGGAGATCACAGAGAGTCGAGGATAATTATCAAATAATTATTTCTTCGTCGCGCGTGCACAATTACCATCTTGAAACGATCATCTTTAAAATGATCCCTACAAATTTCGGCGATGTCGTACTTTCGAGTCGTCCCCTTTCTTCCTCACGTCTCGATGTAAGTGAGAACATATAATCTCCAACGAGCAGCTCTCTCGTTATTCGACGACAACCGTCGGACCAGACGTAATTCTTGCGAGTGAGCAACTTCATTGCCGCTCCGCCTCGCAATTTACCATCGACGATGAATTCTCGCTCTTCCCGTGCGACTTTTTCTCCCCTTGTCTGCCTAGCACCCATCTAGTCGTTAAACTGACCGCAACTCGCCGGCGGCATTTGAAGAAGGGTCAATTTATCGAATTTGCGGGGGTAATTATGCGGGGGTTTGCGAACGACGCGGCGCCGATCGTGTATGATCTCGTGGGTATGCGTGGTCGTTGATCATGGTCGATTATCCACGGAGTCGTCGGCCGCTCCCCGGGTAACGAACCAGATCATGTCGACTCGCTGGAAACAGCCTTCGGGGGCTGATCAGGGGTGGCTGGTTCGAAACCCGGCTGAAATAGGCGGTGCTGCCGCGCGGTGGCGGCATCGATAACTGAGGTTCTCTAAGTAACCCCTTAGTAACTTAACACTTCGTTTATCCAAACCGTCCTACCGCGTGTCAATCGGTTACGTCATGGACGCGTAAAAATATTTCGGAGCTGGCCGGGAGTCGGATCTTGATTTGCGAAATGACGAGATCAACCGGACAAAGAAACGCGAACACTCTCGTCTCGCGACTCCTGGTAATTAACATAATCATTCGGTGGTGTATCTTATTTGCATTTCGGTCTCGCAAACGTCGTCGATTGCGGAATCGTCCAAGTAAACTTGTGCAATGAGGTCTGCAAGGGAAAAAGGAATTAGCTGTGTCCATTTGATGAATTTTAGTTTGCCAGACCTAGTTTTTAGCTGCGGGAGCTGAAAACTGGGCACAGGGACAAAAGGAATTAGCTAAATTAACGAAGTTTCAATTGTATTATGTGGACAGCTAATTTTTACCCGTGGCAGCTAGTTTTTAGCTGTGGGTGCTACTTCATTTTTTTTTCATGTGGCGAACCGGTTTACGTCGAGGTCTTCGATAACTACACTCTCCGAATTTCTTTCGAGTAAAATCCTGTTTAAAAGGTAGAGTGACAGCTGAGACACAACCATAGAATCGTAGACTCCTATAAAATGAATCTTTCTGCCACGAATTGCCGAGTGAATGTTTTCACTCGAAATTGAAGCGAATCTGACATACTCTATTGTCATTAAACAAACAATGAATAATTCACTCGGATTGACTGACGTCGTATCGCATGAATTGATAATTTACTCTACGATTTGAGTTAACGTCAAATTAACATTGAATCAATAGACACATTCTTGCAAAAATTGGAATATCAATGCACTTAAAATGGCAGTATTTTCACTGTCACGTTGAGTAAAAAAAATTGTCCATTCATTTTGCGCGAGATTTTACATTGAGAAATTTAGAGAATGGTAATATATATCACCGTTTCTTTGTGAGGAACGAATTTTCAAAGAAAATCAAAGCTCGTTAAGAAACGCGGCAAGTCCCGCGTGAGCGTTATTGCGGCGAGTTCTGCTCGAACCGTCGCATCTCTCGAGACAGAATAGAATCGATCGATTCGCATCGCTCGATCGTCGGTTGATCGTCAACGCATCCTCGTGATAGGACGTTAGATCGCCGGTGGAGGTCGGTCATTAGCCGCAAATGACGTACTTAGGTGGCCGGCGATCTCTCCGGCCGGCGTGATTTGATCGGATGCGGGAATCCCTCGGACAATGATTCCGACTAGAGAGAGAGAGAGAGAGAGGGGGGGGGTAGTAGGAGAGGGAGAGCCGCGAGACCACGCGAGCGGCGACGAGCGGCATGGGGGTTCACGGCCCCTTCTTCGTTCGCCCTATTGATTTTCCATTCGGAACAGCTTCGGCACTCGAGGCGCCAAACGTCGGCGTGAGCTGCCCGACGACCGATTGACCGACATTCGATTGCCAATCGACGCGCACCGGTCGATCCACCGCCGGTGACAATGATTGAGACACATGCGCGACTCGTTCGCGGCTTCGAATTCGATCGATCGGCCGCGCGATCGTCATGCTGCTCGCGATTACGCGTCTTCCTTGTTGTCGAATCGGTCAGCTCGGACGGTTGAGAACGATGAGAGAACGTTAGAAAGAGGGAAAGAGGAATAAAGAGCTAGAGAGTATGTGCGTACGTACGTAGTTTTCCGAAATCGCGAGAATATTGTCGGGAGAGCGTGTTATCGTAAGCGCGAGTCTGTATAACGATCATTGCATTGGAATATCGCATCGATATTGAAACAACGTTTAATTATCGTTGGAATAACACAATTCTAATGATATCAGGCAATTGGAAACCTTGCGTTTCTAACGCTCTCATTTATACACACACACACACACACACACACGTTAAATTACACGGGGAAAAATATTTTGCTGGCAGAGCATATTTGTATCGGTTGCTGTAGGGACAGCAAAAAAGGTTTGCTTGGACAGAAAAAAGATTTGTTAAGATTAATTGTTATTTGCTGGAAATATGAGCAGCAAGATAATTTGGTTATGCCGAGTAAATTTTATCGCTGTCCCAACGACGTTTTACTATGATAGCAAAATTCTTTTTTCCACGTAACAAATCTTTTTGCCGTCCGCATAACTGACAAATTTGCTATGCCAGCGAAATATTTCTTTTCATGTATTAATCAATTATTATTGACGCGAAATTTTCCGGATTGTTCCTTTTCCATTTCTTCCCTCGCTCTTCGTATCGCCGTCGAACGCGCGAACAAAAGTTGATAGAAACACTGTCGGGGTTTCCTCTTGCCGTGATTCCGCGCAGCTCAGGCGTTGCTCGAAAAGATCGCGCGTCTACGTGAGAGCCGATGATCATAATTAGCAGAGTAATCTACGATCGAGGTAGTTAGCGGTGGATTCCAGCGGTAATTAGTCGTACTGTTTGATTTGGACGACGGTGGAAGATTCGCGCGCGCTCTGATTGGATGAAGCCGGCGTGTAGGTTCGTCTTCACTTTCGAAAGGAAAGAACAGCCCGGGGCCTCTGGCTCCGGGAAATGACGAGAGACGAGATGAGACAAGACGGGACCCGCGAGTTAGGAACGACGAAGTCGTTGAGTTCGGATGAGATGAGACGGGATGTGGGAGAAGAGACGACGAGATGAGATGAGAAACAGCAATGTCGCAATGAGATATTGCTAGTATGCGAAGGTGCACAAAGCTACCCCGGGATCTGTCTCCTCGTCTTGTAATAACACCATGCATAAGTTATCAGAGAGAACGACTCTGGCGGCGATGGTAATTAGCTTAAAAAAAAAAAATACCATCCCTGTGTCGCTGTCGTTGCTAAGACAGGCGCTCGCGAGGCGGAAAGGCACGCGCTACGCTTTGCGAAGTTTTTAATTAAACGAGACGTTTCTGCACATTTCTTGACGTATCTCTCGAACCGCGTGGCGACTGATAACACAGCGCAGGGAAAATAGGATATTCGAGGGTATTTTTGCGGTACAACTTTTGATTTCGGAAACTTTGGCTCTCCTGATGCATCGTACATCAACCCGATGTATTCGCTCTTTGTTATTAGAATCACGAATATTTAAATGTTACAACTAGCATACACAAATATACATATACATATAATTACATTTTCTTGTTCGTCTCTTTATTTCTCCGTCGAACATTTCTTTTTTATTTACAACAAAAGATGTACTTTGGCAGATACACGTCTCTTTGTTATGATTATCGAGTTATCGGTACGCATTATCGGTGAGTCTCGTGCGTCGTATAATTTTTCGTCCCGTGATACATCCGCTTGCCCGGGGCGGATTTTCCACGAGGTATGAAGATAGGGAAGAGGGTGGAAAAGCAAAAGGAAAGGAAGGTGCCTACACGGTGCTGGGGGGGTGGCACGGGGTGCAAGATGTAAGACGAAGGAGGCGTGGCCTCGGCATTGATCCAGAACCCCCACTCTCGTGCTTAAAAGTACGGCCCTGGCTGCTCCGCTCTGTGCTCTCACCCCCGTCGACCTCCTGTAAGAAACCGGCAAGAAATGAATATTCATGAGCCATCAGCTTTACCGCCCCTACCTTCTTGATTCGGTCACCGCCGCCGACGAAAAAATATACACCTATATACGCTGGCTCTGATATAATAATCGTCTAAGGTAATATTAAATGTTGCAATTTACTAGAATGACATGCGGAAAAATTCGCATTAATCATTCCGCTGTGATTATTACGCGAACGTTCAGTTTACATAAGGGACTACATCGAGATCTCTGTTTTACCAATGATATTATTCGAATTGATTTGTCACGAGTTATATATTTAGACGAAGAAAGCGTTTGTTACATCGTAATCGCGGGAAGATCGTCAAAGTGGCGGTTTATCGAACACTTCGAGTTCTTGCGAGAAGCGATAGTCGAAAACTCATTAAGATTGCAAATTTACTGGGACATTACGACCTTCTGGGAAATTCACTTCAAATGCTCATCAATAAATGTTTACCTTGAATTAGTAATTTTAATCACTCCGGAGGACGCCGAAATCGCCAAGTAAATCCTCCAAATGCTCTCACCGCGCATTTGAATTAATTGTGGTAACTCTATTTCTATTTACTGTCGCAGGATATTGCTTTATCTAATTGCTAGCGATACGCAAGCGAGGGGAAAGTGCCGGCAGTTGTAACTGGCGGATTGATCGCCGATTTCAACGTTGGCGGAACACGTTGCGCTGCGAAATGCCCGAAACTCGCTCAACAATATCGACTTGTCGTCAGTCGATGCGTTTTTGTTTTATCAGACTATCTGATTGGCGGATAATCGCTTTTGTGAGTATATACGCACTTTTACTTTATTTTACTTGCGTTTAAATAACGTGCGTATGCCTCCACGTTTCCTCACAACAATTGGCGATAGTTAGGCAAGAAGCATCCATCTCACATAAAGTACGTTTCGAGAAAAATGAAGATAAAAATTTTCATACATTTAAAAAATATAAACAGCAACACTGAGGTTCTTCAAAACCGTTAAAGAAGTCAAGTATAGCCCATTTTTTTCCTTAAGGATATCCATTGACATGCTTAATTCTTGAAAAATAGGTAAAAAGACAACTGGTAAAAATGGCATAACTAGTAGAAAATAAAGACTGTTTTTAAATTAATTTTAGGCGTCTATAAAACTTGAATTTTTTTTTTGTTTTATGTAAATAGAGATAGATTTCCCATTAGTAATAAAATCTAAAAAATCATAATTTTGCAGGTTAAATTCTTATTGCATAATTACGTCCAATTGTTATATTTTTTGTTGCATTTTAATGCTATTACATATTTTTATATACTTATACATTATGGGTCGGCATTAAAATCAGCTGCGCAACTGCTGCCCCACCCTTTGCTCGCTCCTCGCATCACCGAATATCTATTTCCTTTCTATGTATCACTCTTTGCGCCCAATAAAAATTATATTATATACATTATATTATATGCGCATACATTAAATAGCGATACACACACTTTAAAGGAAAAAAAAGGAAAAAGAAAAAAAAAAGAAAAATATAATTTTATTTGCGATTGAACGTGCGCTATTTCATTCGATTCGCACGACGGCGTTTCGCTGCGGCGGATATTCGCCGCGAGAAACTCCACGCCGCGATCCGCATGGAGCTCGCGTTACATAAATCGCACAGGTGCTCGCGCACAGGGACAATAGGGCGAGAGCAGCGCATGAATATTTCATCGCCGGCCAGCGACCCGATATAAATAATCCGAAAGTTACGGCCCTCGGACCCGAAAGTTCCGCGCGTTTCTCGCATTCGCTCAAGACGCGGACGTTGGCGCCTCGAGACGCACAGAAACGGCGGTACGCGTGACAACGCATTTCGCAAGAATCGCGTCCGCGATCGATCGTCGAGCTCAATCACACATGGGCCCGCGCGTTTTACACCCGCGGATGATATTCAATATTTTCTCCGATTGTACGCGTCCGCGAGCACGTCTCGAGATTCGCGAGGGGCGCGAAGTGGTCGGGCGCGACGTTGGCGGATTGGTTGCCGGCTACGACGTTTCCCAGAGTATACCGGGAGTTTGTTCTAACTTGCAGTCGGTGGCAGTTCTCCTCAAACAGGCTAGATTATGTTCCACATCTCTCCGTTTTCGTTCTCTACCGTTACCGTTGGCTCGCGCGAATCGCGATTCGCGACTGCAGCCACGTTTGTTTGATCTAACTTCGCGCTCCCTCGCTCGCCCATCCGCTTGCTTCAATCTCGTTGATTGTAAAAGAAATGCCGACAGTTGAAGGAGAGAGAGAGAGAGAGGGTGAGAAGGGGGAAGGGGGAAATCTTCCGGCAAGACGACGACGGCTCGATGGAGTTTCTAATCTTACCAGGAGCCGAGATCGTCTTCGTCGACGACCGAAGGTTTCACGTTGAATATGCCGCGCCGTGGCTCACGTTGCCGATCAAGATGAATCGATCGACCTTTGCCGCTGCGTCTGTTAATAATGCACCTATGTCTACGGTGACTTCTTACTGTAATTCTACGTGCGCGCGTCCTACCGCCGGCGATTACACGCGTCGCATCTCCTAGGACCTCAAAACAGGAGGGAATAAAAACACGTCGTAATTAGAACTATGATTAGAACTATGATCGGCGCATCGACCAGCTCGTCGATTTGCGTCGATTGTACGGAAGTTCAACTAATTAGCGAATTACTAAAGATATGGCGAAGAAATGTAATTCGGGATACGTGTATCTTTCATTAGCTTTATTGGTTTACCAGTTTGGCTTATAATTTCATTAGCTTTCTATTGAGCGTACAATCATTTCTTTAGATACATTTAATTATGTGTAACTTAAGGAAATGTTGGCCCACTGGTGACCACTACGTGATATGTACAACGCTCAAGTAAGGTATTCAATGCAGTCTTGTAAATAAAAATCTCAAATATAGATACACCTCGACGTATATTTTATTTCTTGTCTTTTCTTCGCAAATTGCTAGTAAATCGGCGAAGAGAATCGGTAACGGACACATTTTATACGTATTCTTCTGCGGATTTCGGTTCACGTGGGCGAGACGCGACTGCGGCGAGTCCTTGTCTTAAATTGTAGGACGATACGCGTCGCATTAAACCCGAAATGGTCCGGGCTCTGATTTACGAAGCTGTTAACGTGTCCGATAAAATACAGCCTTCGGTTTTACTGCGCCCATTCGGTGCCATTTTGGAACGTGGATTTCTCTCCGCAAAACACTTCTCCCCGTTACTCTTACGTATCCACTACGTCTTCCGCCGCGTCTCGGCGCAAGTAATTTCAATTGGCCCGTAAGCTCGCAAACTCGCAAGCTCACATGTCCACGATTTATTCGTTTGCGCGTGCGCGCGAGTCGCGATCCTTTTTTCTTATTTTATTGTTTTTTCTTCTTGACTAACGGCGGCTCTAAAACAGGGCGATGCAAATTGAGTTTTTGTTCGCTTTCGATTCATTCTCATTACATCGTTGGCTCTCTCCCTTTCTCTCTCTCTCTCTCTCTCTCTTTCTCTCTCTCTTTCGCGCTCGGAGAGCCGTCTGTTACAATCCCACGTGCGAATAACTTCGCGAGTCCGAACGAGGAAGCGGGTTTTCGCGCGTGATTTAAAGTGGTTGCCCACGTAAAACTTCGCCGCGAGAAATATCGCGCGCGGACGTTTTTGTCGCCCGTAAAACGGCTTTTTGAGCTTCACGCGTCCCTTCCCCCGAGGATCGCGGCTCGTAGACCGACGGTGTCACGATCCTTTAAAATATTTAGAGGAGGTAGTCCGGGGTAGTGCGGGGTGGCGGCAAGCGGAGGAGAGACTCATCCAAGTTGGCAACTTTCGGTCGTATTAGCTTTTGTATATATATTACCTCATTTGCGAGAGGAAAGCTTATACTTCTACCCCCTGTAGACACTGTATAGATATACCCATGCACTCACCTACCACCTACCTCCACCCTCTACAATATACTCGTGCACGTGCTTCGGCTATATTCCGCCGTCAGTGTGACACGTCAGTCGTCGCGCCACTTCGCGCGAACGAATAGTCTACCAAAAAGTTGCCGTAATCTCGACGGGTTATGTACATCAGGGCGACGGTGATCCGCGGGACGAGCGGAGGGCAGCGGGGGACGGGTAAAGGTGAGTGTGACGCGAAGAAAGGCCGACATTACGGCCGTTGAAGTTAATTTGACGCGCTCATTACACAGTTCGGCGGTACGGACAATGCGCGCGAGTTGGAAAACGCGAGAAGCGAACGGAAAAAGCGAAGGGCTTCACGAGAGCGAGACAGGCTGGAGAGCGCGTTTTGACGCGCTCGCTCGTCCCGATTATTATCTTCCCTCGAGTCGACATCGTCTCACCCCGCGATGTAGAAGAGACTCTCCCTCGCGCGCGCGAAAGAACAGATTCGCGAATATGGGAATATCGCGCGAGGCGCGGCGATGCAGGTGCACCCTCGACGGCGGGAAAACAGACGTTTAACCTAAAATAACACACGGACAATGAATACAAAACATACGTCAACAGGAGTCGTAACCTCCCCACTTCCGACGGTAGTCGTCGCAGTCGTCATCGTAGTCGTCGTCGGCGTATCATACCGGCGGCTGTTCCGATTTCAGCTCGCGCTCGCCGAGTGACGTCCGGGTGATCCGGGCGTAAAAATAGAGGATAGGAGAACGGAAAACGCGACGGAAAGGGGACGACGACGAGGAGTGAGGAAGAGAGAGGGGGAAGGGGTGAAGCGAGAGAGAGAGAAAGAGAGAAAGGACGGAAGCGGAGGAGGAAGACGGCAAGAGGGCGCGGGAGCATCGGCGGCGCATCGCCTTCGAGCAAGTATCGCCCGGCTGTCAGATGGTAGGTAGGGTTGGCGGAGAAGGAAGGTACCTACGTGCGGAGGTTAGGTCGGAATATAGTTTAAGCTAGACGAATGGGCTGGTGGGTGGTTCTGGAGGCAGAAGAGTGAGCCGAGGCGGGTAGTTTTGCCTGGGTACCGCCGCACCACCGCCACCCCTTCGCCTACCCGCCGGTCTCCCGGCCCCCGCCAGCCCTCTGGAGGCACCCCCGGTTACTACTCCACCACCTTCTCCACCTCCTCGGCGACGCCATACCCTCGTTCATAATATCCTGCACGTCAGACTTTGAAAACTCCAACAATTTCCTCCTGCCGCCTGGTTGGAGAGCGAAGAGGGGACGGGAACGGGGAGGAAGGGGATGGCCGGGGCTCAGGGGGTTGGTTCTACCCGCCGCGTGGAGATGGTTCCAGGTTGCTGATGCTGGTGCCGCTCTCTTCGCGGTGTGCTGGTAGTGGTGATAGCAGTAGTAGTAGTAGTAGCGGTAGTAGTAGTAGCAATAGCAGCAGCGGTAGTATTAGTATTAGTATTAGTAGTAGCGGCAGCAACGCGGCAGCATCGGTGGTAGTGAAGGTGGCGGTGGTGGTGGCGAACCGACGGTGCGAGGGAGACGAGTTTCGAGTTTATATAAAGTTCGGGCCACATCAATAATTATAAGTAGAGAGCCGAGGCAAGATGGCGCGCCCGACTGGCAAACCCCATCCCCTCGCGTGCCAACCGAGTCATTATTCAAGGCATCCTTACTTCCACCCGCCTGCCCGTCCGATTGATCCTTGGTGTCGTCTTGGGGGGACGATCGAGGCTTCCCTGAAGAAAAGCGGAAGATCGTCGCGCCGTGCCTTACTAATCCCTTTCGTCCGTACATTCGGATCCCTCCGCGTTCATTTTTCATGCCGAACGTTATTCGCGCCTCGTGTATGTTCCGATTGATAGCTTTGTAAGAGATTCAAGATATGTCGCATCTCTCCCCTGCGGATGTAAAACGTGTAGTCAGTCGGGTGAAGAGATCGCGACATTTTTACCTCAATGAGGTTCGGAAGAAATTTCTCCGGTATAGGAAATGTGTCTAATAGGAAAAAATAAATTTTCCATTGTACACGTGGACACATTGCAAAAAAAATCTGTCTTTGCAATCTTCCTAACTATATATTTATTGTATTAACACCGGTTACATATATTCGCACACATACACCTACACACACACACATAATACATTTTCGCATCTTCCATCTTCAAAATCTTTAATTTAATTTGAGTCAATTTTCCTCTTGATAAAAAAGTCAACGCATCATTAATTTTTCCTTGTTCAGAAGAAGTTTAATTTTTTGTACTTTTAATCATCCATTTTGCTCCTTTAATGATCCCTTTCCGTTCTTTCTCTTTTTCCGAAAGATAACAGACGCGGGCGGCACATACGAAGGTACAGGAATGATATGAATTCCCGACAAGCCCGAATTTTAATTACGACTTTTGTGAAAGCGATACTTCCACGAGAATGCCGCGTCTTTCGTGGATGTAACGAAGAGCAGCAGGATTATTAAGGGGAGCGCAGAGGTGGGGGAGGAGGAAAAACACGAGGGGCCAAGAGGAGGCGATAGGGAAGGGTCGGTCGGTTTCCGGCAAAGATGACGGTTGATTAATGTTGAGGGTGAGTTTCTTATTCACACCCATCCCTCCCCCCTTCACCACCGAGCGAATAGTCGGTTGCAGCGGCGAGCGGCGCCTTAGATAAAGCGTCGGAATAATATCGCGAAGCAGGTCAGCCGTAGTTCGCGCGGCTGCCGATTTTAACATTCTTTGTTCGCGCTCTGTTGACTTTGAGCGGCGCTCGGTTTGCACAAAGTTAACGGCATTAGGAAATTTACATTTTAACGACGTCCGTGAGATAACCGCATCGCCGTGAAGACGACCCTGTCGATTTCGAGCGAGGGTCGAATTAGCAGATTGCTTAGATTCGCTGGCGCGTCCGCATCGCTAATTGGAAAACGTTCGATCTCGATGGACGGGCGACGTTGTAAAAACGTCTATGCGCGTTTGCACGCGTTAAACACGTGGCCGGGATATCGGGATCATCCCGGCAAATATTATACTTTCGCGAACTGCGCCGGCTTGCGAACGGTGGTTCCGTTTGAGCGCGCGCGCGCGGAAGCGACATTTTTGAGCCGCGATAATNCGACACACGTCCGGCCGGTGCACATGCACGTGCGCGCGGCGAAGAGGGAAAAGGAGAGGGCGGGAGGGAGGGAAGGAGAAAGAGAGAGAGAGAGAGAGAGAGTACTTGGCGTGGGATCGGTTCGAATCTGTCCCTAACGTAGTTTCCAGTTGAAACGCAGATCTGGTGTTGCCCTAACTCGGCCGGGGAAACTCAGAAATCTAATGCCAGGAGGACACACGGGCCGTACCAGCCCCGACGTTAACTTTTAATGCACGGGATTAGTGCCGCGGGTGCACGCGGGGACCCCGGCCAAACTTTACGCTAATTTGTTCGTCTATTAATCTCGCACTTCCTATTCACATACACGCGCCGGCTGAAAGAAGAAGCCTGGAAGAGCGGCGCGCGAAGGAAGCTCTCGTCGAAGCATCGACGCAAGTGACGAATTTTTTCGAAGCGATGCGACGCGACGAGCGAGACGTTCGTTCGCCGACGATCACCGCGATCTCGATGGGCGCAGATCGATCCTTGAGAATCGTTAATACGTATAGTCTGGGCAGAACATGGAGTCGAAACCATGTTGATAGAAAGAGACAAGAGGATATGTAACGCGAAGGCGTTAAAAAATGAAGATTACGGCAGAATATTCGAGATAATTCGCCTTGAATTTTCCATTGGGCGACTCGGTCGCTTGGCATTCGACGTACGTTAACTCGGAATGTGACGTGCGGATAAATGATCTCGCAGCCGAGGTGAATTAAAAGCAGCCCGAGTCAATTAAAGCGACGCGTGTTTTTCTCCTTACGAAATAAAGAGCGGTAATTGCTGCAGGCGGAACGTTTAAATGCGGAGAGAATCTGGGTCGCGCGCGCGGCAGCCGCTCGGCGAGATTTCGCGCGAAAGGAGGAAGAGTCGGAGGGAGGAGGAGGGGGTAAAAACGAGGAGTGTAAAAAGCGAGAAAAAAGTCGAGAGTAACTCGACGCGGACGACAGAGGGAAAGGGGAAGCGAAGGGGGGAACCGGAGGAGGAAGAGACCGCGTGCGCTCAATTTACCGGTAGTGGAAAAAAGGAACGCGGGAAAAGACGGGAAACAGCTTAACGGGGTTAAAACCACCCCTACGGGGGTCTCGGCGGTAGGAGGTAAAAAAGCTAAGCGGCGTTTTATAGACCCAACAAGCGGCCGGCGTATACCTACACGGGTGCCAACCCCGTTTTTACACCCTCGTTGGAAATTAGAGGCTTTTTGTGCTAAATATACCCCCGTCCCTCATCCTCCTTCTCTCTCTCTCTCTCTCTCTCTCTTTCTCTTTCTCTCTCTATTTTTCCCTCTCGTCCTCACCCAGACACAGCGCGCCGCCAGTGAATCTCATATTAATTTTAACTCCACACGAGCCTGACCGCGCGCGCTGCGAATTACTCGCCTGCAATCTTTTTAATCTTTCTATTACGCGAAAGATACACAAGAGGGTGGATTCGGAATGCATTTCTCTCGCGAGCCGTTTCACCGGCTAATGTGATTCTTGGACTTAACTGCAACGATAATTTTCAGACCGGTTGAAATTTAATATTCCTCCGCCGTGCGTATCATACGGGATTATATGATAAATCTCGCATTAAATTTTAATGGACTTCTCCACAATGGAGCCTTCTCAACAATGACCCTCTTTACCGCCGAATGGTCGATGGAATTCTCGGTAGCTGATTGTTTTTAAGATTGATGCTTATCTCGCCCCCGAGCGTCTCGCAATTTTGCGTAATCTCGCGTCACCGCGGCGGATGGCTTTCTCTCGTGCGCGTCGTCGCGTTTCCAGAACTTCGTGGCAGGGTCGATCTCAATCTGTCTTGCGTGTTAGGGCCATGGCATACACAAAAATTTAAACAAAGCAAGAAAATTGACCGATCGTAGTAAATTATTCTTCTTACGGTCGGAAAATAATCGACTGTGATTGGTCAATTTTCTTATGTCTCGCTGCTTACGCTTTTCTACGCGTCATGGCCCTCACATGTGAGAAGTTTTATACACTTATCGTAAATCGTGTGACGATGTGCGCGAGCGTGCACGTTTGATAAGCCGGCGGCGGGGAAGCACCACCGGCCAGGTAGCATACGCGGGATTTGAGAGACTTTCCCGCGGTCTAAGTGAAAATAAAACGCTCGACCAACCGACCAAGAGGGTGTGAAACGAGGGTGGCATTTCTCTCACATAAATTAGCCGGAGGGGCCAAAATGCAAAACATCCGTTCAAGCCGCAGTTCAACACGGGCGAGATTGGTCACGTTGCGGCTTTGTCTCTCCTGATTCGCCCGCAGGTGGGTCCACTCTATTCGCCTGCTCTTGATCTTCGGACTGACGCATTGTATACAATTTCGGAAACAAGTAGCCGGCTCCAAATCAAAGATATTTCGGGGCCGCTGTATTTTCGTGGTTGAGAACGACGCTCCTCTCGAGAAAATTTAAGAAACAATAATTCGCTTGAAATCGGAGGTAACATTTTGCGTAAATTTCAGACAAAAATAGGCAAGAAATGAAGGAATTTTTGGTAAAAAAAAATCGAGTATATTTGACGTGTATTTAATTTTTTTTTTCGAGACGATGGAACCGGTCACGAGTCGTCCATTGATCGTGCCTCGTGCACAATCAGATGATTAGCAACTAGAAGTACCGAGTGATCATTTCTGACCATTTATATTTTTCAGATTAATACCTTATTTCTTATGTAAAAAATGGGATTCGGAAATTTTGTGACTTTTCATCAATCATCTCCTTTATTCAATTATTTTCATTTAATTTTCATTTCATTAAATTTTATTTCATTATTAAACGGGAGAAAAATCTCTTTTAGTTTGCACAGAAAGAAAAGAATCAAAAACGAAATTAACAAACATACACGTATAAACACAAACGATAAACCGGAACTCAAAGAATCTTTATGATATTTAATTTAAAAATTTCAAAGATTGGTTTCAAAAATTGATAAGAAGTCATAAAATTTCAGAATCCTATCTTTTACGCAAGAAATAGAATGTTAATCTAAAAAGATAAAAAACGACCGCTTTCGACACTTCTAGTGTTAAGAGTTCCTTTCCACAATAAATTTCGCAACGCGTTCGTATCCGATAATGAGAAGACTCGATTTCTGATAAATCTCAGGATGTGCATTTTTCCATTGGATACAAGGATGCGTTGTAAGACGCACTTGGGAAAACGTGCGGCAATCTTTAATCATCCGACTACACATAGACGTACTAGCAACGGCACTTCGCATCGAGCAGCAACGGCGAGAAACAAACGATCGCCACGCCGGCGAACCGCACTCCGCTTCCAGCTCGAGCGGAGTGTGCATCTCCCGCACACACGCCTCTCTCGTAACCGGCAATCGTGCCGGAGGGTTGGAAAAAGCTACGTGACAAATCGCGCGCCATTAGTAGCTAACACACACCGGCGTGTGCAGCCCTCCCCCTGCCGAGGGCAATACTCCGGGGCAACATTCGAAGATGCAGCTACCTGAAAATTCATGGGTGGCACGAAGGAATCGAATATCGTTGTCGCATCGGAACCGATGTGTCTCCCCGGTTATTCCCCCGGGGCGAATCGAAACGGCGAAGGTCGGTCGGCGGAGTGCCGCGCGCTACTCGAAGGCGAAACGTTTCTCTAGGCATTCGAAACGAGCGTTGCGCGCGTATATCTGGCGAGTAGGTGGGCCCCAGATAGCGCCCGATTTCCAGCAACGACTAACGCTGGATATAGGTACGGGAAAGGTGGTGTGGCGAGAAGCGCGAGAGAGGTGCGGCTCGGTCGTAGGTTGTATGTAGCCTGGGTAGCTGAGGCAGTTCACCCTCTCCCTTCCGCCCTCCCTGCCCCCCTCAGCCACCCCCTTGCCCCCTACCTCCTCCTCCTTCACCTCGTCCTCCCACGCTTTTGGCTTTCGAGGCAATATAACTCGAAAATGGTGGCTGGCTTGCGAGTGCCGTTATCATTTCTTAGCCCGGTATCAGCCCGCCCTCCCGGTTATTACTGCACCCCCGGGGCTACGCCATGGACTCTTAGATAAGCCACCCACCGCGAAGGTGTATTGTCTGTTTCACCTACCGTCGCCTTCTATACCGCTTCTCCTTCTCCTCTGCTACGTCTCTTATTCCGTCTTGTTCTATCGGGCTCTCTTATACGGCGTTTCTCCACTACTAATTGTCTCTCTCCTGCTTTATCTCTCGCACCTCCGTCTCGCAATTTCTCCGTCCCTATCTTCTCCGTCGGTCGTCCTCTATCTGTCTTTCTCTCTCGCTCCCTTACTCCTTCCCTACGGCTCTCTACCGTCCCCCTGCGGAAAGTGCCCCTTCCTCTGGCCGGCTACATCCACTTCCGACACTCCGAGATGTATAGAATTGTTTGAGAATCGCCCGAAGCGCCGCGAGATTACTTGGGAAAACGGATATGTCGTTCGCCGTCCGATAAGTCCGAAACGCGCGCCGTTGAAAAGGACCTCGTCCGTGGCCGGTCCGATCGATCCCCGTCCGCGGGCAGGTGCACCTACGAGGATCACTCCCCTTCCCCGCATCGAGGCATCCTTCGCCGGACACGACGAAGGTCCTTGCCTCTCTCTGTTTTCTTAGGATTATGGCCGGCAATCGCGCCGCGCCGCGCCGCGTACCACCGGACGGGTTATCGGAGTCGCCCGTTGCTAATCTGACCGCGCGATCCGGAGACCCGCACTGGAAGCTTTCCTTCCTCCTTGCGGTTGATCACGTTACGTCGACCGACTTTAATGTTATCCTCTTGTTGCTCCGGGGCGAATATGTAACTTGCGCAGCCCGGTCCCGTTCGGACACGGCGGTCCCAAGCTTGCGATCATTTTTCACATCGCGCGCGTTATAAGTCTCGAAAGAACAGAAAGGCGGATATGACGATAGAAAGAGGGAGTAACTAATCGCGAGGTACTGAAAATGACAATCTGAGACATGGCACGTGCGGAAAAATCACTCGACGCCGTCAGCGAAATCTCAGTAGCTGACTCGAACTTGGGTTGAGAAGTTAATCGTTTTCCTGTCCATTCTTAAGAGGTGTAGATATAAACCGCATTGGGATAAAAATTCATTAGCTGAAATTAAAGGCGCTCGTGAGAAAAAGTAGAAGAAAGCGGCTATTTTTAAGTATCTTATCGTATAGGTGTTCTAAAACGTCACTCGTTTCTGGCGGAATATTCCTCTGCAGCGTCCAACGGTTCGAACAGCTAATCAGTTGTCCCTTCAGCAGCAGCGTCATTAGCTGTCCCTACTTAAAAGAAACATCTCAACTGCCACGGTTACGTTTCAGCTGCTTTCTGCTTGGCACACTCGAACCCGACCGACGAACTTTTTTGCACGAGAGAGAGGAGGGCTGAGAAAAGTTCGATGCGGTAACTTCGAGATTTATAAGAGACGCGCGGGAGGATCGGCGCGGCGAGCGATTTGCGGACTTTGTGTCCGAAGTCGAAGGCTTCGAATGCGAACGATTCCAAATGAGGTCGCCCCCGACTGACTGATGACGTCATTACTGTCAGGCTTAATGAAAATTTCCGGAAAGTTACCGCTCGCCTCGGCGCTGCCGACACCGTGCGCGTTACCTTCAGCTACGGCGGTGTTCAGTCGTGGGCGTTTTGGCGGAGAGGGGCGGCGAGGGTGCAGCGGGACGTCGGATGGGGGCGGGAGGGTCCGCGGGGGGGAGGGAACGAGAGAGCGCGGGGGCTGCTGGCGCCCGCGGAGCGAGCGAGAAATTTTACGAGAATTTCCGAGACTAATTTCTCCGGCGCTTTGCGCTCGAGGCAGGCGGGCGTCGTTAATTTCTGACGTTAATTGCTAAACCTGAAGTTTCTAGAAATTTCCTGGGCGCCCCCAACCTCACTTCCACTGCACCAGTCTATCCTCTTCCTCTCCTCGCGTTTACGTGCCGCTGTATACCGGGACCCTACTCCGCCGCGCACCCTGCACCCCCGTCGGCGTCTCCTTGCCGTCTCACAAGCGCGGTTGCTTCACCCGGTTTTCTGATATGAAGATTAAGCATCATTTATTCAAGATAACGTAGCGCGGGCCCTTCTCGACGAGGCCGCTGAGGTTTCGCCGCCGGAAGCGCCGGCTGGACTTGCGATTGAATAACTTTTGCGCGAAGGGGCCCGTCCCGCCACTTATTAATGTAAGAAATATTACTCAAGTTCGGATTATCGCAGCTACGCGACCGAGCAAGTTTCGCCGAAGAACGATTTAATCGAACGTGCTGAGCGCCGATGTCTCCGAAATCCCTCTCCCCCCCTTCCCCCGTCGAATGCGCTCGTCGGCGATTTAGCGCAGTTTTTTCACCATTTCTCCGTTTGCACTTAACTCCGTCGCGGCTCTTATATTTTTCCCTCCCTCGCTCGTTTGCTCCGGACGTTCGCGAGTACCGTAAAACATCATGATTCTCCGAAAGCCGTGGAGAGACCGCGAGGAGTAATTCGGCGATAAAAAAAGAATACGTATCCATCGGTGGCCGCGTACCGCAGAAACCGCAACTACCGCCTGCCATCCCTCGTCCCCCGGCTCTCCCGCCCACCTCTTTCGAAGGATGCCGGCGTGTAGAAACCCCGGTAGTAGGAAGGGTCGCGCACCCCTCTTCGATGTGCACAGGGGTCAATTTCGCTCGCGATAAAAGGGCGAGAGAGAGTTCCTTGCGCCCTCGCCTAGTTGTTTAGTTTTCCGCCATCTTTGTACGCGCTTAGGCGAGGCCGGGGGTAGAGAGGGGAAGTGGGGGACTGGAGAGCACGACCGTTCCCGGAGAGCGAGCGAGAGGATGAGCCCGAGCCAGAGGCTGCAAGAGCAAGAAAGAGCGGCGAGAAGGAGGGGGTTGGGTTAATAGCGGGCTCCGGCGGTTCTGCAACCCCGTTGAGGCTTTCCGAGGAGAAAGAGAGAGAGAGAGAGAGAGAGAGTGAGCAACAGAGCGGGAGAGAGAGAAAGAGAGTAGAGGGGTTGGCGGTGGTGTAGGATGAAAAGGGGTGCGGAGAGAGAGAGAGAGAGCGAGCCCGGCGAAGGAGGGGCGCGAGTCGGAGAGAGAAAGCGGAAGGCTCGCGCAGCTTCGCCGGAGACGGAAAGAGAAATAGAGGAGGACCAAGACGGATAGAGAGGGTAGAAATAGGCAAAAGACGGGGACGAGAGCGAGCGAACGGCGGTAGAGGCGGCGGCGGGGGAGGTAACGTTGGTGGCGGCGGTGGCGGTACGAAAGGCGGGAAGGGAGAGATTTTACTTACTTACACCCCCACCAGGAGGTCCGCGCGCGCGGCGAGACGGGCTAATGCGAGGCCGGGTACGCGGGAAAAGGAACGACAGCACGGCGGTTAGGTATTTCCCCCGTAGCGCGCGCGCAAAAGGCACCGTAACGATTTTCTGCTCCTTCGAAGGAATATGAAAGGCGATATTTGCGCGAACCCAGCACCAGGAGAACGATGGGTAGAGTGGAGAGAGAGTAGGCTACGGAGGGGGACGGGGGGAGACGGGGGACGAGGTGAGGTGAGGCGAGGAGAAAGAGGAGAACGAAGAGGTGGCGGAGGAAGAGGGTGGCTTGAGGTAGCTCGGCATCGTCTCGCTCTCGCGCCCCCCACGTGTCTCCCGCTCTCGTTTCCTCTAATGATGGAAAGCGAGAGGCAGGGTCGTCCCGGCAAATACCGCTCGGGGTGGGATTTAAGGGATGAAAAGGGGTAGAGGAAGCCTTCTTTGCTGCCTCCGGGAGCTCTTTGATGTCACCAGACGTGCCGCCTAATTTTCAGGCCGGATCAGCGTCTCCTGGCGCGAAACGCTCAGGCCGGCCCAGGGAAACGGAAAAATTGACCGTACATCTCGCGGCGGGTTTCGTTGGAGAATTTGCAACTTTAATGCGGGATTCTTGAGAGATCGGCGAGAATCACCTCTCGCGAATGTATCTATTGAAATACTTGAATCAACAATGTGCGGAATACCAAAATGCGTTGCGTACCGATGTATCGATATCGTTGAACTGCTGCTTTGTTATTATTATAGATGTTATAACGTTATTATTATTATAGTAACTATATGTATGATCTTGATAGTTGACTATTACTGACACAAAAAGTGAACATAGCCGCAAGATTCCATCATTTTCCATGTAGCTGCGATTTTCTTCGGATCGTTTAATAAAAACACGAGAACCCCGAAATTGTCGCGTTTTCTTAATTTCCATGAACATCGTTGCACTTAATTGTTGTAAGAAAATATGCGTTTTTGCGGACTTTCGTGCCCACCATCTTCTGGAAATCTCACAGAGTTTGCCAATACGATACGAAGTTTTCCTTCATAATCGACTCGGACGCAATTTCGATGTTTTCCGAACGACACGCCCGCGAACGAGACTTTTCCCACATTGTTACGAAATCTCTCGATCTCGGCTTATTGGAAAAAAAACAAGATCAGCTGACGCGATCTAATTGTCGAGAAATAGTTGAGAGACGAAGGAAACGAGCTCGGAGGTGGATTATTTTTCCGTCTTCCTCGCGGAGAACGGCGATGTCACAGCCAATGCATTCTCCGCGTCGTTTAAGACAAAAGCTCGTGAGGATGGCACGAGGGGGGTGGGAGGGGACGGTAAGGGGAGGTCTATGGATGGCGAAGAAGAGGTACGCCCGGGTGGGAGCTGCCTCATTCCCGGCTGGAGACTTAGAGTTGGTAATTAAATACAAGGAACCTTGCTTCGCCTCGTCTCACCCCGAGTCAGCTCGTCCTCTTCTTCCACTCCTCCACCTCCTCCGCCTCCGCTCCTTTTCCTCCATCTCCTCCTCCTCCACCTCTTGCTTCTCTACCTCTTCCTCCTGCTGCTGCCACCCACCCTCTATCCCTCTTCCACTCTCTCTCTCTCTCTCTCTCTCTCTTCTCGTCTTCTTGCGTCCCCTTTCAGCGTGCCCGGAATACAGAGAGAGCTGTATTTAATTCGAGACTTCATTCGATTTACTTCGAGTCGCGGATTACGCGTCGTCGAACTTCGAGCAAACGACCGGCTGTCTGTGCGATTGGCGAAGTCCATGAATAGTGACGACGCGACGCAAAAATAAGCGCTAAGTGTCGGGACGCCGGCATTAAACACACATCGCGCGCCTTCGAAATAACTTCTGCGGTATGTCTAGCAGACGTGCCTTATGGATAATTACTCTCCCTCTCTTTCTCTCTCACACACATTTTGTCGCTATCCACTGCGCAATTTTCACATACTCTCATATCCCAGGAGGCTTTTGCTTCTCTGAATAAAAAGTGAAAAAAAAAGAGCCGTTTTCGCGCAATTTCGATGAAATCTTTGCGAACGGTAAACGAGAATAATCAATACAGCCAAATTCTTGTTCAACGTTGCTCAACATTGCTCGCGAATCTATGAGCTTCCAGAGTACTCGGAAATATGAGGCAATTTTTTATCAGAGAGAATATACCCAAGACGACGTTTGACCCAATTTCTCGAGGGAGAGATTGGTCCCTTGAGAGAACAAGGTATGGAATATCGGTAGAAAGTTTTCGGTACGGCAGCTACGCAAAAGTACGATCTATTGCTCGGACGAAGAAGAAGAAG
This sequence comes from Dinoponera quadriceps, assembly GCF_001313825.1. Taxonomy (NCBI): domain Eukaryota; kingdom Metazoa; phylum Arthropoda; class Insecta; order Hymenoptera; family Formicidae; genus Dinoponera; species Dinoponera quadriceps. Next base: position 488,755 of record NW_014555154.1, on the reverse strand, counting down.
AGCCGAGACGCAATGCCCGCGTAAGATACAATTCGCAGTATCGCCGGGAATATCGAATTAATCGGAATCGGGGCGGTCTGAATTCGCGACTAATAACATCGCCGCGTCGGAACTTCTGAGAGCGTCGCGAAGCTGTTAATCGGCTGGCGCTAATTGATCGCGGCCCCGCGCAACGACCGTTCGCAGATGGCCGTCCGATGGCGGACGGGCGTTTCTTTTCGTAAATCAATTTCTCGATCAGCCCGCGAGACGTGCACGCGCATAGTCGCGCCATTATTGGCAATAACAGTGTTACACCAGCCCATCCAGCCGACGAAGGTCTCCTCTCGCTCTCTCCCTCCCTCTCCCTCGCCCTCAACCTTCCTCTCTCTCTCTCTCTCTCTCTCCACCGCTTTCTCCGGCGTCTCGCCAGGTCTCCTCTCTCGTCGGGGCTCTCTCGCTCTCTCGTGGCGAAACTCAATTCCCCAGGCCGTGCAGAACGGAGAGGGTGCGCACACTTTGCTTGCTCCTGCTGCACAAGACGAAATTTCATTCCCGCCCGCGCCCATCCTGTGCCCGGTAATTGTGCACGTGAAGCAACCTGAAACCTGCATTTGCCCCGTAGGTTCGCAAAGGAGGTCTCCCTTCGTCCTCTCCCCCCCCCCCTCCCCCTTTCTCTCTCTCTCGCTCTTTCTCATTCTCTCTGCCTCCCTCATCCCGTTCTCCTCATCACAGCACTATCCTTTCCGGTGTTTCGAGATACAATCACACGGACGACGGAGACCGGATCGCGGAGGGAAAGAAAGTCTCCCATCGCTGATTTCGTAATCGTGCATAATGTTCGACCGAAAGTAGCTGTGGAGAGAAACATCTTCGTCGGGACGGTAATCGTTTACCGGAGGGCGAAGCCGGTCGTAGACCGCGTGAGAACATCGTAGGAATATCATTCGCCGTCTTCAGAACGAAATGTTCGTCTTGAGCCGGTTTTCAGTCAATTTCGCAATTTTTAAAAGAGTGCTTCTTCTCGTATTGCGAAGAAGCGCAAGATCCCATCCCCGACTGACCGAAAGCTCAGATTGTTGCCCGACGATCCGTATCGCTGATTAATTAGAAGTTCGTAGGAGGAAAAAACGGGTTTAACAGATGATCGGAAAAATGTTCAACTGCCAAATAACGTCAGCTTCGTTCCCCGTTCTTCCGGTGTCGAGGCAGTATCATCAAGAGACGACGACGAGCTTTCGAGGAAAAGTTCCGTCGGGAACGGGGCAATAGCGATCGCTAATGGTGCGTGAGTCGACCGCCACGTCGGCTGGAATAAAAAGGTGACGTCGCCAACGCTCTCTCTCTCTCTCTCTCTTTCTCTGTCTCTCTCTCCGTCGCTCGTCGTAAGGAAAGGAAAATAGCGGGCGTAGCCGGGCAAACAGTCGCGCTAACGTTGTTGGGAAGTTCAGCGCGACCGACACAATAAGACGGCTCAATGAAAAGCGTCCTTTACTGCGGCTGCACCGTGAATGCTTATATGCCGTTCCACGGAGAGCATTCTCTTTCTCTCCTCGCCCGAACCTCCCTCTTTCTCGCCGCGATTCTCCTCTTTCTCGCTCTCGTGAGGACTCTCTTTCTCTCTCCGACTCGTCGTGCTCGACGTCGCTATTTGCGCGATATCTCGCTCGTTGGCCGCCGGCTCAGCCAATGAAAGCGCGCGGAGGCGAGCTTTTACGGCGTTCTTACGGCGTGGCGGGGGTTGCGGAAGGTTGGGGCTGCTGCCTCCGCAACGTTCTTATTGTTTCAGCCACCCCAACCACCCCCGGCAACCACCCCGAGCGCGCAACCATCGCTCCCCCGTCCTCCTTCGCCGCAGCCGCCCTCCCGTCCACCCGCCTCGCTGGCGGTACCACTCCACCCCGAGTTTACTTCCTCCTCGTGCACCCCACCCCCCTCCCCCCGCCCACACCGTTCGCCCGCTTGCTCTCTTACTCCCGCGCGCGCGAGAGAGCGCCCGACCGCCTCCTACGGCACTGTGCTTAGAATTTTAATGGACCGGCTTAGAAATTGTTGGCGGAATTAGATTTTAGGACGAGATTAGGCGGGGCTGCTCGAAATTACTGCAAGGAACGAGGAGAACGAGCGGGGGGTGGTGGGGCTCTTTCGCGCGCCCAAACCGGAGGCCTTCACGAATTTATGCCGTTGCGGAAAGAGAGCGCGCGAGGTCTCCCTCCCTCTCTCCCTCTCTCTTTCTCTCTTTACGCTTTCTCACCCTCCCGCTCCGTGCTCCGTGAATCTCGGGCCGCCTCGTTGAATTTCGAAGAGGGTGCCAAATTTTACGATCACACGCGGTCGCCGTCTGTAAACCTCTTCTCGGACGTTCTCCGGGTTTTCGGTTCCTCGAAATACGTCCCACGTACCGCCGTGATTTCGCGATTCTCTTCGCGCTTTCGTACGACGTCGGTACCGCGACTTCCCGCTGGCGAACACTCGAGGATGATCGGCCGATTTGCGAACTGCGCGATAGAAACGTGGAGACGTTGTCGAAATCGCGCGTCTCGGTATTCGGCAGTCGATGCACGTCGCGGTCTTTTCTCGACACGATTATCGTCATCGCTTCATCTTTCTCTTTCTCTCTCTCTCTCTCTCTCTCTCTGTCATCGGAGGCGAGTACGTAGTGTGTACGCCCACGCGTGCAGACACACACGCGCCTACGTACACACAGGTCGCACAGACGCGCCGAAATCTCAGCCATCCTTCGACACCCCTTTCCCGACGTCCTCCGACGTCCTAACCAGCCGTAACCGGCAAAATACGCGGACGCGGAGGCGCGAGCGAGACGACGAAGCGCAAATGGGGTGAGTCGACCCCGCGCTGCTGTTTGAGTTTGAAATTACAGAGCGAGAGAATTTATATGCCGGTGCCGCCTGTTCTTGCGCGACGCACTAGAAGTTTCATTTATTTAAGGCATCTTGGGAAGGGTGGTGGCAGCGGCAGCCGCTTCAAGAAGGGTGCCCGGAATCCTTCGCTGTTTCCACGTCGATGTTCAGCGATCTGTTCCACACGTGGAGATACTGGAAATACCGGTAGTACCGGAAGTATCGCGACACTTTCGCGTCCCGCTCTCCTTTTCTCTCAGGTTATGTGCCGGAGAACGCGAGCGTTGATACTTCCTCACCTGCGAGTGAACGAGGGTGGACGTCAACGTCGCGTGATGGTGAAATTTCGAAGTGGAATATCGCGACACCGTGCCGACTCGCTGACGGCGACTCGAGACCAGCGCGCGCCTTTTTCGCGAAGCGCCGTCCGTAAATTACAATTTTGCCTTAATTGTCGTCCGAACTAGTCGTCCCGAAGTTACGTAATATTCGTACGTGAGTTTGGGCACGCCGCAAACTTTGGCCGGCTCCACTTCGCTGAGCCCGATCCGTGGCACGGCGATAGAGCGATCGCGAGATCCGAGTAAGAGATCGACGACGCGAAGAGGCTCGGATCGCCGATGTCTTCGTGGAAAGAAATGCGAGGAAGCTTCTCGGAGGCGCTGCGGTATTTGTAGGTTTTCGCCGCGGTGAATGAAAAAGTCCTTCGTGCCTTTGGCTTCTTCAAGAACGCGCGAGCTGAGATTCTGTTTCACCGGCGGTCGCGTTCGTCATTAATCTTCATTTAGCCAGAACCTCGGCAGAGGGCAGCCATTTCATATTTGTAAAATTGATTTTTCACGGCGAAAAAATTCTACCGGAAGTAAATTAGAAGTTCGTCGTCTCGTTAAAAGCACTGGAGCGCAGTTTCGTGAAAAATTCTGAGTTTAAATTCTGAGTTGAACAGCTTTGTCAGCGGAATCACTTCGTTATCGCAGAATTGACATTTCACGGTGAAAAGATCTCACTAAACATTATATTAAGAATTTGCCGTTGTAAATTAAGAAAAGTGCAAAATAAGATATTTTCGATGTGTCGTTGAATAGTAAAATATTTCGCGTTTGTTTTAACACATTTCGCGTGTCTCAAACGGTCCGCTCAAATTGCTGTATTAATTTATCACAAGGTGAATATGTTGAAAAGTAAAATATAACCAAATATATTGAGACAACATAAATACAATATGTTAAATTGACACATGTGTATGTTAAAAATGTAAACACAAACATTTCGACAAAGACCGATTTTAACGCGAGTACAAAATGTTTTTTACTGCATATACGCCGGACAATATACCATCTCGCAATAATTTAATAATATATTGCTACAACAATCGTGATTTGACTTTTAATACCCGTACTACTTCTCTATGTGGTTAATCACTGACAGAGCCAACGTAAATATAAATTTCCTAGTGGAAATGCTCCGTCTCGGTGATGGATGGTGTCGAGACGCAGTCTCTCGCGAAAGGTGTACCACGTGCGAACTCGAAACAGAATATGAACGGATGCGAGCGGATCGTCGGCGGGCCGTCAACAAGACCAACCAGGTGTCTGCCTTCCGTCGTCCGCGAGGACGATCCGCGTCTTCGACTTGCATTGTGCATACAGCTCTTAGCCGGGGCGAACGATGAAAAGGAGCCTCCAGCTACGAGGTGGAGTCACTTTGAGGTCCTTCCGCGGGAATCGACGACAACGACGACGACGACGGGTCCTAAAGTTGTCGAGGTATCCACCCCTCCCCACATCGTAGCACCCACCTCGTCCTCTTCCATTTCCAGGCGGCTTCTCACCCCCGTTCGCGCGCCCATCCTAAACCTGCAGCCCAGGTCCTCGTCCTCAGTGGCTTTGTCTGCAACTTCAGCCGGGTGTTTCGCGATTATAATTTAACGACGCCGGCAACGAAGCGAAGTTGGCCCCAGAAATCAATGCGCGCTCCGAGACAAAAGCCAGCGACGACAGAAAGTCAGCGAGGGTAGTGGCGAGGTGGTGCGGGACGGCACGGGGGAGATTGCGAGCGAGTGAGTGAGCGAGAAGTCGGGGGTTTGCGGAGGGTTGTTTTGAGGGAATATAAGGGGGTCGCGTCTAGAAAGGCGAGAGAGAGGATGCCTCGAACGTCTATGTATGCGCGAGGGCGTCATAAGTATCCCGCCGCTCCGGGTCTGGGGTCACGAAATCCAGCCGTATTTTCTTGCACCGGGATAACAACCCTGTCTCACGCGTCGATATTCAAAGTTGGTCCGCGAAAATTCTACGGATATACAGCGAGTTTCCGAGCAGTGATCATCTCCCAAAATGCCTCCGGGGAAATCCAAGTTTTTTTCGATCTCCCATCTGGTCCGATCTTGAAAGATAAAAATGTTCTTCGCAGGTGAAAAAGTCGGATCTCTCACATTCCGGGACAGAGAGGGAGAGAGAGAAAGAGAAAGAACGAAGAATAAGATCGCGCGGTTCGGATGTTCCGCGCTTTCCGCTTCCCGTCTTTCGTTTTCTCCTCTCTGTCTCTCTGAATTCGCGCACGACTATCAGCGGTACGAGAGACCACCCTCATGTGCGACGAAGGCACAGACGCCAGGCATTTGCGGCGGGTATTAAGAAATCTCTGCGGACGTTTGGCGGTCGGCCAGCATTCCCGGCGAATTAAAATACCGTGCCGAACGTGCGGGGCATCTCGCATTGCAGAGGTTTTCGCCGGCGCCGCAAAAGTGCCGAACAGTTTGTTCTCCGGTTCTCACGGTCGAGGGCTTCGGCGAATTGGAACGAAAAGTTGCTTCGGCGAAATCGAGATGAGAGAAGGAGATACATAGAGGGAGAGAGGGTGGGAGGGGGAGGGGGGAGAGAGAGAAAGGCAGTGGCGATTTTTTAAAACTATTTAAAATATTTAACTATTTAAAATAACTCACACCGATAATTAGAAAAAAGCGGGCTGCGACACTTGCATTTCCATATTATTTATAAGAAGTCAACAGGAAGGTTGCGATACATTTTCTTCTGAACAAGTCTCGCAATGTATTCACATATCAAAGAAATGAATATGTTTCTCTTTGTAATTTTATAAAGAATAAATTTATTTAGACATCGGATGCCTTCTGAAAATCATCGTGCTAAAAGCTGCAATCTTTCTGCTGTTAACTCTATCTGCAATTTGGAGAAACATACACAGGGTATAATATGTAGACGGTAAAAGGCGCATGAAATAATCTATAATTGAAAATCCATCGAACACAGAGATTAATTTATCTCGAAGTTTTCAGAGAAAATATTGTAGTAAAAATTACCACAACATGCTGAACTACACCGGAAATATGACTGAGATTATGATGTATATTGCAACCTTTAATGATATATATCATAATTATAATGTATATTGCAACCTTTAATGATATATATCATAAATATACATTACTAAATATTACAACATACACACAATAATTTCGATAATAATTCCGGTATAATTCAGCATTATAACCTTTTGTAGCAATTTTTACTATAATATTTCCTCCGTGTACTTTGCAGTCTTTATTCGGTCGGGTGTAGTTTGATTTAACGAGGTGAGAAGTGAATAAGATCAGTCGGGCTTCTCGGAGGCGTGAGAGACGACGTATCGGGATAGAATTTTCTGCAGCCGGCGCGTCGTGACGCGGCGTTCCGGCAACGGCACTCGAATAATTTCGACGAGTGACAGAAGCAGAAGCGCGGGCGCGGCGTTTGTCGAGATTCGAAAGCCCGCTGCGCTGAATCGGGTACTAGAAAGCGACATAAGGAAACAGCACAGACGGCGGCGCCGCTTTTCAAGGTACCGCGGGGGTACCCTGACAGTCACGGGACTGGAACGTTTGCAGACGCGTACCCGGTGTACAAAGTCGTAGCTCGCGGCCCTTTCATTTGTAAACGAAATTACAGAATAAGGTTGAGTGGGAGAAGGAGAGCGGTTGCCTAGTATGTGAGAGAGAAAGAGAGAGCCTGAGAGCAAGATAGAGAGAGAAAGAGAGAG
>NW_014555154.1:453722-481727 GCF_001313825.1 Dinoponera quadriceps | reverse complement strand
GGGGGGGGGGGTGGATTTTACTCTGAAGCAAACGGCTCAAAGGAAATTAAGGAGCATTCACTCCACGAGAAGCTTCCACGGAGAAATATCGTCTGTGAAGTGAGAGAGCGAGCTGGAGAGAGAGTGCGAAAGAGAGAGAGAGAGAGAGAGGCAGAAATGCGCGAAGGACGATCTAGGAATACGGGAACTCCTCCGAGAGGAGCTCGCGCCAAATGAAGCGGCAGATCTGCTTTTCCGTTAACCGTGAGGTATTTGCGAAAAAAGGCCGCAGCCGCGGGCGATTCTCCGGATAGCGAACAGCTTATTGAGAGATATTGCGCGGTTGTGTAACGGCGAATCGATTCCCTCTGCCACGTTCCGCCGCTACGGCGGATGCCGACTCGGCGTTCGCGATGAAGAGCGTTTTAATTGAATCAATCGTAGATAAGACACGTCGCGATAACACGTGTGACGTTACGAAAGGAAGGGGGAAAAAGGAGGAGAAAAGAATAACGGGGAGGCCCGGTCTTCGGGGACGAGTCCGCGAAGATCGCAAATTATCCGCGTGCGCGCGCGGGAATCTCCGTGAGAGCCGCGCTCGAGAATTAATCGACTCTTCCCACTAATTTCCCGCGGATTCTGCGCGCGTAGATGATAAAAAAGTCAGTAGCAATTACGTCTGGTTGCGGAGAGAAACGCGCGCGTGCTTCATTCCCTTGGATCTTCGTCTCTCTCTTCCTCTCTTTCTCTCTGGCAAAGCCCGCTTAAAAATTAATTACCTCGCTCCAGTGATTTTCTAAATTCTGACATTTACGGGGCGATGGGGCGGTTAAATCAGCCCCGGGTAGGGTGAATTCACGATGGAGCTTTCGTAAGCAAGGCGGCTTGCTTGAACGCTCTCGAGGAGCAGCGCCGTTGCCCTCGTCCTGTTTTTCATCCCTTATTTTGCCAGAGGGGTTAGAAGAGGGCTGGTAAGACGGGGGTGGCAGTATGGCCGCTTCACCCGGGACTCCGCCCTCGAGTGGCTTCCCTCGAAAGGGGAGAGAACTTGGAAAACCTGACGATCCTACGGGGTAGTACAAAGTACGTACTTACGGCCCGGTATGAAACGAAAAGGGGATGAAGTCGGCGGTGGTGGGGGTAGCGACACCATTCTCGCGCTCGCTCGCGCTTAATCTTTATTCCTAATACACCTATCGCGCACAAACGCACTTCAATCCGCACATCGTGTACGTGCGGACTGTGTGTTATCGTTATCATAGCGTGATGGAATAATTCTCGTTGTTTAGAAAAAGAAGGAAATACATCGATTTTCACGATTCTTTCGGTGTCAAAGCGATCGAGGAGAGTGATAGACAAGACATGCTCGCAGAAAAAAGGAATTCAGTTACCAGATTTAGTTTTTAGGATTCTATGGAAGCTAAAAACTAGGTGTAGAGGTAAAAAATTGTTTAAATTAACTACATTTCAGTTGTAATATATGGACAGGTAATTATTGCCTGTGGAAGCTAGCTTTTAACTGTGGGAGCTGATTCTTTCTTTCCATACTTGATAATAAATAATATAACACTGTAGCGTCGATAGGAATAATCTTATTAGCGCAAGTTGCAGTCAGTTTTGCATCTTTCGGGCACATTTAGAAATACGTTTTACACGACGAACGTCAAAGTGGTGGATACTAATTTCGAAAACTCCAGATCGAGGAAGATTGCTTCACTATTAACCGCTCTCCTGTCAAGTTCGGACTCGTGCAGAATTTCGATCAATTTGGCAGCATACGAAAGTTCATATTTTGATTAATATTCGTCAGAAAATATACGACCAAAGCACATATCGTTTTACCTACCGATATCGCTCGACCGATTATTTACCGGAGTTACATCTATCCGATATCACCTTGATGGACCCGTTCTCCGCCAGGACTATCGCGACGTCCGGAGCGTCACCGACATGGACGATCTCAGAAAAGGTCCATGCCACGCGGAACCGTCGATCACGAGGCAAAATCGTAAACTGACCAAGGGGGAGAATCGTGTCCAAGAACTGGTCAGTGGTGGTGCCCCACTCTCGTGTCCCCCCCTCGGCCGAGTGACCGGCGGCCCCCGGATATGTGGGAAAGAAAACCAGTTCCGCGGCGCGGATAGCGCGCCAAGGAAGATGGACAATCGGTTGTGGGTCAATCCGACTTGTGCGTTCGCGAGCGGCACGGGAAAACGGAGCGGACGGAGACAAGACGCAAACCTGTTCCGGGTCAGTTCGAGGGCCCCGTTGACCCAGAGAAGGGTCCGAGGTTCTTGCCCTGTCTCTGTGTGCGTGCGTGAAAGTTGGACCCTTCCGTCGCGCACTGTAGCGAAGTATCGCGCGCCACCGCGATTTTACTCGGGGCACGGAAGGAAAAACTCGTGGGAATCCGGGGAAATCGGTCGGCCCGATTATCCCGTAATAATTATGATAATGATGGCGATTTAATCGTGCAGCGCGATATCGAATGTGCTGGTTCGAAAATAATTTTTACGTCCCTTTTACGTTCCTCGCTTCGTTGTGCGTTATATTGAATATAATAAAATATTATTTTCTCAAATTGCTCCCGGTAAAATTTTGATATTTGATAACGACCAGAGCACAGATTTTCATCCCGGTAAAGGGAGATATCAAAATACACATAATATCGCTCACGAGAGAAAGAGAGAGAGAGAGAGAGAGAGAGATTCACAGCGCGACGGCGCGGCGTATGAAATATTCCCGCTGTATCGATGTTTCGCCGAGAACGCGCGCTCTCCGCTTACCCCCCTCTTCCTCCTCCCCGCGGCTTTTTATTTCATCGGGAGCATCGAGTCGCTAATTCAGAAATTGTTCGCTCGGGACACGGTACATTGTTGCGCGGGGCATCTGTTTCCACGTTGAAACAAGATCGACCGGATCCGCCGGCACGGCAGCTTCTTTCGTGCCGGCGAATCGCCGTAACGTCCAGTTAGACCAGTTTTCAAATATTTCTGGGACAGGACAATGTCCAGGGCGCATGTGAGGCAGATGCGGCAGCGTGCCGGCACCGGGGGCCGGCCCTCCGACGAAATTTACCTTTTAATTCAAATGTCTCGCAACGAAAAGGATTTATCGCGGACGTATCGGGCCGTGCGCGCCGCGCGTTCGCTCTTTTTCTTCCTTCTTCGTCGTCCTTTTTCCTCTCTTTCGTCCGTTCGTTCGTTCCGTTGTCGTCCGTTCTCGCCGTCGCCGTAGCCGTCGTTGTTTCGTTCTTTTCTGCGACACGGGGAAGATTTTCCCCGCTCGTGTACGGATAAAAACAACGCAGCTTCCGACGAGCCGTCACGCCGACGGGAGGAAGGTAACGACGGGTGTAGCGCTCTACCGACGTTCATTAAGAAACTTTAATTAAGTTCCATCAAGTTCGGCGGAACGACGCATGAATAAGTCCCGGCTGTGTGTTAAAATCGACACAGGGTATAACGCGCGTGCCGGGCCACGTCGTACGTGATGCATTAAATCGTTGCTGGGGGTTTCCATATTTACAGGCCGTATCATAACCATAATAATAATAATATTAACCGGATTCCGTTTGCTTACCTATCGATAATTCAGCCCAAGCCCGTAACAGCCTCGAGCCAAACAAAACGCGCTGCTCGCGATGTATTGATTCATTACTTTTGCACGATCAATAATACCGGTGCGCTGCTCCGCAGCACATTTCTTGATTCGGTTTTTGAAACGGCCCGTTCGAATTAATTACAGCCGGAACAGCGGCGGCGGTGGCCGCGTGTGTTATTGTTACTCGCGATGAACGTTATTACTTGTAACTTTGAATAAAGTGAATTAATTAAACAGCGTCGCCGCCGTGTCGTGAAGAATGGAAATAATGCCGTTTAATAACGGCGCTCGGACGGGCTTAATGTTCGAGCGCGATGAAAAATCGTCGGATTATGACGAGGGCGAAAAATTTGCGCGCGATCGCCGGCGTAGGGAGGAAGGGAGGTCTCCCTCTCGGTTCAGTGACCAGTGGTCAACTTCTTTTCTTCGTCGCGTCATTAGTCGCGCCGGCGACAATGCGACTGTGTTCTCGCATGCGGTCAGTTGGTCATTAATAAGCAATTATTCGACACCTCATTAGACCGAGCAAGATTTGGCGCGACAAAGGCCAGTCGGGACGAAAGAGGGAGATAAAGAAGGATAGGCAAGGCGAGGAAGGAATATAGAGAGGGAGAGAGAAAGAGAAGGAGAGCGAGAGGATGTGTACGCGCACGACGATGTATAGATGCACACGGTCAAGTTCTATGTGCCTTTCTATTAGAGCAGTCAGCGCCTCGAGGCATCGGCACCCCTCTGTCCACTACCGCTACCGAACTGCCAACCGAACTAGTCGCCGTTGGTCAGTGCTCGGTCAACACGGGGTAGACTGCAGGGGAGCGTTCTTTAAGTTCCGCTCTTTTAATCGCGAGTTACCAGGAAGCGGACGTAGGACGTCGCGGAGTATCAATTTATTACCTACACGTCTGCAAAATTAAAAAGAAAAACGATTGATCATTCGAAAGCTGAGATATTCACAGCAAAATGCATCTATATATTTATTTAAATATTTACGCATCACTTTTTATTATTTGTGCACCTCTACTAGCTCAACTGGCATATAAATAAAACATCAATAAAAAAAATAAAAAAATAAATAATGTCCCTGTGTTCATAAGATTGTATGTATATTTGTCTTAATTTCGCGCGCTTAAAAGTAACATTTGTTACTTAGATAGTTAAATAAAGTTATAGTAAAGTATGTTTTTCAGTAAATGACAAACATAAGCGGGGTCTACAATGAGAATTTAAAATGCAAGATTTAAGAAATTGACCAGTCGTAATTGATTTTTCTTTCGCGATTCGACTGTGATTGGGTCCATTTCGAAGTCTTAAATTCTCATTGTAGACCCCGCTTTATGTAAAGGCCTCTTAACGTCGCCACTGAAAATCCAGCACTCCGCGGACCAACTATTTTAAGACGTTATTAATTCGTGTGACCCGTGAGCGCCGAGCTGTGTGGGACAACGACGCGAGAGAAAGACGCATTCTTCAGGGGACGAGTCGCGCGCGTGAATTCGTCGCGGGGCGAAAATCGGGCGACAAATTCGCGATATCGCGTTCGAGAGCTTCGCGACCGTAGAGGGGAGCACAGGGGAATGTTATATGTGAAATATCTTCGGCGATGCGCGACGAAGAAGCGGCCTCTCGGAGGTATCTCGTGACGATGCGCCGGTACAAGGGGGACGCGAGAGAGCGGGGCTGCGGATGATTGCATCGGGGGTGGAAAGGAAAGAGATAGCGCGGGCACGGTGGGCGCATGCGGATGGGTAGTCGCGCGCGAGCATATAAGTAAAGTTTGTTCGCAACTTATAATAGGGACGCCTCCTCCTCCCTCTCGCCCCCGCCCGCATCACTGGGGGAAGGATGAGGTACCCGAAGGTTTGAAGCTAGGTTACTCCCGCGGACGAACTTGCACGGTAATAGACCGTGTGCAGGTGCAATCTACGGCGGCAGGCAAATTGCAAAGAGGACTGGCACAGGCAGGACGTGGTTATCGATGCTTTGTGCGCGGTTCTCGCTAGGTATTCGCCCGCCGCCCCGCACCCACCCGCACGCGTGTGCACGTCCATCGACGATCACGCTGGCGACGTCGCCGGTGGTGATGATGGTGATACGCGCGCGAGACGCGTGATAGCGTGGACGCGTCGTGTTCTAGAGAAGGCGCGGAAAACGCGATCGACCCGCCGAACGATTTCTGACATCGGGAGCGACGCGGCCGAGAGAATCGGGTCGTTCGCTGACCCGCTTTCGCCCGACCGTGGTAAGATTATCTGAAGAATTATCTAGATGAGAAAACGGTAACGCCCTTTGTGCGAGGATACCCTTCGGTGGAGGGCCCGCCGAGGCCCTTAGGCGGGGCCTACTCGACCCTCCGTGGCGGAATCGGCCGCGTTGCGAGCATGGACGCCGGCCAGCCCCCGAGGGGAATTCGTCGCAACTGTCGCGATTATCGTGACCGTTGTGGTGTTTGTTGTCGGAGAGGAAAAGTGGGAGAGAGAAGCAGGGCAAAAGCGTGAAAATTGTTGCTTCAAGCAGCGAAGGCCGCTTGCGCTATGTGAGATTTATTGAATTGTTTTTCATTCATTTGACAAAACTGTCCTGTACATAAGGATTTTTCTACGAAAGGACTGAGGAATTGGTAAATGAAACGATCCAACGAGGACAGGATTTTCCGAGACGTTTGAGGCGATGAAAGAATCGGCAAGGGTCGAACGATAAATTTTAAATGGCCGTAAACCTTGCACTTCGAATGGATCGTATAATGCTCGACGTGGAGAAATCTGAAGTGAATTTCCCGCTCGTATCCAAGCGTTTTTCCCATCAATTGAACTCTGATACGCTACTCCCGGTAAATGTGTTTTCGTCAGTCGCAATAGTTATTTTAAAAATATTCACTCGTGATTTTTCGGTTCGATTACGTGCTCACAGTGGACCAGAGATGCGAATGAAATATATTTTTATAAACAATTTTACGAGCCACGCTTTTACGTCTAACGGACAAAACATGACACGCAATATCGCGGAATATATTTTGAACGATATCGAGGTATGAAATCGAGTTAATCGCGTGTAATTGATGGGGAGGAGTATGAAACCACACTAAAAATGCACATAGTCTACAACAAATAATCTGCCTCTTCGACGTGACGCGGGGCGAGTGTCGTGAACTCTCGTACACGCAGTCGATATTAAAAATTCTCGTTCGTTTTTTCCAGGCCACTCTGTAGATGCCAGCCTGGTATAATTCTTGTCGGTAACACTGAACGGAAGGGTTGCAAGGAGGAACGGTAGATACCGCTTCCATCGGCTTACAAAAAACATTCGAGGGGTGGCTCGTGCGAGGGGTGGCTGGCACGAGGGGTGGCTAATACGAGGGATCACGTTTCGCTTTTTTTTTTGAGTTTACGATTGCGTCGAAAAAAATGTCATCCTTCGATTTGTCAGACAGCGATTCGTTCGTTATGCAGATACACGTTCTCTCGCGCGGTTTCCAGGGAATATTAATTAATTTTTTATCAACAGACTCAATTAGCGAGACAGTGCGTATCGAATGAACGTTATTACATGTCGCGTCGATATGTCTCCCATGTGAGACATATGCGGCGGCTCGTCGTCCGTAATTCCTCGTCCGGTTTCCATTCGCTTTCGAATTGCTTTCGAAATCGAAGTGCCCTTCTACGACGAAAATAATTGCGATCTTGAGCCGAAGGTTTAATATATCACGCGCGCGGATCCGTATCCCCGCGAAAATATCCGAAGGATTCGATTGATACCTACGCCGGATCGCAAAAAGCACTCTCGACCCCATAGCAATTATTCGCCACCCTCGACTCGCTTCCCAAATTCTTCCGTCCGTCCGTCCGTTCGCTCATCCGTCCACGTTCGTCCCCTCCCGCCAGGAGGAGAATTATTAAAACCCAGATTGAGACGAGAACGATCATCCACGAAATTCTCGCTCGCGGGCACGAAACGAAACCAGACTTGATCCGCCCGCTAATCAGCCTGGCATGCCCACCAGCCAGTTTCCTACGCTTTGCGCGTGGCGCGACGGGGGAATCGCATAAGCTCCTAAAAACCAAACATTCCGAACTCGGCGTCGGGAACTTCATTTCTGCGCGAGCGGATAAAAATAGGCGTCGAAGTGGGCAGAAGACGGCGAGAAAATACTTTTCACACACATACGCACATATGTACACGGAAAAAAGATGCCGTTAACTTAACCAAATTTTCAACAGCAGCGTAATTCGAGTGAATTCTTTTTATTCGATGGCAAGTATCATTAAATTAAAATATCATTAATTAATACTATATTATGTATTATTTCAATAATTAAGGTACTAGTTTCAATGATATCGTTATTGAGAAAAAAAATTTGTTCCAATTACGCGCGCTATTAAAAGGCGTTTACAATGAGAATTTAAAACGTAAGACTTAAGCTTTAAGCCATAAGCCGTGAGAAATTGATCAATCGCAATCGATTATTCTTCTCACATTCGACTATGATTGTTCGATTTCTTATGGCTTAAGGCTTAAAACTTAAGTCTTATGTTATAAGAAGTGTTTTAAGTTTTATCTTAAATTCACGTTATAGATGCCGCTTTTAGAAATTCTACCGATTGAATAGCATTTTTTTCGTGTAGAATCTGTTTTGCAGATTTTTTTCTCTTTATCGTTACGCAATAAATCGTAAGATTCCATATCGCGAAGAGAGAATTAGCGTTGTGAAGACCAATACTGCGATTCAATCGCCGCAGTGATGAATCCTTACACTCACGCCTGACTGTGTGATACATTTTTATCCCGATGATGAATCAAGTATCGCAAATGACTGCTCGTTCCACGGTAATAAGTGAGATGTGTTATCGCCGTTGCTGCTAGAAGAGTTCCCGATAAATCGAGCTCCGCAGTGCGAAATCCCCTTTCGGTAGCGGGCTTCTTTGACGACGCGGTCGGCGCGGAAGGAAGGTTCTTGCGATGGACAGGCTTCTCTCTTTCAAGGCCACGTCTCCGGGGCGTCGATCTCGCGTTCTTCGTGCCCTCGTCTGGAAAGAGCAACAAAAGGCTGGCGCCCCAACTGCTCCCCCGTACAGTTATAAAACGCTTGTTACTGCCGCTGGCTCTCGCAATGTTTAATAATTACAACGGCCGAAGAGCGAGTGGGAGGTGGTATGGTGGAGGTGGCGGGTGGCAGTCGGATAAAGCTAAGGGAGAAAGAAAGAGCGCGTGAGGTCGGTGGAGAGAGAGTCGATGAGAAAGGTGAACGGAGTCGGGTAAGAGAGAGAGAGAGAGAGAGAGAGAGAGACAAACAGATAGAATGAGAACGAAAAGGAGAGAGAGAGAAAGAAAGAGAGGGGGGGAGCGGGGTGTTTAGGACGAAAGGAACGGACGGCAGCGTGGCAGTGCGAAGGGGTTGAAGAGGATGGTGAAAGTGCGCGGGGACGGCGGTGGCGGCGGGAGATGAGGCTGAAGGAGGACGTCGGAGGGGGGCGAGCTCTCCGTAGACGGAGGTTAGAGGTGGCGAAGAAGGTTCGCTGGAAGAAGCGAAGGCTAACGCGAGTAAGGAGCGCGAGCGAGAACGGAGAGGAGGGAGAGAACCGAGAGACGACCGAGACGCGGAGGGAGCGGGGTGAGCGGTAAGGAGGGTGGGAGCGAGAGGCGATCCACGGCTGTTGGGATCTTCGCGAGAGAGCGAGCCAGGGAAGGAAAAAGGGGGGAAAATAAATTGAAAGCAAAATTGTACTCGCACAAGAAAATGGAATTATTCCTCGACGCTGTTCCACCGAGATACGAAGAAAAAGAAGGGTAGCGGAGGGAGCGGGTGTGCGGGCGGGCGGTAAGGTTGTCCGAGATGGATTCGGGCTCCATTGTGTTCGCAGGAAGAACCGGAAGAGGAGGCATGACGAGGGGGGGTGAGCCGGAGGGGAACGTGAGCGGCAGCGGTGCCGGCGATGTCGAGGTGGGAGGGTGGAAAGTGGCGGATGCGGGAGAAGCATAGGAGGGTGCGAGGTGGTGGCGATGGCGGAAGAGAGAGAAAGAGAGAGAGAAAGAGAGAGAGAGAGAGAGAGATCCGCGTTTCGAGAAATTTTCTTACGTAGAATATAGTCGGCGATGAAAAAAGGAAGAGAACGGCGCATCGTCGCGGAGGGTTGCTATTGCCGCTGCCGGGAATTGCGAGCTTTTTCCATCTTCGCGATTAATCGGCACCGAATAACGTAACGGCGTCCTTCACACATAAATGTACGCTGCATACGTATCGTGCGCGTTTCCTCCCTCTCTCTCTCTCTCTCTCTCTTTCCACTCCGAATCGCGTGACAGACGCGATCCGTCACTGTACTACCGCGACTCGTCGTCGTCGTCGTCGCGAAACTTAGCGGCAGAAGAGGCACAGAGAGTGCGTTCATTTGCTGGACGATTTAACTCTCCCCTCCCTCTCTCTCTCTCTCTCCCGCAGTTTCGTTCGGTTACGTGGTCCTGGAAATCGCTCACCGAGAGATCGTTCTAGACCATTAGATCGGTGTTTCTTTCGAAATCGCCGCTGCGTCCCGACCGCAACGGATTTCGCAACACAGTTGAAGTAGCGCAATCGACATGATCGCGCGAGATCAACAGAGGACAGTTTCTCTCTCTCTCTCTCTCTCTCGGCCACTTGAGCGACCACCGAAAGAAGCCCTAA
Organism: Dinoponera quadriceps; assembly: GCF_001313825.1. Lineage (NCBI taxonomy): Eukaryota > Metazoa > Arthropoda > Insecta > Hymenoptera > Formicidae > Dinoponera > Dinoponera quadriceps. Next base: position 471,493 of record NW_014555154.1, on the reverse strand, counting down.
CGACCACGCGGCGGTCAAAGCGCGCCAACCGACGGGCTACTCGGACTCTCCCCCGTGAGAGGTCCATCGGTCGGTCCACGCGTGCGGTCCGTTCTTGAAAGTCTCTTGGAGTATCGGCGGCGCCGGCAGTAGTAGCGTCACGGGGGAACGCAGCTCGTAACTAAGTTCCGCCGATAATGGCAATTAACGGAAAACACACAACTGAGATAATGATATTCCCACGCGTACGTCGTGGCGCGCGTCGCGCGTCTACCTGCTCGCTCGCTCGCTCGCCTGCGTGCGTACATGCACGGTGCACGTGCGTCCGTACATACACACACACACACATATATATATACAAACACGCACGCGGACGTTCTCGGTGTTGGTCGAGACCTAGGGGGTGGTTTCTATGTACCCGCGCGAGCCTACTACCACCCCCTCTCAATAAGGACACTCGCTCTTGGTCTTTTGAACGCGACCTACGTGCAGCTGCCTTGTACTGTTAGGGTATCTATCTATCCATCCATTTATTGGGCGCCCGAGGAGGGAGGGGACGGCGGGAAGGCGGGGAAGGACGAGGTGGAGGATGCTGGATGTTGCCGGTGCGGGTAGGTACTTACGTCCTCTCAGCATCGCTAATTACCGAACGATACTGCGTTGCACGCGCGTACATACGCGCGGCACGCTCGACGACGCTCGGCGACGACGACGGAGGACGTGACTACCGGTGCTACCGACTGAATACTGGAATGAGATTGATTTGAAGAGGAAAAGAACATGAATCGCGCCGCCGGTTACTTGACCGAGGTGACGTCCCACGAGACGAGGATACGACGCGCTCCGCGAGGCGCGTTCCCGGGAGAGACGAATACGAGATGATTGTGTCTTAAGTCCATAAATTAGTCCTTGATACTTGAAACTTGAAACTTGAGGCACCGAAGCGATTCGCTTTTTTCACTTTTTTTTTCACTTATTTCAAAACATCTCATTTTTTTCATTTTAAGAGATAAACTCACTTTTCTTACTCGACTTGAATTTTAAAAAAAGAAAATTCGATCACAAAAATTCATATTTAATAATTAGCTTTTTCAGAGACAAAACAGGACGTTCAAAATAATACAAAGTAAGAATGACTTCGATGTCACAATATTCATAAGACGAAGAACTGTGACTTTATTTGTAAGGTGTTTTCATGAATTTTGAAAAGCAGACAACCGTCATGAAACACATCTGATTGTATTTTCTTTAGATTACATAGTGGATTTGTTCACGTTTGTTCATCCGCAATTCTTGTGTGTTCACTAAGCCAAAACGAGTTCTTAACAAACAAACTCAAGAGAACAGACAATGGCCGTCACGAACACACCTAGAACACACCTTACTTTTCCAAGAATGAAATTCACTTCTACCATCATTTTTGACATCTAAACCGCTCCAATAGCTAAATTTGTCTCGCGGGAGATAGTCGAGATTGCGTTTAAAATTAGGTGTGGACTTTTTTTTAATAGAATATCGAAACTGCTAATATGAATGTATCCCTCAAATATTTGCACGATTTTTCAACAACGCCTTATCTTCGGGAACGCCCTTGGTTAATTCGTAATTGGCTGGACACTTGTCTTTTCTTTTTGCAATAAACGCGTTTGCGGGGAACAATAATAGTAGCGAATAATGAAACGTCGTATTAAAAGCCTTCGGAACGTATGCTACACGAGGACGCGATGTTTGAGGAAAGGGTGCACAATTGTTGGAATAGCGGCAATAACAATTATTATTCGACACGGCTGTTGCATTGGGATCCGTTCGAACGGAGGGTGAATCGACTAAGCTTCATTTCCAAGGACAATCGTTGTTTCAGCATCTTTCTTCCCCTTTCTGTTTTTCTCGCAGGCTTCGCCTCGCTCCTTCCACCCGCTTCAAATCGAATAAATGGAACTCCCACCCCGGTCGAGCTCGCTTCTATAATTAGAATTAATTCCACGATGATGGCGAACGGTAAAAATAAATGTGCGCGGAAAGGACTGTATTTCTGTATTGCGAAGCGTTACGTTGTGTTACACTAATGGAACGAATCGTCGAAATCGCGCGGTGCTTTTGATCGTGAATTTATTTCGTTACGTTCGTAACTCGTCACGATGAATCTATGGCGAATCCGAAGTTTAAAACGAGAGAAAATGTCACGTCGACATAGATCGTTCTTTATCTCCCGAATTTTAATAAATAAAAGGAGATGAATTAAGAACTCTTTTCTCGTACACACACTTCATGTAGTTTAAATAATTTTATTAAGAAAACAGATGAATACAATGTAAAAAGTTTTTAATACAAATTACTCTCGGTATAGTAAAATTTGGTTAAACATCGATGTTATCACAAAATATTAATGACGAGCTGATATATGTAATGAGACTATATACTATTGTTACGCTATGCCATATGAAGCGAAAAATAATAGAAAATTGAAAGTTGCGTGTGTGTATGTGTGTATAGAAAAATATAATTATTCAAATTGCTAAAACATATATAATTAAAGTGCGTAAACTAAAGTAAATACATTCAATAATTTTCTTGCTTTTTAACAAGGCCTTTCTACGTGCTGCAATAAATTACATGAAAGTAAATAAAGAAATAATTTCATGAGATGGAATTTACCGAGATGCATCGGATGTAACATCTCGCTACCCAATGTGAATGAAGTATAATATTATTAAGTCTGAATGAGAATGGCTCAAATCTTAAGATGTGCTTAACGGTGAGTTGCTCAAAGATGACTTAACCTGAAACGGATGATTTAGCTCAAAACTTAAATCGCCACGACTTATAATCATGATCGTAGAGAAGACTTCTGGTAAAGAAGAGCGGGCTGGTAGATGTGACTTCGAATATGTAGAGCGAAAAATCCGGATCATGCACTCAATCGGTAATGCACTTTTCTTTCTGACATTCAAAGACAAATTCTTTTTTAATCTTATTCATTGCTTACATCAACTCGTTATTGTTCGATGTACTATGGAATACTGAATTGAAGCGCAATATACTCGAGTGCGTTGCGTATCGCATTGTATCCGCAATGTTGCGAATGCCACACTTGGCAAAGCGCTTTCCATTCAACGGCTTTCCTTTTGCGAAAGGCGAAACGGCAGGCAGGAGAACTGTAACGGCGCATCGTAGCGATCGTGAGCGAGCGCCTTCGTTATTTCGCGCATTTTATGTCAGAATAAAATATGAAGTATCTCATCGAGTGTTCGATGGCCGTGTCTCAATACTATTGTTTGCAGAATTACGAGGTGAAGCGACCCGCGTAAAGAGCGACATGCGCTACCGTGTGAGAGAGAAATGAAATCGCAGTTTTCTGGTGCGTCTTTACATTTATAAAAAGAAAAATAATTTGTTTGAACTGCCGAATCCGAGGAAGAAAATTGTCTTTGCTGCACCTCTCGATTTTCTCCTTGTTGTCTTTTTGCTTCGGCGAAATAGGAGGTACAGTTCGCGAATTATCTTCTAAATTATCGTAACTGAGAGATCTGAATATTTTATTGTAAGAGGGAGCGTAGTGTCTGATTTATTCGAAAGATTTCCCTTCGTTTCTGTTTTTGCGATTTTCTTTCTTCATATTCCATTCTCCGCCTTTGCGTCCTTCTGTGTAAAATTTTTGGACTTTTCTGTAACAGAAAAAAATTTATATCCATAATACTACTAGGCGAGTATTAACTTAGTATTATCATAATAAAAAAATAAAGGTTATAAAAATCGCATTCGAAAAATACAAGAAATTGCGAAAATTACATTAATAGAGTATGTATTATTGAATGATACAGGAAGTGTCGTGTAATAAGCATCATTTCCACGAAATAAAAATGCCGAGCAACGTAAATGATTCCAATCGATTCGCATTGTTCTCGGATATATACATTCACGTCGCACCGTGAAACATCGTGCACTTACTAACAATAAGTAATGAAGCTACTCGACTTTAAGTCCCGCTGATAAACTCGCGACACGTGGTAGCTGCCACGAGTGGCGTGCGGGGATATTAATATTTTCCAGTGGAGGCGTCCCGCTAGAGTAACGCTAAAAGACGAAGAAGGAGAAGGGAAGAAAGAAAAGAAGAAGAGTCGGTGGTGTCCGTGAAGGGGAGCAAGAGAGAGGAACGCGAAGCATCATCTCTCGAACGGCCCTTAACCGACCGAAGGCGAGAAGCGCGCGCGAGGCTGGCGGATTCGGAGGCAACGGCGAAAACCACAGGGGTTAAGACTCTCTTAAAACACCCGTGCAGCTTCCATCTTGCCGATATTATTGACGTTTTTTGCCACCCCTATTTTTCCACCTCCTCCACCTCCCCCGCCTCCTCCTCTTCCGCCACCCATCGTCACGGCGGGGTCGGACGGGGTAGCCCAGGGACGAAGAAGTAGCAGAAGCGAAGGGGATTGCCAGCTAGAAGCGAGAAGGGGGATGAGGATGGCTGCTGGATGGCGGTAGGGGGAAAGAGGGAGTAAGACGGCTCTTATTCGCGCGGGCTTTTTAGAATACTTTATTGACTGAGCCTTCGTGGAACGAGGTGGCTGCGGGGGGAGGAGGGTGGCCGGAGGGTGGTACTGTCGGCGGACAGGCGAGCGCAGGGGGGGACCAGAGGGGGGAAGGCGAGAGGGAGGCAGGCAGTGGGCAGGGGGGTGGCGGCCGGAGTGGCGCGGAGGTGAGGTTCGAGGGAAGGATGAGAAACGAGGGAAAAACATTAGGAAACGCCGCGAGCGAGACGAGGACGATGAGAAAAGAGAGAAAAGGAGTCGGTTGGCTTGCTCTCGTTTTTGAATTTAAATACCAGACCGTAAGAGAGCGGAGGAGTCTCGGGTCCCCAGGAGCCTCAGCCTGCAGCCGGAAAACCCCCGTGACTCTGACACTGTCTTTGCGAGAAATTAATGAAGCGAAGTGGGTACCATGGTCGAGATGCCGGCAGCGCGGCAGCCTCCTTGATCTCTTTCTTCCACCCCTTTCTCGATTTCTCTTTATTCCACGCTGTCGCTCTACGTAGTCGTTGCACTCGCACAGGCTGATACACACACACACACACACGTACACATATGCGAGCGAGATATTCAGAGCCGCGATGCGCATACATGCATCCCGCGAAACACAAATCTCGCGTATATAAGTGAAGTTACATTCAGCCGGCAGAACCGGGGCGAAGTTTTATTCATTAATAGATACTAACGCGCGCGCGCGCATAATGGGTCGGTGCACTTCGCGAAAAGTTGCCGCACTAAAAACTAAACGGGATTCTTGTCCTCGGACTGTGCTCCTCGGACGTTGCGCAAGACTACGAAAGCGTTGAAGAAAGAAACATCGCAGTACGTTGTCGTCGGCGAATGAGGTTCGTCTCGTTGATTTTTTTTTTCTTTAGCCAAATCGCCGAAGAGCGCGAGTTTCGTTCGGGAATATGTGCTTTACAAGGTTCGTCATAAAAAAATAAAAAAAAGGAAGGAAGGAAGAATCCTTTCTGCTCCGCTCTTTAGAACGGGAAGAGAAGGGATAAGAGAGAGAATAAAAAAGGCGTGTTCGGGAAACTGTCTGAAATCGGGAGGGGATTGAATTCGTGCTGCGTAATGCGTGCCGCGGGGCCAGGTTCTGGGCCATATGTCGAGTGACCCTTCGAGCTGACCCTCCAGTCAGGAACCATTTGCTCGGTACCTTCAATAAGATCACGGTACAGTCTTGATCACAAACTTGAAACTGCCGCCGCCGCCGCCTGCGAAACTTTATCGGAGTCTCACCGGGAGTGTATTGTGTGCTGGCGTTCTGCTTTTAGTAAATTTAATTTGATAATCAACCGCGCTAAGTAGACGACGATAAAGTTGCCATTTATCCCGGTATATTGCTTCGCATCAAGAACCGTACATCGAAATATACGTACGTCACAATGTTCCGATGTATTTTGAAGGATTCACGCGTCGAGAGAGAAAAACCGCGAGGCCTCTGTTTGTAAGTTTTACAACGGCCGGGTGTCATATCGCGCGAATGGATTAGGAGTCGCGAGGAGCGAGCGCAAATCGTAATGTCTCTTTTAATTGTTACTCGAGTAATCGTAACCGGAAACAGGACACCTCGCGCCGGGCCATCTTTCTAGCGTTAAAACGGTTTACGAGCGTGTAATTGCCGCGTTCGCCAACTTCGCTAAGCTTTCGCAAACATCATTATCCACTCTTCGCCTCGCGAGAATGCAATTAAACGTCCCGCTTACGTGGTGAACGCGAGTAAGCGCCAGGTGAAAAATATTCGCGCGTCCATCCGGCCGTTGAGCGTTCCGTACGTTCCGTTGAGCCGCGAAGGACGATCCTGCGCCGATCCTACCGCCGATCCTACCGTCCGACGGCGCTCGTGGAAGCCGAATTTAAGCGGGTCTAATCGGGAATGATGAATTCCACGGGTAATGAGGGTCGACGGCTCCGAGAACGCGGATCGAAGTCGATTTTGATTTTCATCTCCCTTCTTTGAGACTCTCTCTCGGCTGGTGGGCTGCAGCCGGAGAGAGAGAGAGAGAGAGAGAGAGAGAGAGAGAGAGAGAAGAAAGGGCTCGACGGAGAAAAGGGCCGCTGAGAGACGGTGGGTGGCTCAGGGGGCGAGAAGGACGACCAGGGGATGGGGGGAGGGGGAGAGAGAGAGGAAAAACAGAAAGAGGGCCGGCGGGAAGATGGGCGGCAGGAAGAAAGCGAGAGACGGAGATCGAAAAAGAGGACGATGCCCCTTCCACGGCTCGGCTCGAGGTGGAAAACTTTCTAATCGAGAATTATGAAAGTTATTTGCTATGCCGGGGCTTTGGAAGAAGGGTGGCCCGTCGGTGGGCAAAGGAGAGCGCGGAGAAGAGGAGAGGATAGGCGAGAGAGAGAAAGAGAGCTTGCGAAGAGAAACGCACAAGGATAAAGGAAGAAGGATGAAGGACTTAGCGGGGTCCGAGGTGAAGAGCTCGGCGGAATCGGAAAAAAGGAAGGAACGCCCAAGGCAAATCGGTAATTTCGTTCTGCGCGTGCGGCTATGATATTTCCAACCGTTTGCCCCCCTCGCTCCAACCAGCCATCCCCCTTCGTTTCCGCGCCCACGCTCTCCCGCGCGCCTTGCCGCTCGGTCCGCGCTCTCGCCCCCCTTGCCTTCGCTATACCGCCCCTCCGGAGAAAGTAGCTAGACTCTCGAGCTCTGCAAAAGACAAGCCGGGCGCGGGTGGCAAGTCGCGGGATAGCGGCTAGGCGGTGAGAGCGGCGGGGGGATGCAAATTAAAATCCTCGCCATTTTCCCGTTTCTTATTTTCCGCGGTGGTTCTCAACTGCGACCGAGGACCGCCGCGCCGATTGATGAATCCCGAGACGCGAGACTCGATGTCGCTTGGTCGAACTCGACCGACTGGACGCACGTGGTATACGAGTTACATGTGATCGTAAGGGTCAAGGGGTTAACGTGAACCGTGGATAAGAAACAAAACTGCAGGTACGAGACTCGAGTGATCAGTCAGCGCCGTTGCCGCTGATGCGAATCCCACAAGATCACCACCGTAACTCATTTCTCTCACAGCTGACTGAAGAATATTTTTCTCCATATCGCCCCAATTGCGAAAAAAAAAAAATATTTCCTCATTAGACGGAGTAGATTATAAAATCAAGGGGTATTAACGTCGTGCAGTGACCGAGAGGTAGGGCAATAACTGTGCAACTGATTTTAACCTAAACGCCTACTCTAAGTGTGCGTGAGTAAATATGAGCGAGGATTTACATAAATGAAATAACAAGTGACACAGGCTCGAGAAGTCCCTTCTTTTTCGCACCGTCTCTCCATCAGCGGGGGTAGATCTTCTTTCAAGGGACTGTTGCGTTCTCGATATCGGGAGAGCGTATCCTCGCGCGTTTCAAGCCGCCGTGGGGAGAGACGGTTGTCGCGTCGTTCGCGACAACAGTTGCATTTGACAACCACGCGCACGGCTCCGGACTAAGACAGATTAAGTATTTTAAATTGAACAGAGGGAGACGTTCTGCGGCGGGGGCACGGGGTTGTCGGAAGGATTGGTGGCCGGACGAGAGGGTGGACGCGGGCCGCGGGGGGCGGTAGCCGTCGGAGTCGGGGGCTTTTTCCCTCCTTATCTGCCTCTCTTCGTTCTCTCCTGGCCGGAGGGAGTTCAGTTTTTATAATAAAGGACCGTAATTAATGCCGCCCTCCTTCCACCACCGTCTCCATCCGCCTTCGCCGTCTCTCTTCCTTCGTCACCCCCCGCGCTGGCCCACCCAACCCCCCCGTCAGTTCTCAGCGGCTCCCTGCCGCACGGAGAGGGGGAATCGAGAACCGCCCTGAGCTCGACTTTTTCTTCCCGTCGGGCGAACGGCTGAAGCGAGAAGTGTTTCGCCCCGTTTTCGGATTTCTTTCGTCGCCGTTTGCCGCGAAATCGCCGCGCGATTCCATCTCGCTCGTCGTTTCGACGGACTTTCGAGGCGCGCGACGCGCGACGACGCGTGATCCTTCCGGATTCTCCAGAAATCCCGCACGGAAAGAAAGAAGCAGCACCCGCAGCTGAGAATTACACTGAGAGACAAAAGCGGTCGGATCTACAAAACCGGCGGCCACCTTCGTTCAAATGTCACCGTCCACCGAACAAATTACGCATCGGCACAACGATATGTCGCGCTGATATGGTTACCGACCAAAGCGCAATCGTTGAATCAACCGATGACTCGTTACAGAAATTCTATAATTTGTTCCGGCGAACTAAACGTTGCGCTTAGGAAAATTGTGTTCACTTAAGCAGAACGTCGTTGATTCAATTACATTTTTTTCTCAGTATAACTATCATAGCTAAAAATGGGTTCCCACAGGTAAAAATTAGCTGTCCATATGATACAATTGAAATTTAGTTAATTTAGCAAATTCCTTTCGCTCCTTTACTTAGATTTGAGCTCCGACAATTAAGAACTAGGTCTGGTAAATAAATAATTCAGTTATATGGACAGCTAATTCCTTTTTTCCGCGCGAGTATTCGAGGTCCGTGGTTCGAAGTCGCGCGAAAGCAGAATGCCTAACGTAAAGGAGGGAAGGAGAGAAAGTGTCGCGAACGCGGCTTCGATTTGTTTTCCTCGCGCCTTCCCGACACCGGTTCTCGCTAGTCAGTCGAGCGTCGAGTCCGTAAAATTCTCACCTTATCACGTTTCCACGCTTTCGACACCTCGGCGCCCGGTACACGCGACTGTTTACTGGATGCGAGCGTATAACGTAGCTCGTGTTGATAATCCGGCGTGTAGACATTAGCTAAATCGGCCGTGAAGCCCAGGCGGCGAAGTAGAGGGCTGTCGTTCGATTGCATCGATTTAATTTCACATTGCGCGCGCGGTGTAACGCCGCGCGCATTGTAGCAATGCGGTCGCCGTGAGTCCATTACCTTCCTTCACCGGGTCATACCTCACCCCCCCTCCCCCTCCGGCCGCCACCTCCTCTCTTCGATCCTCCCGGGAGATTCCTGAACTCCGGAACTTGAGTCTCTGACACCAAAATGGATGCTTTTGATACGCGCGATTTATCTTACCCGCCGCTCTCCCGCCGCCTTTCGACGTGAGCTCGCTCCTTTCTTCGGAGGAGGACACGTTACAAGACAGCTTAAGATCGCCCGCGCCAAGTGAACCGCGCGATCGCGAGTCTCAGTGCGTTCTTCTCGACATACGGCTCTCGAAATTTCTTCTCGCAGCGACGTTTCGTTGCGAAAATGCGAAGTGACGGTCGCTCGAATTTCAGGGAATTTTTCATTCTTACAGAGTGAATCCGTTTCATCGTCTCAGGAATAATTTTGCTTTAATCGCACGGAAAGGGAGAATTAGCGTCCACAGCTGAAAACTGGCTCCCACAGGTAAAAATGAGCTGTCCATACAACGAAAATTTAATTAACTTAGCTTTAGCTAATTTTCTTGTCCCCGTACCTAGTTTTTACTTGCAACTATACTAAAAACTAGGTTTGGTAATTAAATTTCAACTGTATTGTATAGACAGCTAATTCCTTTTTTCCTGACCGATTGAAATATTCACTCGTATGGTTTAAGAATCTAAGCTCGGATCGACTCTTAGCTCGAGTTAAACATTCGCTCTCGCGCTTCCGAATGGTGTTGCTCGGAATGTATTTTCACTCGGTTTGAGTGAGATTTCGCTCCAAAAAATTTGGAGAATACGACACATATAATACGATCCGCGACATTTCGGTCTTCCTTATGACTGACTCACAAATGAAAAACGAAATACTTTTCCTACGTTTGTTCCTTCTCTATCGTCTCGTGAAATATATTTCCACAATTGCGGGAAAATTAAACATCATTCGAGGAGATCGTGAGATGACCAACGCCGAGCTCGGTCGCATGCACATGGAAATAATGTGTTTGGTTGAATCTACCTAACAATGAACAACTAAACGCGTTTCGATTGAAGGAAACACAATTTCCGGTTAGACAAACCAAATCTCTGAAAACTAGAAACTTTGTTTCCTTCAATCAAAACGCGTTTGGTCGTCTATTGCCAAGTAGATCCAAGCGAACTCATCTTTCAGTGCACTTCGGTTCTCGAGTCGAGAGTATCGTGTAACGCTAAAGGAAGAAACATATGCCGGTCACGTTGAGGCGTACAGTAACGATCGGCACTCGAACTAACGTCGTTTACTCACCGTAAGTCCTCTCTCTCTCTCTCTCTCTCTTTCTCGCACGGCGCAGCCGGTCTCGCGGCCGTTAAAACGTCCGAAAAATCCCGGGTAGCCGCTTGCGGAAACCGGTTCCGCAATTTTTACGGGGTCATCCGGGTGCCACGAGGGGTGGGGAGGTCATCTCATTGAGGTCAGGCCAAAGGAGCGGCGCTCTTCCCCTTTACGCAAGCCGGCAGGCCGGCCGGCCGTTCGCTCACTCGGCCGGGCATCTGGTCATCGGAAATTAAAAAGTGCAAAAAAACTTACCTGACCAGTTCTACACAGCATTACCCCTATGGCATACCGGTGCACACGTGGACAAACCGTAAAGGTTATGCTAATGCGGAAAGGGCCGTTTGGGCCGTGCGTCCTCGCTCCCTCTCCGTCCCTCCCTCTCGCTCTTGCTCCTGCGAGCGACCCTTCGGGCAGACCGCGCGCGCTCCGTTACGCCAGGTAGGGTCACTTTTGAGAAACGGGTTTTCGGATTTTTTCGCAGTCGATCAAAAGGCCCGGCCGTCGAGAGAGAGGTGGGGGATGGCCGTCGCGCCGTTTCGAAGGTGAGTTTCAGAGCTTACGCCGCGTCGGACACGTGCGCGTACAAGTCTCGCGGCGCTCGCTTTCGTATTCGAGGACGGACGTATCCGTGGCGTTTGGTCGCGAATTCTCCCGGTGAATTCGCGAGTTCTCCTCCGTGCGAGATTCTCGTCGTCGTCGTTAGTCTCCTCCCGCGTAGAACGCGGGGAAACGATCGCCGCGATGTAGCGCTCGGCGAGCCGGAGAGCCGGCAAAATCGCCGGCGAACGTCGGCGAGGTTCAAGTTCGGCGTCGAGTTCTCGCTTCCACGTGCGATCGACTTGGAAGTTTCACTTGAACGTGCGCAACAGTGCCGCTTTAAGCTCCCTATGGTGGTGTGTTTTGATTCCGTTCGTTGCCTGGCCGAATCGCCGACGACGACGACGACGACGACGTTTACGGCTGCCGGCGATCGCTGATCCTGTCGCCGAGTCGGATCACGTTCTTCGTAGGGAAAACATAGAGGCCCGACGCCGTGGCTCGCTGTCCTGTCGAAATCGACGGGACGTCGTCGCGCGGCGGCCGGTACGTCGCTCCGAGCGCCGATCAAATATTTATCGAAAGACCAGCTTTTCCGATTCGGATCGGCGTCGCCGATTACGAAAATATCCGCTGCGCGCGCGTTGCCGAAGGAGTCGCTCGGAAGCATGGTTTACTCCGCGTCGAAAGAGAGAGAGAGAGAGAGAGAGAAAGAGAGATCCGCGTATCTGGACAGAGAGCGAACGGATCAGAAGCGCGACGAACCTTTAATCTTTCGTGGATCTTCGTGGGAAGGAGATAGAGAAAGAGGGAGACAGAGAGAATCTGTGAAATCATTACGGCATTAATGGAGCCAATTTTTCGCGAGTGGCTCGTCCGCGATCCGCACTTGTTTTCTCTCGTATCCGCGGCGCGGCTAAGCTACGCGAGCGATTAAGGTAAAATTAAAATTGCAAGTTTCGAGGAAGCCCCTTAATCTCAAAGTAAAACCGAACTCCGTAAAGACGCCGCCTCGACGAAGCCCGAATCGCGTCTTATAAATTGACCCGGTTGAATTCCATGAAAATGAACTCAATCTCTCTCTTTCTCCCTCCTCCCTCTCTCTCTCTCTCTCTCTCTCTCTCTCTGTCTTTCTCTTTTACGCTCTTTTCATCCCTCGAGAGAGAAAGCGGGAGGGACGCTACACGGCCATTTTACTTTAGATTTACTTTTTTCAAAGGGCACCCCCACCCTCCGGGACGAGCAAGCAGTCATCGACTGCCACGAAGTGGACTGGAATGGCGAAAAGGGGTTGGAAAAGCCGGGGGTGGAGGGATGGCTGAATTGAACGAGGGTGGTTTTTCTGACGTCGACTCACCCTCGACTGCAGATCCACCCGCCTCACCCCCGATCCTCGGCGCGGCTCGGGGGAATGAAAGACGAATAAAATGGCCGATGGCTCGCTTAATACCTAAAATATACACGACGGAAATTGAGTCGCAACGAAACAGAAATCGCGCGCGAGTCGTCGTTGCCAGCCGAAAATGCGAGCGTCGATTTATCAATTGGCGCGTCGTCCGAGACGACGATCCGAACGTGTGTTCCGGATAATTCGCCCGCGAATTTTGCGGAGGAACGACACCCGACAAAAATATAACACCCGCCTATCTGATTAACAAGCGCGACTTTTAAACGAGAGAGCGCGACGTTATGCACTTTACACAGAACATTGTGAAGTTCACCACCAATGACGTTTCCCTGGTCTGGAAGACCGCCGTACGGCGGGCAACGCAAACCGAATTTAACATCTTTTCCACGAGCTGGCGAAGTTTGAAATCCAGTTTCTACATCGAATTTCCGATTAGAGGAATCCTACCTCGAAGCCTCCCTCGTATTATCGTTTGATATTGTTATCGCTTGATTTCCCGATCACATCGCCATTTACACCGACTACGCAAATTAACACTGCAACGTGCGTATCGTGCACTTTTAATTATCACGAAAGTTACTAAAGTAAAATAAAAAATAACGTATTTTACAAATTAAATAGACCGTATGCGTAGGTCTGTTCCCGGGGACATTGATAGAAAATTACAGTTAGTTCGATGCCAATCATGCCTTTTAATCACAAAAATAATTAGAAGAATTTTTTTAGTAATTGTTACTGTGTCAGCGATAATAAGCTTATATGTTAGTATTCTTATAAAATATGTTTGGTGTCGAAACTAACTACACAGAAGAAAATAGTTTTAAATTAATGATAGATATTTTCGTATATAAGCAAGAATATTATAATATTCTTAGAAGATTGTTAGTCTTGAATTGAGCGCAAATAATAATAATATTTGCATCGATACAAATTGAATTAAATCAGGACGAAAAATCATTTACTATAGATTATCATATTCTTGCTTATATATGAGAATATCTATTCTTGATTTAAGACTAATCTTTTTCTGTGTATCATTTTCTATCAGCGAAGCGTCAGACTACTCTACAAGTATAAAAATATCAGTCGAATTGTTTGCAAAGGCTCATAATTTCGGATGTGAATGTTGAGAAGAGAGGGGGGTGGGGTGGCGAATGATAAATTCTCGACACTTCGTTAACGCCTTCGGACCGGTTTCAGGATAAGCGAACGTAAAATTCCTAATAACGAAATTACATCGCTCTCTCATAACATTAAGCTGAAAAATATCGCCCGCTTTTTGCCGCGAAATAAGGGCAATTAATGCCCGAGACGTTGGTTATGCAACGGACGAGGGCGAGATGGTGGCGAGGGGCGGTTAGAAAATGAATCTCAGTCCTCGGAAGGGATGCTTTTTGTCACTTGAAATATGCCGAAAGAGGGGTGTATTCGTCTGGCGCGGAGGCGAGGAGTGATAAAATGGCGTGCTGCGAACAAAGGGCCACGGGATTTTTGTCCCCTTCTTTAACGACGTCGAACTCAAGTTGGTTCTGGTCTCCGATTGAGATTCTCGCACGCCGAATTACCCATTTCGCCCGTGCGGAATTGCGCAACGCGAATTGCTGTCGCGCAAAAACACGCAACACACCGTCGAACCACGTCGGCCGGTGCTCGCGCGGGATAACGGAACTTCCGTCGCCGACTCGCAACATCTTCGAGTTCTTCACGTCGGATAAATTATAACCTTCACCGTGGTCGAAGGGGGTGGTTTTTACGCTCGGGAGACGATTAATCGATAACTGCGCGAAAAGAAAGGAAAACAAGAAGAGAGAGAGAGAGAGGGAGAGAGAAGGAACATCTGAACCGAACGAAACACCGCCTTCGGTCTCTTTTCTTTTTTTTCTCATTTAGTACCGGGAGTTCTATATTGGAGTTCTTACGAATAAATTATTGCCGGCATCTCGCGAGTACTCCGAAGTATTCCGGCTCTCTTCCATCCGGCGAAAATCTTTCGCGGCACGAAGAAGGAACAAAAGAACGTAGCGCCGGATGATTTGCCGGATCGCGAGGGTGTACGGCCACGAAACAAGGAGGCGGCGGGGGCAGGGGCAATGAGAGAGATACGCGCAAAGGGGGTTGCCGAAGGAACCAGCGAGATGGGAGAGCGGAGGTGGCGGTGGCTGGCAGGGTCGGCAGTCTTCGGAGGGGTTGTATTTTAAGATTCACCCTCGGCTATCTCGTCCGCGTCCTATCGGGAAGGGGATGGATTTTTCCACGATTCATTCCCCGAGAGAAAGAGCGAAAGAGACGGTGGCTCGGCTATGCCGAGACAAAAATTCGTTACTCGCCGCACACGTCCGTCTTGAGTGAATTATGGACGTGTAAGTCGCGACGAAGGTAAATCGAGAGCACTTGTGCTTTTTTACCACGTCGGTATCAACTTGTTCGATAAGTTCGATGAGTACACGGAAAAAAAGTTTTGTTGAATTTACCATACGGTGAACGATCCAAGCGCGTTCTTGGTTGAAGGAAACAGAATTTCCGATTCTTACGATCCAAATACGATTCTTCTTCCGACCAGAAATTCTGTTTCTTTCAACCAAAACGCGCTTGTTTCGTTCACTGTCTGGTAAATTCAACAAAACTTTTTTTCCGTATAAGAATTTTTGCGACGAGTTCAAAACGGATACTTTCGTGGTTGCATATAACTTTATTGTATATTTATATATGTATACTATATATGTATAGAAAAGTATTTGTGGTATTTGTAACTATAGTACCTGACTGTAAGAATACAGTAAGGATTTTTACGAACTTATCTCGAGCAACCCAATACAATCCGTAATGTACCGATTAATTATTTATCGCGCGAGCCGCATTAGTTTGAGCTTCTCGAATAAGTTTGCGAATGTGCATCGATGCATAGTTGAAGCTCGAAGTTGGCTCAAATTGGATTCCGTTTCCCGCGACGTTGTTCCGAGCGGCGCTTCGAGTACGCTGTTCGTCGCGTTGCTTTTTTCCCGGTCGCCGGATACACGTCTAGGTCGGCGGTGCGCGATCGTGAGGCTTTCTTACCCGCACGAAGACGCTAGTCAAACATCACGCGCACGCCGCTTCACCTCGCCTTGTCTCGCCTCATCCCGTCTTGCTTCTCCTCTTCTCTCCGAGATGCTTCGACTTACAAGTATCCTCGACTTGAAGGCACTTTGCACCGACTTGAAAACGACACGAGGGTCGTCCGAGGGACTCGCTCACCCGACAAACTTTGAGCGTTGTTCGGAGCGAGCAACACATGCCGCGGCACTCGAGGCTCGAAAATGCGACGAAGAAACAACTGACTATCACATCGTGCGGCTTTTAAGCGGCGTTTTTCGTCGCGTCCGGTTGATGATCGAACTTTTTCCGATCTGACGACCGATTAACGAGCTCTCCTCGTGGTCAAAATTAAGTTTAGAAAATAAGGAACGTTTAATGTTGATCGTCTTTGTAAATATTGTTTGATTGATTGATTTTACATGGGTTAGTACCTTTTGGAATACAGAAGAAAGCGAAATATAATTTATCGCCCACATTCATTCATTAGCTAGAATATACGTTCTATCGATGCAATTGTATCTTCCACAAGTAGTTCGGTGGAAATTCAACGTGAAAGACATTGGAGGCGCAAATGTGCGGAATGCACGTGTGAATTATTTCAGTAGAAATGCAGATAGTTAAATGATGTAAATTATCTGGACGTATGAGAATTACGAAACAAGCGCGCCGAAATCGCATTTTCTCGAACATAAATTACCCTAATTAATAGGGCTTCCTACGATGCCCGATGAAACGGGCAGAAATCACTTAATTTTCTTTCATTTCCTCCTCGTGGATTTTTCCACTCAAAGTAGCAAGTCGACTCGCAGCGAGAGAGGACTCACAGGTTACTCCCGTGCGTACGTCTCTCTTCTCTCTCTTTTTACCTATTTTCCAGATCACGTCGCTCGGCTGGAAATGCGCGCATTTTCATCCCGCTCGCGTCCCAGGGTCGCGAGCAAGGCCAGTCACGGAATATCGGCCGTGTAATTTTTTACTCTCGCAAGATCCCCGGTCGTGTTATGCACGCGTGAATGGCGCGTGTATAACCCGCAGCACATGTGACGTTCGTTCCTCAACGCGTAATTCGTTCGTTCTTGGCCTCGGTTATAGCCGCAAATACGAGAGGATCTGTCCGCGTGAACGGCACACCGAAGTCCCGAAGAAGAACACTTTCGTATTTTTATTGATTTGCCCGGTGAGGGGTAGTTAAGGGGCGCCAACCGCCGGTCTTACCCCCACCCGGATTGCAGTACCCGCGCCCCTGCCGCTCCTTCTGGCGAGAGGGGCTAGAGGATAGCGAGACCGAGAAAGAGAAAGAGAGAGAAAGAGAGAAAGAGACTTTCCTTACCCCCTTTTCTCCTTCTTTTCCTTTCGGTTTCCCCACCGCTGCGCGACGGACTCTCTCTCTTCCTTTCTCTCCACCCTTGGCTTTTCCGACGGACGCCGTTGAAGAAAAGTACGTAAGGAAAAGAAGGAGCGCACGCCCCTACCCTCGCGTCACCCTCTGGTCTTTTATTCGGCGAGCGAGCGAAAAGATTTCGAGGTCCACGGAGGCCGCGCGCGAGCAAACTCGGCGCGGAAAGTGAAAAGTTTTCTTTCATCTCGCTGCGGCAGATCGCGCTTGGGAAGCGGGGGGACGGAGGGGGGTTGGCGGGAGGGTAGGACGGGGGAAGCCTTTAGCCAAGAGGGGGTTAAACGCGGAAAAAGTTTCAGCCGAGATTTCATTTGCGACGGGGGTGCAATCTGCCCGGCCGGTAATCCCCGTCTTTGTTCTAATGGAATGGGATCCGTTGTCCGCTGAGCTCGGCGCAATGGCCATACCGGTTTTTCTTTTAACGGCCGCGGCAATAAAGTAATAAAATCTCCACAGCCATACTGCCGTGCTTCCATTCGAACTAGAGGAACGCGGTTGCCTCTATCGGGGGAGGATCTGTTGGCAAACGGCCGCGCTTTTACGCGACTTTAACGACATCGTGACGTCGACTAAATGCGTCTTCGACGTTTCTAATTAATCGGCGCGCAGCGAAGTTGACCAGTCGATCAGCATCGCGATATCGAAGTGACGACACGTCCTCCCTCCCCCCCCCC
>NW_014555154.1:438457-453696 GCF_001313825.1 Dinoponera quadriceps | reverse complement strand
CCTCCCTCCCCCCCCCCTTCTCATTATTTCTCTCTTGGTAAAAATATATATTAATTTTCTGTAGTTACTCTTAATTTATCTCGCTTCTAGAGGGGATATTCCTAGAGCGATAATAAATGGATATATATATATATATATATATATATATATATTATATATTATTATTATTATATATTATTATATATATATACATATATATCTCTCTCTTTCTCTAAATTTTCTCCGGAGATTACTATTTTTTCTATTTTTTTAAACAAATAGTACAATAGTTACTCCAATATTGATTCCAATCGTGCGAAGAGAAGTGTCGCAACTTCGCGTGCGGAATGTGAGAAATGTACAACGCGAAAACTTGGGGGATATCGCACGCGATATATTGAAAACTAGCTTGGCATTTAATTGGCTCTAACTGGCTCGTTGGTTGTCCCCGAAAGTCTCTCCTTATTTATTGCCACGCTACGTACTCCCGCTCGCAGGGACATTACGCGGTAACGCGCCCCTGCGCGCTCTCGCTTTTTACGTTAGCTGCCCGCCCGGCCGTGCGCGCGCGTACGGTAATTAACTTTTCATACCACTTAATGTCCTCTTACGAGGAAAACCACGGGGGAAAAAACGAGACGAGCAATTTGCGGACATCTTTTTTTTCCATCCTTTTCTCTTCTCTCCTTCTTCCTCTCTCTCTTTTTTCCGCCGCCGTCGTAAGGCGGACGCGCCGGCAGTTTATAACCTTTAATTAAGTGAAAAAGAGCGCCGGACGGGCCACTCTCACGACCCGTCCACGGTCTGTGGAAAATGAATAGGACGCCGATGCGAAAGCAGAACGGTGGATAATGGGTGCACCTGTAAAAAAAAAAGTGGGGAAAAAAACTACGAGGAAAACAGATGCGGGAGGGGTGAGAGAGGGTGAAAAAAGCGCGGCCGTGGGCTGCCACCTGTTAGAAAAAGCATCCCTCCCGCGGTGGAGGGTGATACCCTGCGTTCCGGGGTAGTGGAAAAAAACGGCAAGCAGCCCAGCCGACACACGAGTTCGTGTACACACACATACACACACACACATGAGCGCGCGCGCACATCGCTCACACCCGACACGAGGGATTCTGTAGAGTGGTGGCGCGTGGCACGTGCCGGATAGTCCAGGAACGCTCACGGACAAGTTGTACACGCCGAAAGGAAGAAAGGACGCTCGCGCGCGGGGTGCCAAGTGGGCCACGCTGTTTGTTTTTTTCCGCCGCTCCCTTTTCTGCGCAGCCCCAGGCCACTCCGGGACGGAGTGACAGGTACGCGGGAAAAAAAATATTTGGGATTGCCCCGCGTGAGGTCGGAGCGGCACGATGACGGCGCGCGATCCTCTCCGTGATTTTTCGCCGCGACGTGACCCGAATCGTCAGTCAGCTCCGCGTTCCTTTAATTGGCGATTAAGGTAAAAGTACCGATACTTGGACATATATCTGACTGTGGACATTCTTGTTGTTTCGGTCTTTAAATACGAATGTTCAATCTTTAAACATAAAATATTTGTACATATTCAACATATATATATTCTATGTTGAAAGTTTGATTATTCGTATTTAAAAACGATAACAATAAGAATGTCCAAAATTAGGTACATGTCCAGACATTGGTATTTTTACCTGAATTAGCGGTCGAGCATGTCGCAATGATCGATGTAACTTCCGAACGCGTCCTTCCTTTTCCTTACCCTTTTTTCCATATTTGACGTTCTGAGAGAGGCGGCGGTGTTTACATGCGCGATAAACCGGCGGCGACGCGTCTCGTATTTTTTGCGTCTTAAAATTAATCTATTTAACGCGCCTTTCACGGGAGAGTCAATGCCGCGGTGAGTGAAAAGTACACCGGAAAGGGCACGAGATAAAGGGATACGGCACTTGTGCAGTAAAAAGGGGGGTAAAACACGAGCGCTCGTAAAGCTCGGGGGAATTGGATGATAAATTTAAAACTCTGTTAAAACGCTTCTAATGAAATCTGCACGGTGGATAAGCTCGTGTTTGCCCTACAAAGACGCGGAAAAAGCAGTAAAGCCGTTACCTCATTAAAAATATAGCCTTTCGCAGTTTTTGCCCCGTTCGCCTCGTTAATTAGAGGGTCGATGCACGCGCTACCTAAGCTGCGGAGATCGTGTCTTATTTAATGACTGACCAATGAAGGATCTTATTAAAAAATGAGCGTAGCCAGGACACGAACCTGCGATCGATGGACTAAGCCAGCGGCGGCATCTTCCCGGTGCCGGCTGTACTCGGTAGCGAAGGGGTGGCTTTGCACGGGCAGCAAATTGCCGTTCCTTATCCTTCGACGAGGCGAACCTCGTATGGCCACGCAGGCGGAAAGCAACGTCGACACTCGAGCTCAAAAATCACGGTTCGAAGGAAAAATAAGAAATATGTGCCCACGCATATATTTGTTGTTAATAAACCTCTTATCGCTTTACCGTTGTTCTCGCAAACGGAGAAAAATAGTTTTGCTGTTGCGGTAAAACCATCGTTGCTACCGCACATTCGTTGCGGCAGCGATGAAATTTAGTTGGCATAACCAAATTAGCGAATTATTCGTAATTAGAACAGAAACAATTTTGTTGGTAAGATGGAACAATTTAACCGAGAGCATTTGTCCTTGGTTAATTCCATGTCGGAACAAAATAGTGTTTCCCGATATTTACTAATTTGTTCTTACAGCCGAGTAACTCGCAGATTCAGCGAAATATATCCGGCGAATGGCAATTAGTACTCTTAACAAATCGTTATACTAATTGACAGATTTCGTCGCGACACTATAAAATTCGGTTGCGCCGTCAAATGATTTTCCTCCGCGTACGTGCGTTCAAACAGTGATCGACAAGTGGAGGTAGAATAAAAATTCTATAGTATACATGTGTGTAATCATATACACACACACGCGTATACACGTGGAAACGCACAAGGAAGCACAATAAAAATCCCGCGCATATCGCTATTGTGGCATAGCAAGTGTGAAATGTTCAAGACACTCTCGCGAAACCAATAAGATCGGAGTTTTCATTCAAAATGGAGGAGCGCGTATGATTATAGATCGCGTCATGGAAACCTATTACGGCGAACCTATACGATTCCTCATTAAGCATTCATTCACCTCGTAACTCGTTCGCTTCGGACGGCCGATCATTCGTTTTTCGTGTCGCGCTTTCCCCGTATCTCTCTCTTTCTCTCTTTCTCTCTTCCTCCGTCGAGCGAGTTCAATTAACGCGAGCTCCTCGCGGCGGGAAGTAACAACGTCGTCGTACCCTCGCCGACCGGAGCCTAGGTCGATGAATCTCTATGAAATGTCCCCGACTTTCCTCGCGAAATAATAAAGGGCCGAGTGTCGCGCGCAGCGCGAGTCGTGGGCCCACCCGGCGCGACTTAAGCGAAACAAACGCGGCGACGTTAAATCTTCATGGAAGTCTAGAAGACCGCGTTAATGTTCGGGTAACCATGTAAAACCGTGCTTACTTATCTCCGGGAAAACAGCCCTCGCACGGGCGGCAGCGATGACGGGCGGCGGTAGCGGACCGGTAGGGGGCGGAGGGGCGTGTGGAGTCGAAAGGGGATGCTTCGGGAAGAAGCGGCGCGCCATCCGCGCGGCATTTGGTTTTTAACGAAAATTAACGGCGCCGGGCCGAGATTCTGCAGATGCTCCGCGTATAATCTAATAGTCGACGAAGTTGCCGTGAAGGGGAGGCTGGCGGGGAAGAGCGGGGAAATCGCCCCCGTAGGGTCGCCGCTCCTCGCGTGACTTTTTCCGATTTATCATTTTGCCCCGTTTTGAGCACAGAAAGAGAGAGAGAGAGAGAGAGAGAGAGTAAAGCCGCGAACTCGTTTACAGCTGTTTCGCGGAGTTCGCGGACGGTTTCGCGACGAATTCCTCCTTGGTTCGCGCGAACCATGAGGATAACGACGACGGCGATAACGCAGAGTGTAGCACGTTGAACATATCCCGCGCGCCCCGCTCTTCTCCGGGCTTCCGTCCGTAACCCGGCGCGTATGGGAAAGGAAAATTTCGTTAAGCCGTATTAGAGAGAGCGCTAATCAACGTCGTTGCAACCGGACCCGGATCCTTCACCGATGTCGGAAAGTTATTTGTACGTTATTGCTCGGCGAGAGATGGGGCGCGCGCGAGGGAGGGTGAATAGTCCTCCGCGGGTTTTCCCGCGAGTTTATTCCCGCGTCGAGAATCGCGCATCCACCTTCTTCAACGGGAACTGCCCGCGCGAGCATCACCGCGGCGTTCTAATATTAGAGACGGTAAGAATGAATCCAATTTAAGTCGTGACAGATCGCTAAAACGAGCTGGGTACGAAATTACTCCCCTGAGAAAAGTGAAGGGGCCAACGATCTGCTCCTCCGCGCGGAATGTCCTTAAACGCGTCTCACCGGGCGCGTATCGAGAAACCGAGCAGTCGAACCGAACGACGCGGATCGCAGGTATGACAGCGACTCACTTTTCTCAGTTTTTGCTCGCTCGACTTGGGAAAGATCACAAACAATCATGTTCATGTATCATGTAACTTTTTCGTTCTTCAAAATTCCAATTTTGTTTCGCTCATAGGGTCGGTGTTTTCAATCTCTTAGAGAAATAGCTTAATTAGATATGCAATTTAACTTTTAACGTACAAACTCATTTCTTTTAAAGCTGACTCGATTTTCTTACCTTTACGAGAATGAAATTCACTTTTCTCATTATTTTTGATAATTGCCTGAAATCGGCATAACAGCCTTAGCACGTCCAGCGCTATATATATACCGTTTTCGGTATATGCTGAACTCGGTCTCACACCAACTGATATTTTTGTCATTGAGAAACAAAGTAAAATAATTTGTCTTGTTACCTATTTTTGCTCTGTCATCATGTTTATTTATATTATTTATCAAGCTTCACATCGTGTGCTGCTTTCGGCGACGTGAATTGATAAGCACTTCGTGAATTGAACGTCGCGTAAAAACGGAATCGCGGAAATGCCACGGAATGTGTTAACACACCCAATACTAATAATCTAATAAGTTATTGGAATTTTCTAATCATATTCTAATATGTATTATTGATTCATTATTTATTGATTATTCAAAAAAAAGAACGCGAATGATGTATCGGAGCAATATTTGTTATGATGATGTTACGATGACAGATTTGTATTAGTGTTCAGAATGTGAAAGGTTAGAAAATATCAATAATCTGATTAAAAAGTTACGTGTTAAGGCTGTTATGTTCCAACCTGGGATACACTAAGCCTTAATGAAGCTACGAAGGAAATGATATATTCAGATTGGTATTTAGAGTATATTCAGATTTGTATTTAGAGTAAGGTGTGAATTTTTCAATTGAGTCGCGCGAATTACAAATATTACAAATATAATGTCGCATGTGCCGTAAGATTTGACTGAAAAATTCAGGCCTGATTCTAAATTCCGATCTGCATATCTCACATACCAAACAAGTTTCAAGTCGCGACTATTAATATACGGGTCTTAACGGCTTAATATTTAACAGGCTAAACTCATTGGCGATTTCTCGTCGTTTGCATCTCGTGCCTGAATATAATATAATGCGATATGCGATTTGGTATGATAAGTTATGCTGTCAAACTGTTAGAATGACAGATTAGTTTAACAACTAGATCAACCGTCTAGTTGATCAGTCACTAGACCGATCAACAGTCATAATGCATATGCGTATCCGACACAACGCGAACGACCAAAAAATCACTGGCGAGTTTGGTCTACATTGAAAAAAAGTAACGCTTGGTATTTGTGACTGTATAAAATTGCGTGTAAAATGGTAAAATAATGATAATCGGGAAATTCGTTTTGTAGTAAGCGCCACTACATTCTTGCTCATAATAATCTCATATATTTAACCTTAACTACTATTTTTGTTGGAGCCACAAAAAGATATAGCAAAACTTGTATATACAGGCCCATGAATAGCCAACGCACATAAGTTTTAGTGCCATTCAAATATTAATATTGTCAATATTAATATAATTGTAGAAGGGGAAAATTGCTCATCGTGTATCGCGAACGTAGAATAAAAAAATTGCTTATTAATTTATTTAGCAATTGAGCAAAGGTTTTCAGGGGATTAGAATTTATAACAATGTCACTGGGATTCGAACGATTGATTCATGCTCGGAAGGCTGATTCGCTGTGTTCGTTTGACGGAAAACCTTCGGTACGTTCGCAATATAAGATGAACGATTGCTCTCCCATAGTAATATTAATACTGATAATATGCTAATATTTAAATAGTACTAGACATTCGCGCTTTGACTCCTCATGGCTTTATATATTCAAGTTATACTATTCTCTCGGAGCAGTCTTAACTGATGGAAAGTTATAGTTATTTTCAGAGTCAAACATACATTTTAACTATAAAAATAGTCGGGAGAACCACCTCTATAGTAAATGTTACTAGTATCAATAATAATAACTTTACGTAGGTGTTGCTATTACTATAAAATATGCTTGGCGCCGAAAATAACACTATAATTTTTCCCTCTATCAGTGTACCTTAAAAAAAAAGAAAAGTTATTGTTGGCGTCTCGAAAATGGCAATAATTCATAGCGAGACTAATAAATCTTTTATTTTACAGTGTTATAAATGTTACAAGGCATTATTGAAATTTCGTGCTCCTCGCCGTGACTTCGTTGAGAGAAAGAGAGAGAAAGTCATTCATCTCCGGCGATTAATGAAAAATTCATAGCACTCCTCCTCCGTCTCGTTCTCGACAGGAATTTGCGCGAGGAAGGAAATCGCGCGCAGGCCATTCGGGGCGAGTGCGCGCACCGGGATGCCCCTTTTCCGGCCGCGGTCGTTCTTTCCTCTTTCTCCTTTTCGGAGCCGGGTCGCGACGAAGACAGTATGTTTTCACTTAAAGGGCGGTTTAGTTACGATATTCCCGTGCGCCACCCCGGACAGGGTCCCGGACAATTTTTCACCCGTTCCAGCCTCCGGGACGGGAGCGGACGTCGGCGACCACTTCATAAAATTACTTTATTACTCGTCCGGCCCTTGCGGTGGCCCCGGGTGTCCCTTTTCCGAGGCCATTTTTTACCGCGACATATGTCGAGGAGGGCTCGGCCCTCCGAAGAGCGCCCGTTCTCCACCTTCGGATCTCCTTTTTACCAACGCCGACCCTCGCCGACCGCGACGGAATCCTCGCGGTATCGCTTCGCTTTTTTGCTCGTGATTTTCATTCCGCTCGGCGGTCGTGTCATGCGTCCTCGACGATTCAGTAAAGAGAATTCTCGCGAATAGAAGCGAGTGATGAAAAATGCATAACTAATTTCGGAATGATCTCGTTGAGAAAGGCAGACGAGGAAAATACTGTTGAATTCTTCAAGAGACGCCTCTTTATTTAAAACGACGGATTTCGGGATTAATGGGGGACGCGAATTAGTCGCCGACTTCATTATATTATCGTTTATTCTCATTCTTCGTACTCGGTCGCGCGGTTTGAAAGCGGACGCGCGATGGCGGCGTATTTACGCCTATAATTCTTGCGACATGCTTAATCGAGCGAGGCAATGTTGTCCGAACGACGGCTATAATTAAACTTACGAGAGCGAAAGCATTATGGTTGTCAAGCACGGTGGCACGATCGATAACAACGCACCCCGATGGATGAGCGCGATGCCATTGTCGATGAATTTATCAACTAGATGCAGCGTTACGGGCTACTTGACGAGAGAGAGAGAGAGAGAGAGAGAGAAGGAGGAGGGGAAGAGGGAGAGAGAGAGGATACGAGGTACGCTGATCTCGTCTCTTAAAATATCGACGAAAATCTCCGACGCATGCGAAATCTATCGAGTTCTGTTCCATATGTAGACGAAGAAACCAGAAAGAAATAATAAAGAATGTGTGAATCGAATGATATTCAATCCTTAATTAAAGAAGACCAATAAGACCCGGCGCTGGTAAGTAGTTGCGACATTAATATTGCGAGAGACATTAACATTGCGACATAAAATTTATTAGACTTAAAAAGTCGGTGAATTCAAACATTTCGGTCGTAGGTTACGACACCATTTTCACTGGCAGACTCACTTAGACTTTCAAGTCTAATAATCTTTAAAGTTCCCAAATAGTCGTCCCCATTCCAAACTATTTGCTGTTCTTGTTTGATGAGATCAGAAGCGAGAAAACGCAAGAGTCCTTGCGTTATAAAATAAATTCAATATAAATTCAAATTCAATAATTCCATATAATACAATTCAATATACAATTCAATATATATTTAGTTCAAAATAAGTTGAAATAAAAAAATATACCCACAAAATGATATGTGTGATCGATTCACACTTATAAAATTGTCCGAACACTTTTCTCTTACTCGAACAATCAATAAATAGTCGCAAAATTAACTTGACACAGAACTTTCCCTTCTAAACCTCCTATCTCATTTTGTCAATGTTAATTTTACAACTATTCATTAATTGTTCGAATGGAAGAAAAGCGTTTGGACAGTTTTATAACTGTGCTGAGTCGATCACAAAGGTTATTTTGTGGGTGAATCTCTTTATCTGAACGTATAGCGCAAAAATTCTTGGCATGCGTTTCCTCGCTTCTGACGTCATTAGACAAGAACGGTTGCAGCGAATAATCAGGGATCTTAATCTCGCAATTACTTACCAGCGCCGGCTCTTACTCACCTCTTTCAACGTAGAGGAGAGAAACGCAAGAAATTAAATCGCGGACGGTTTTTTCGCCGAGAGGAGGCGCGCGAATAGCCGCGAGAAATAAACCAGTCGCAAGAGAGTCGCACGCTCTGTTCCAAACATTAATGATGTTTGGGGGTAATTAACATACCGGAGCGTGCCTGTGGTAGTGGGTTAATTACGCTAAACATCATTAATACTTAAGATGCAATATTTCCGGCATAATGGAATAATTTTACTTACAGCCGCGGCGAGTTAATTGCGAGCAAATATTATCAGTACCAATATATCGGAATGCAATTTCGCCCGACGGTCAACGGTCGCCCCATGGGCGTATCACGCCTCTCGAAACGCGAAAGAGAGACAAAGAGAGAGAGAGAGAGAGAGAGTGAGGAGGGGGAGAGGAAAGAAAGTGCTTTTGAAAGACACACAATTGTATCCGCGAGGAACGAAGTGTTCGCGGGATTCGCAAGCGGCATGTACCTTTAAGCGTTACAGCTCCTTCGAGCAACGTTACCGCTCCAACATAACCAGTATCCTTCATCCCAGCCGCGTCGGGGTTCGCGTAGAATCCGAGAGAGAACACGAATAAATTTCGCAATGTGCGCGACGAGTTAGGAAAAGAAACCGAACTCCGGAGACCACCCTCGCCTCTTCCTCCTTCTCCTCCTCTTCCTACTCGTCCTTCGAGCGACGCAGAGGAGGACGAAGACACGTCGTGCGTGAGCCGCGACGACGCGTATTAGTCGATTCAACCCTATGTCCTGCGTCCGTGTTCAAGCAAACCAAGCCAAACCCGACCTCCGACACACTTGCCGCGATGCGCGCCAATCTAGCCGAGCACTATCTAGCAAGACGCGCGCGCGCTGCGGAGACACGACGAGTAATTTCATTGCATCCAGTCCAATGATACGGCACCGCGATGGCAGCGGTATTGCGCGTGGCGACAGTCGGCTTGCATCAACGCGTGACGTAAACCCGCTCCCGTTATTATCGTCATGCCTCGTCCCTCCTCTCGGCTTTCTTTCCTCGCGACGTGAAACGCGTCCTTGTACGCGATGCGATTTCCTTTCGCCCGCGGGAAAAGCTGAGCCGCGACATCGCGACGACGCGATACCACCCTTCCGCGAGAATCATCCGTAGTGTATTTCCACGGGCAAATTATTCTCAAATTTTCCTTTCGTTTTCTTCGCAGAAGAGTCACCAGTACGGGGCGGAACTCGATGAAGTTACCTTACGTTTGCAAAAGGTAATTTCGGGTAAGGTTTGTAGGAGCTTCAGGAAATAATCACAAGTCCAACGAATTACATAATGTTTTATTCTACCGTACCTTTTGTATTACATTGTGTTACATTGTGTAGCACGTCGTATCGTGTTATATTACATATTTATATTACATATTTGTAGTTTGCTTCATTGTGTATTTCATATTGCGTGATATTGTGTTATTATGTATTATATTGTACTACGTTGTATTATATTGTATTGTGACACATAAATCTATTTTTAAAGGACGCACCAGATCAAAATTTGAGTTATTTTATTTATACATCCCAAATTCAATCATTCCCCGTTAAAATTTTTTTCAGAAAAGCGTAAAGTTTTCGAACGCCGCGCTTGTCGTTGATTTGTATTACTTGTTCGAAAGAAAATTTCCACCGGTTTACTTATACTACTTATTCCAGAACAATTTTACGGTCGTCTTATTTATTGTTGACTTTATTACCCGAAAATTTCCAATTTTGGTATGAGGAGAGCATAATGAGCGAAGAGATGGCCCGAATATCATGCCACTTCCTCGCTCATTATATTCTCCTAATACAAAACTGAAAAATCTAATCAATTTCTGGAAACTTTGGATTTTGGTATCTGGAGAATATAATAAACGAAGAGATCGCCAGAGTCAATTTGGCTACTTCTTTGTTATATTCTCCTGATGCAAATTTGCGAAAACAGCTGAACCCACTCGATTTTTCGCGACTTCGATTAGAATCTCTATCTCTATCACGGAGAAACATCATTCGCTGGCCCGCATCAAATTTCATGTTGTTGTAGCAAAATCTGTCACTATGTAGACGATAAAACGACTTATTAAGAGTACTGATTACCATTAGCTGGACATAGTTCACTGAATTTACAAGTTATCTTGTTGTAAGAACAAATTAGTAGGTGCAGGAAAACATGTTTTGTTCTAATAGCAAATTAATGTATTCAAGTGTTCAAATTCACTCAGCCAATTTTTTTTCACCCCGACAGTAAAATTGTTCCGGCTCTAATTACAAATAATTCGCTAACGTGGTTGTGCAAATGAAATTTTCTCGCTGTCGCGACGAATATGCAGCAGCAACGGCGGCAAAATAAATGTTTTTCCGTATACCTGGTAAACCCAGGCGATAACCTGAAACCCCCAACAGAGGCTAATAATTGACCTCGCACGCTTGACGTTGAAGGGAAACCCATTTTTACGATCGGACTCGGGTATGCGCTTCGCGGGAGTGATTTTTCCGAGAGAAATAGAGAGAGGGAAAGACGACGAGGACGACGAGGAAGCCGAATGTCGCGGGACGAACGTCCGCGCGCCGCATAATTAACTGCGGCGAGCGCCTTCGGCGTAATGTCGCGCTGAGCGACGCCGTTTCACGAGTCGGTGCGCGCGTTTCCCAAAGACCGACGTCGCAGGCCGCGGACCGCCGGGGAATATCGATCACCGGAGTCACTCGGCGCGCGAACGTAAACACGCGTCGATGCTATATCCCGGGAGCCGGACGAAGCGCGGCGAATGTAAATTCCGCCCGTCGCGATGAAAAGCGGCTAATCTACGGGCGCGTATCCAAGCCGGTTAAGAAGGGATACTCCCGGATAGTAGGTAGGATACCCCGGTTCACCGGAGACGACGACGCCGACGACGGTGCCGCCATCACCCCGGCCCTGGGGCCGGGATTCTCACGTTTTAAGCGCGGGCGAAGTTGGCGACTTAGCTGAACATTTTTCGGGGTTATCTTAATCTCGGCGGGATTAGCCGCGCGCGCGTAGGAGTGCGAGGGTAGACGAGACTAGAAACAAACGTGAGCGCTTCTTACCCCCGCGCGGCCTCGTGCATCGCCAGTGGCGTCTTCCAGCATGGGCAAGGTCGGATTGCTCGGCTTCTTCCGGGGATTGCGAGTTTTCCGGATGCTGCCAGGTGGCTGACGTGACCCGAGCTGAAACCTTAAATTCTACATTAAGTTTCCAAAGGGTAGAAAACGGAAATAAGTTCTTATTTGTGGTATCGAAGGAGCACAATAAGTGTTAGTGTGAGTTAGGATATTCAGAGTGGAAATTTTAGTTCCGTATTAAATCTTCGTGTGGGGAAAACGGTGATGACTTCCCCCATTTGTAGCGCCAAAGGAACACGATCGAAGACCTTTGGACACTTATAGAACTAAATTAGCCTTAAAGTAGAAGTAAAATTTCGACTTTCGGAGATGAACGTCCATCGTGGCGAAATTGAGTTAACAGAAATTGAGATTTCACGATTTCACGCGATATTCAGTCGTATCCTTCGCATAACGTCGAATATTTCGACCCTTTAATTATTATAGGGTACTTAAAACTTGCTACAGAAGGGAGAGTAATATATCAATCGCTGCGGAGTTCCCGAAATTCCCATTCCAATTGACGTGCCTCTTTTGCGTACCGAAAGAAAGAAAGAGATCAGTTTCGGCAATTACGTCGGTTTCGCGAAACTATTCTCGGCTAATTAACATAGCAGAGGTCCACACGTAATTTCGGCGCATCAGCCCTCCGGAGATATAAAGACGGCGCCGTTGCATCCGGCGCGCGTGTACGCTCGCATACGTGCACCCTTCGTCTCTTCGTGTGCGAATGTACGTGCGTCCTCCTCCTCGCTACCGCCGTCGCTGTTCTCCGCATGTGTCTCCTGTGTACGCGTTCAACGTGGCCGTATGCACGGCTCCGACCGAAAAGTTCGCCTCCGTGGGGTAGGTACTGCGGACTTTGCGTAGTAGCCTTTTCGAAATCCGCTCCACCGGGAAACTTCCGCGAGGAAGTCGCAGCCGGAACACGAGATAAAAGTTCGCGCGCACACCCGCGGGACTTGTTGCGGCGCGTAACGGTACGGGCTGGTGGAAGTGGCGGTACGCGGAGGGGTGATTTTTTCAAAGCGGTCCGCCGCCATTTTCCCGGCCGGAAACGTTTCTGGCCGGAAGAGATGGAAGCGAGAAAATCACCGGTGAAATTCGGCGGATCAGCATGGCGGATTGAACCGACAGATCACCTCCGCGTTTCTGCACGCCGGAAGCCGCTTCCATTTTTCATCGGGACGATCGTTGGACACACCGGTATCGCCCGTGTTTCCCTCCTTAACCCCGAGCCTTGCCGTTATTCGACACGACGTGTGCATCGCTGGGACCGGTGAATTTTTATCGATTGAAATCAAAACGAATCATCCCTCTTTTATTTTATATTTCTATTGTACACTTCACACACACGCAAACGCACATCCCCCCGGCACGTGTCGCGCGCGGGAGAAAAAACACACGCACACGTTCACCAAGACACCGCAGACAATCCAATCAGAAGAGGGGAGATGTGTATATCGAAAAAAAAGCCCCGTTCTGTGAAATCCCGTTACGCGCGCCACCAGCGTGTCGGAGCCTCCGTTTCGTTTCGGGATTTAGCGACAGAGAGAGGGATGAAATCGAATGACAATTTTTTTTCGCCCAACGGCAAAAGCGATCCCCGGCCAGGGGTGCGGGATGTCATCGGGTCGGAGGAGGAGAGGGCGAGGGAGAGGTTGGCGAAAGGATACACGCGATGGAGTTCTGTATCCTCTCGTTGGCGGCTTGCGGTTTAAAGCAACATCCCCCTAACCACCGCAGCCGGGGAACCCCCACTATGCGAGAGAGCTCACGAGAGAAAGAGAGAGAGAGAGAGAGAGAGAGACAGAGAGAAAGAGAGGAAAATGGGGGTGGAGAGGGTGCGTGACTGGTGGCCGCTCGTTATTTTTATTGGCCGCGTTTATCGGAGGGCTCTCGGCACGAGGAGGAAAAAAAGGAACGAGAGTGCGAGGGCGTGCGGCAAATGGAAAAAAAACGAGGAAACGAGGAAGAGAAAGATTGATAGATAGATAGAGAGAGAGAGAGAGAGGATGAGAAGTAGGAGCCAGAGAGTGGAAGCGGGTGTGACAGGGCGAGCGTGTCAAACCGGTGATTTTTTTCCGCCCCGATTCTCACGGGTGGATGAGCGTCGGAAAAATGGGCCAAGTTTACCCCGACACGCCTGACACGTAGCGGTTTACCCGCAAACGACTCGCGTGAAAGCATCGGTTTTGAAAGCTGAAACCCCGCCGAGGCAGCATCTATAATGGGATTCTCAATTGCGGTCGCACAAGCGCGCTTTCTGTGTTATTCTAGTCGAGAAAAACGAGCAAATGAGTAACGTTCTCTGCTTCTTCTTGCGTCTCGCGGTGCTAATGTAGACCAACGACCAACCTCTCAGCGCCTCGAGCGCGCACGTTTCGAGCTGTCGTTGTGCCGGCTGCTTCTTCGTGTGATCCCGATCCCGAAAGGATCGTTAATCACTCGAAAACGGCGAGCGAAAAAGTGTCCGATCGCTTCGTCGGCAAGAAACGTGGAGCATCTCTCTGTCTTTCTTCTCCTGTCTTTCGGTCTTTCTCTCTTTCTCTCTGGTCTGGTCTCGAGCAAAGTGGCGCGAATTTTATTGCTCCGTACGCGGTCGATTTCGGCGGGTGGCTCTCCCGGAGCCAAAACGTGTCAGGCAAAAACGATCGACGGTAGAACGAGCGAGGAAGTAGGCGGGTTTCGCGCAGAAGCCATCTTGGGTTTACGGTTGAAGGCGAGACGCCGCGCGCACGGTTTTTCCGGCAACTTTCTCTGCCATTTTCCGCGGACTATGCGGAAGCACTAAATAATGCGGATGCTCCTGGCGTCCTGAAAGGATGGCAAGAAGGGGGACGACGAGGCTTCGCTTCTCGTGGGTGTGGAGGCGAGGGAGACTGCTGAAGTGGGCACGAGCGGGGGTGGTAAGGAAGGGCGAAAGGAGGGGGCGGACGGGCGCCGGGGGTGGGATTGCAGGACGAGCTGGAGATTTTGCGCGTAGAGTTATAGTGAAACTTTCGAGCATTTATTTCACGAATCTGCATATTACGTCCGCCGTCGTGGCTGCCTCGCAAAGGAGGGTACAGAAGGATGGACGGGGGTGGGTGCAGCGAGAGACGAGTGTCCTCGGCGACGTACGTACGTACGTACGTACCTACGTAGGTAGGTTGGTAGGTAGGTACGTACGTACGTACGTAAGTACATGCACGGGGAGCGCGGGGAGACGAGTGGTTGTGTGTTTTGCTACCGTCCAGAAAGGGGTTGCAGGAGACGACCGACTTTGTGGCTCCAGCCACGTCCGACGTACGACGTCCGCACGAGGTAGTAAATACGGATGGTGATTTGTAGCTCGATCGTGCAAATTAACCCCACGGCCCTTTCTACCTTCTGAGTCCAGCGTTCTTCCTCCCGGTCCCATCTTCCTCCCCCCCCCCCC
>NW_014555154.1:418141-438432 GCF_001313825.1 Dinoponera quadriceps | reverse complement strand
TTCTATCCCCGTACGACTACACACCGTCGATACCGCGTCGGGCGATCGGAGATCCGCGTTTTACGGCGCCGCTGCTCGATGGACGTTCATCGATTGCGGTGATCGAGCGGCATGCTTATCGCCGTTCAGCCGGGGAAAAGACGAGAGGGAGGAGGGGGTTGAGCACCAAGGAGGGCAATCGGCGATAACCAGCGGCGAATCGCGCGCGGCACTTATCTCCGAAACGGATTTTTCGACGGCAGCGCGCGCGCTGTGCATTATCGCGCGCCGGCAAGTTCGCGGTAAGTTTCGCGAGGAATTATTGATAGAAGATGGTGGAAAGATATGTGTGGCGTAGGCGAGCGTTCGCCCGCGGCCCTTCCGACCGTCCTCCGCCGCCCCCGAGCCGCCCGGAGTCACCCTGCGAGAGAGAAAATTTACGGCCACGCGAACTACCCTCTTAAACTCCGCGAGACCAACCTCCGGCCTTCTACCTACCTACCTACCTAGCGGTAGCTACCCACCTACCTACCTACATACCCGACGCCCCCGCCATCGTCGCCGCCATTGCGCCGTGAACTTTGAAAATTCGGCCCATAAAACTTTTCGAGAAACTGCGCCGCGGCATTTGGCCGGCGGTTTCGCGAAGACGACACCCCTCCCCCTTCTCTCCCGCTCGCTGTTATTGGATTTCACGATCGGATCTCCAACCTTGGATCCTGCGCCCGCGTTATCCTCCCATTCGGCGGAGCACCGCGCGCGCGGTGGCTCCTTGTCGCCGGCTGGAAGAATTTCGAATATTTATACTGTCGTAGTATTTTATCACATATTACATCGCATACTTTCATTAAATATCACGTTAAATAATTCGCAACTAAAGGTATCGCCAAGATAATCATTCGGAATTAAATGAAGAATGAGCTTTCCTCCGCTATCGGTTCGCTCGTTCTCTCTTTTTCTCTCTCTCTCTCTCTCTCTTTCTCTAGTCTCTCGCTCACTCGCTTATCAAGAAATTAACCAGCTCGGAACATTCCGAGTCTTCAATTTATTCATCATGTTTAATTTCATTTTCGACCGAATTAAGGATTCATACATTACCAGTCCATATGACCGCGGGTCGCTATCGGGAATCGCTTTGCTCGCGCCTTCTTAAAGAGCTTCTCCGCTTTCTCTCTCTCTCTCTCTCTCTCTCTTCCTTTCTCGTCCGAGCCGGATGAAAATTCGTCCCGGTACGATACTTGCACCGTCAGCGTCAGACGATCCGGGCGAGGCAACCGGGACGAGGATGACATTTTTGAAGAGACCATTAGCGCTCACGTGTGTGTCTACGTGTATACGCGTGTCTACCTGGCTTCTCTCTTTGCCTCTTTTTGGAGTGGAAACGATTACGTTACAAGGGTACGGGACACGAGGTCGGAGCCACGAAGCGGGTGTAACGTGTACATTCGCGTTTCATGAAGTAAGCATGGACGGAGAAAGAGATCGTGCACGCGTGTGAAGGAGAAAGACAGAGAGCAGGACGGGGGAGGAGGTGGCGGGAGGTGAGAGAAGGAAAGAAGGGAGGACGAAAGAGGCAGGAGGAGCGGAGAAGAGCGGATGATGCGGGGACGCGGGCGAGAGGGTACTTGCGCGGGGGTAAGCGAAGCGGAGGTGGGCGAGCCGCTGCAACCCCGTCTGAGCGAGTAGCGAGGGGTGGGTTAAGAGGGTGTATCACTTGTTTACTACCCGACCGCAAACCGCCGACAAAAACATTAATGTCGAACGTTAACGGCGATAATGCGAGCGCGACCCACTCTCGCCATCCGCGATTTATTCGCTCGGGACAAATCGGCGTTCTACGAATACCGGCGCGCACCCTAACCGGTCCCGTGTAGCGGCGCTTCTCCTTCCTCGTTCTTTCCTTCTTCTTTCCCTCGTTCGCACCGTTCGTCATCGAGAGTGCCGTTCAGCAAACACCAAATAATAAGTAACACAACGTCAATGTTACAATTCGCCACTCGGCAATGTAAATGCAACATGTAACACGCGCATTATACATTTCATTTACATTAATGAGCGGGAAATTGTAGCATTGATATTACGTTACCGTTACTTAACGTTTGCCGGGAGTCGAGCTGGAGGGTATCTATGCTCGGATCCCACGATGTCGGGGGAAAAATCGTCATCTGCATAAACGCGGACAGATACACGCCGACTTTGACGATAATTTCCAATTAAGACGCGGCTGTCGCGCATACATTTCCATGCATTTCCGCGCACAGGCGCGAGTCCAAGGCGACAACGGCTCGATAGCGACGGCGATCGCCGGATCCTGAGAGCGTCTCACCGGTGTCTCAGGCGCCCTTATACTTTCGCATATTTTATCGCGAACCACCAGCACCGGCGCGATCGTACGATCCTCCTCGCTGCATAATCGAGGGCATCGCTGGCGTAACTCACGGTCGCCCTAAAAGCATCCCGCGACACACAACACG
The DNA here is from genome assembly GCF_001313825.1 of Dinoponera quadriceps. NCBI lineage: Eukaryota > Metazoa > Arthropoda > Insecta > Hymenoptera > Formicidae > Dinoponera > Dinoponera quadriceps. The sequence goes on along the minus strand of NW_014555154.1, from coordinate 435,979 downwards.
GGTGTCGCCTAACGGCCTTATGAAAAATGGTAACTATCCTCCGCGAGAGGGAGCGAGAGGGCGAGAGGGAGGAGCTGGTTGCCAGCCGTTATAGAAGGGTCGACGTAGACTTCTTCGCCTGGCATCATTTCGAACGGAATGTCCTCGTTTATCTGAAAATTCTCGCTCTGGNAGGAGAGGGGGGGGGGAGGGAGACGCGTCGAACGAAACTTTGGCCATTTTTGCCCCCTTCCACCCACTATCGCGCCCCTTCGGAACCACTTTAGCAGTCTACCAGCGGGTACCATCACCGGTAACCGCTGGTAACCGCCCGGAGGCTCCGCGCGCTTGTTCCAGCCATCGTCGAGGAAGCAGGCGCGGCAACGAGAGAAGGATAAAGAGGAGGATGGAAAGAGAGCGGCGGCGCGAAAGAGGGAGAGAAAGAGAGCGGTCGCGTAAAGGCGGGTCGGTAGATGCGGCGGCGGGTTGCGGAGCCCGGGCAAGATGATATTTTCTTATCTTCTCATTACTTAATTTTACGATTGCTCCTGATACTACGGGCGTTGCCATGGCTACCCCACTTAAGTGCCCCATAAAAAGATGAATGGCAAGCCAACCATATTTCCCCGCGACTCCAACGTTCTCACTCCCTCTCTCTCTCTCTCTCTTTCTCTCGCTCGGCTTCTTCCGCTCGTCGTGGGGCGACGCGTCCCCCCCCGAGAGCTCGTCGTCGTTTCGCGGACTTATCTCAGGAGCGTTCTTCAGAATGGCTCGTTGCGAGCGTTACGACGGCCAAGAACGACGACCCGATTTAAGTTACACGCGAGCCCCGCGCTGATCGACCGTGCCCCCACACTCATCCAGCGCCGGTGCGACCGCAAATCGCGCCGTGTATTCGCGTCCGTTTAAATAACCGTGCTGGAAAATCTTAGGAACGGACATCGGTGAGGTTGTATTTCAAATCTCTTTTACGTTTCTTCGGGACCTCAACGATCCCCAGACGCGTTAGATACTCTATTTTCCAAGTTACACTTTACCCCACTAATCGAGCACATCCTGTCGTCCGTTTATCAGCTTCGATCACCTTAAGATAACTCTTTGTCTCTCTCTCTCTCTCTCTCCCTCTCTCTTCTTCTCTGTTCTCCTGCCTTACTTGGACACAAACGATGCGGACAACATCGCGCTCGAAAACGCTCGCGGTTCGGAAGCGATCAGCCGTTTCACGCCCGACAATGACGCGTCGAAGTAGCCCTAAATCTTGGCTGGCGCGCCAACGTCGCGGTAAATTCGACCGAAGAAGGGACGGAATTGATCGTAGTGCGCCCTGGAATGATGCCGCATGATTAAACCGACGTGTCGGAAATCTTCCGCGCGATCAAGCCCTCTTCTAAGCTATTTCTTGCTGATCGCCCAGCCAGCCAGCCAGCCAGCCAGCCAGCCAACCCTGCAACCCCCTCAACCTTCGCGCGTCTTCCCTCCTCGTCGCCGTCGTCACGGGTGCCTTCCTCCGGGCTCCTTTATCCTATAGTATCTATCTTCATTTTCTTAATCGCTCCCAACCACCCCCGCCGCACCCCCGTGACCCACCTCACCCTCTTTGGTGGCCAAGATGGCGGCCGTTGACGAAGACGTATTACCCGGGACGTTACAGCGACGCCGGCTGAAAGGGATCGACTGCGGGTTTCTAAGAGATTGTATACTTACGGAAACACCCTGAATTCATTCTTTCGCGGGATTATCTTCGCAGGATACCACGTTGCAGGCTTGTCAAGAATCGCTGGTCGTGGCGCGTTAAGGGCTCGGCCGCGACGTAAGTGTGTGATTACTGTTTCGCGATGGGGTTTCTCGCGACCGCTTCGATATACATGGTTATGTACACACACACACACACACACACACACACACACACACACACATATCGCACGCGGATTACTTGCTACGAATTCTATATAAATGTAAATAGAGGAACCGCCAGTGTATTACCGCGTTTATCATAATGGAAATTGCATTTCTACATCGGCGACGTCACTGTTGCATATTTATCGAAGCAAATGTTAAATTAATCTGAATTTCTGTATCGAGTTAATTAAATTGAATCAAATAGTAATTCTCCGCGTTGCTCGCATATTAATTGATTACGTAGCACGACCGCCGAAAAAGCGGACGCTTTCAGAAAAATTGCCGCGGCGCCCGCTCGCGAGAACGGGGAGGTGGGGGAGGCGAGGGAAGGCCGGCGAATAAACAAAACTCTCGCGAGTCCGGCCGTCAGCGAATAAACAACAGCATGAACGCACGCCCGTGCTTTTTTATCCATTTAATGAATGTTATTGGCCGACAAGGTAAATCACCGCGACGCGGCCGAGTAAAAGCTAATTACGCGCGTTTACACATCGCGTCGGTGTGTACATCAATCCTGTATCTCTCTCTCTCTCTCTCTCTCTCTTTCTTCCTCTCTCTCCCTTTCATTATCCGTGTTAAACGATTTAAAAATAATTAACTGCCGCGCGAGGCGGGATGAAGCGGTCGGTTTTTCGCGGCCACGGCCGACGTTTTTCACGCGTGACGGCTGTTCGAGGCGAGCGCGCGCGCGCGCGCCTACTGATAGTTATAATTCGATCGTCGTAATTAATCTCGGGGACGGAGCGTGGTGGCGCACACGTATACGGGCCACGTGTTTCACGTCGCGCGCGGCACGAGGTAATCCGTAGACGGGCAAACGCACGCACGTACGCATGCTTTCTCGCACATACGCGCGCGTATACACGCGCACACACGCATATGCGCGTACACCCACGCCGGAAGAGAGTGTGCAGAGGGGAAGAGGGAGAGAGACGGGGAGAAAGCGGGAGAGGGAGAGAGAGAGAGAGAGAGGAAGCCAGCCAAATGTGGGACAAACTCATACCCCATTCATCCGAACCGCGCCGGGTACGTTTGCTCTCGCACGCCAAAGTCAAGGCGACCCGCCACGCCATTTTTTATTCTTTTCACAGTACGACCAGCTTCTTCTGGCTTCGCGCGCTCCTTTGCGATTCAAATGCGTCCCGCATGAAATAAAAATCACGCTCTCCGAGAGCGAGAGAGGTCGCGCGACGTGGCTGTCGCCCTCCGCGCTTCTCCGCGCCGCTCTCGGCCTTCGAGACGCGTGATCTTTTATTAACGAGTTTCGAGTCGAGTTGAATCTTTCACGCGCCTATACCTGCCGCCGTCAGCTCCTCATCTTTCTCTCAGGGAAGGATACGCCGTCATGGTCGCGCATTATCTTTCCGGGGACATGGGCGTTTTCGTGAATGGGAACAAACATGCATGGAATACGCGGGACGTCGATCGCGAGCGTTTCTCTCTCATCGCACGTGTGTGTCTGCGGCGAACTACGTGCGAGAGGGTTCATTATCAGTTGCATATGCGCGAAACTGCGCAGTCATTCTCCAACATGCCGCTCCGCCGTATGGCAAAGGGATGGAGAGAGAAAGAGAAGGAGAGAACATGTGTGTATGGGCTGATAAATTTTTATTTATCGGGTACGCGCGCACCGAGCGCTGAGAGCGTCGCGCGGGGCGGAGGACAAGATTGTCCGTGCGCCGAGCGACTGAACTCGAAGAACTCGAACGACTCGAGCGAGCCGCCGCCGACGACGAAGAAGCTGCCGCTGGTGGGGGAGACGAAGGCGAACGAAGTTGCCGGTGAGAAAACGAGTTTCTGCCCGGAAAGTCTGGCTGGCTGCAGCCCCTTCGCGAAGGTGCGGTGCACTCCTACTACCCCTTGGTACCGGTATCAAACCCCCCGCCCCAGCCCGCCAGTCCTCGCCACCGACGTCGACGTCCATGTACGTGTCCGTAGACGTAGCGTGCACCCTCTCGTACCGAAGACGGGGATAAAAGCGAGCGGGAGAGAGAGAGAGAGGGAGCGAGAGACGGCGGGACGAAGTGAAAGAGAAAGAGAATGGAACGGTAACACGAGGGGGGTGCGAGAGAGACCCCAGCTTTTCCTTAGCTCGCGGGTGGGGGCGGCCATTTTCCCGAGTTCTTAATATTTTCATGATGGCGGCCGGCGCGCTGGCGGAGCCGCTTGGAAATGGAGAGAGTGGGTGGCGGGTGTAGGGGACGGGGGGGAGGTAGTTGGGATGTTGGGATGGGGTGGCTGGATGGAAGAGGGTGGGCAAGCGGAACGGAGTACCAGAGGCGGGCTGAGGGGGCCGCGCGGGCCGAGAGGGGAGAAATTAGAAAAGGGGAGATTTAAATATCAACCCCCGAGGGGCGGACCGCGCGCTCACTGCCTCTATCTCGCTGTCTTTCTTCCTTCTCGCGCACCGCTACCCACCCCTAACTCGCGCTCTCTCGCTCGCCGTCCCCCGCGCTACCACCCTCTTGCCACCCTTCGCCGTTCTTCGCTTATGCACACACACACACATATAAATACACACATACATACACTGAGTGAGTAGAGTAGAGAAAGAGAGATAGAGAGAGAGAGAGAGAGAGAAAGAGAGAGCCCCGCACAGAAAGATATGTACACAGACAGACGCTCACGCACACACATCTATCGATCCTCGGCCAGAGAAAAGGCGTCTTAGAGCCGTTCGACGTTGGAGGACGCCGGTAAGGCAGTGCTACGTGCTAATTGGACGGCCCCTGCCGACGCTTTTGTTCTTCGCGGACCGGCGAACTTTCTTGATATAATGATAGCGCGCGCGTATACGTGCGTGCGTGCGCGTGGTACGAGAAAGCGCATATCGTGTGCACGGCCACGACAGGCAACGTCGGCGAGGAACATTAACGCAGATAAATCGAACGTCCGCGGGATGATCGTTTGGGAAATGATGCGAACACTCGTGACGTCGCACTCGTTGAGCGTCCTCGCCGGCCAAACGTGGACGTTAAACCGGCAAAGGTTCCCGCACACGCTAATGAACACCGTTGAGACTGCGACGCGAGCGAGAGCACCGGGTTAAATTCGCCGGCGGATGATCGCGGGACGCACCAAGTCCTCACACGGAGGACACACTCTCTCTCGTTAAAATGTAAGATGTTTTTAATTTAATAAACATGGAGTTTTCTAATTAAAATCGCATCTACGCGCGCGAGCCCGTTACACGGCGGCGTGTAATTAAAAGTTAAATGCGCCGCGGCTCAGATCGAGCCGGCTGATGAACAAGGAGAATTAATAATATTAATGCAAATTAGACGACGCATGTCTGATCTCTTCTACAATTTTTAAGTCTGATCGTATGTGTGTCAGAGCAACGTTGGTCATCATCGTTACTAATCGACGACATGTTGAGGGTATATCGAAAACTATATTTATATAATATATATAACAGCGAATTTCGTCGTCAATTTTGGCATTAACTTGATAAAAGTTTGCACGCGTGTGCCGAGAATGATTGGGAATACTGGCACATGAATTTCGTAATGATCCACGGCAACACTAACGTTCGACATTCGACGGAGGTGGCGGCGCAGAAGCGGGGAAACTTATGAAAATCTTGGGGCGAGAGGAAAATTCTCAAGAGTAAGATTCTCTCTCTTCTCGAAGGAGAAGGTTGCTGGGAATTACGGAGTGCTTGAGAGAGAAAGAGAAGAGAGAGAGAGAATGAGAGAGCATGGAGCGAGAGGGGCGCACGGGGATAAACTAGATGGAAGAGGAGGTGGTGAGGAGGGTGAACCAGGGGCCGGAGGACAGCGGAATAAGGAAAGGAGGAGGAAGACGGCGAACTCGAATTCGTCCTTTGAGAGGCCCGACAGCAGGCGCCAGCCGGAGGAAACGGAGTAAAATGTTCTGGAAACAACGAAGTCTTTCGCTGCCCCCCGCCTCCCTGCCGCCGCCACCGACCCTCTCGCTCCATTCCGTTATCCTGCTTTCGTAGGTACAACTCCCGCTTACATCGCCATGAAGCTCGCCCACCCTATATTTTCCGTATCTAAAATAAGTGCACCGAGAGAGAGAGAGAGAGACAGAGCGGGGGAGGGGGTTGCAAGACGGTGTTCCGCCTCCTTCTTTAATTACGTTCAGCCGCCCCTCGGGCGAGTGGCGGCAGCCCTAGAGAAGGTTACCCCCTTCGCCTTTTGGCCACCCTCCACCTTCTTAGTCGAACTCGCGGCACCCCCGTCGCCCGCCGAGCCCTCCCGTTAACTACTTCGTTTCAGCCATTCGTCCGTCGATCTCTTTCGGTTTTAGGACTGAAAAACTTAATTGGATCCGGAGACACCTATCGTACGTTGTTCCCCTTGTCCTCTCCTCTCTTTCTTTCTTCTCCTCTCTCGTTACCATCGTCCTCACCTTCTCCCCTGCGACGTTAGTCACCCCCTCCGCATGGCTGCTTCGGCCTTCCTCCTTACGCGTGAAATCAACCCCTCGAACGTCGACTCGACCCTCGACGTCCGCGATTTAAGATGGCACCGATAATCCAATTACCATCGTCGTCTCCTCGACGGCAGTTGGACGCATATTAAATCGATCCGATTGATTTCACTCCGCTCCTACGTCCTCGTTCCCGCGAGGCTGGAAGCCAACCGAAAGGGTAACACGACGAACGAACGAACGCGCACTCACCCGCCCGCCCGCCTGCAAAGCCCTCCGTCGGCGAAGGGTTTACGACATATCACCGGGATTTGAAGTCAATCCGCCGTCTTCCGGAAATTTATTCCGATTACAGCTGCACGGATATTTTCCGGATATCAAGGGCGTGCGCCTTAAGGGGCCGGATAATTTTCCTGCTAATTGTAAGATCGATATTAATAACGAGCACGTCGAGAAACTCGTCGCGTAAGAAACTCGGGCAGAAGACTTTGACGCGATGCGAGTATCGCCGGAGAAAAGAATCAGCGCTGGTAATTGGAAGGCGGCGAAAATTTAATTAAAGACGGGCGCGCGTGTAGGGTGCCACATATACCGCTACCCTTGCCACCGTCCCGCTATACCTGTCGCAAGGCAAGGCGCAATGTTTGCTCTCGAAATAAGCGGCTGATTACCCGACTGATTCCCGCTCGGCGGCTGGCGACAGCGAGTTCACGCTCTGTTGTTCCGCTCGCTCGGGAGGCGAAACGCAGCGAGAGAATCGGCACGATTTTTCTCTCCACATACCGAGATCGCAAAACTCGCCGAGCGAAATCGTCAAGACCGAGCCTGGGCTTCGATATCGCGGTGGATACTTCTCTACCGAAACTCCGCGAGACAAAGAATCCACTTCGACTCACGGGGAACGCGTGTAATTTCCAAGGGACGCCGCGTGCTCGCGTCCGCTAATGATAATGAAATGCGGACAAATGACGAAACTATTTGCGGACGCGTCGGAGCTACGGGGGGTGATGCTGCGGTTAGGACAAAAGGATAAAGCGCGGTGAGGGGGCAGGGAGGAAGTGGGCGAAAAGAGACGGTAAGACGAACGAATGAACGAACGAATGAATGTCGGAGGAGAGAATTGATCCCCGAACGAGACGCGGATGCTGCGGCAGGGGTGCGAGGGAGACGGCGCGACGGTAGAGACGGAGAGAAGGAGAACGGGCAACGATAGAACCGCTCGATTGAGTCCACTGAAACAGTTTGTGTCTGCGGTCCACCGAAATTGATCCGGCAACACCGCGGCAACTGTCTCCAACACTCTCCGGCCCTGCGTCCTTTCTCGCGCGTCCCTCGCTCTTCTCTTTCGATCCCTCTTTCCCCAATTCCACCACCTCCATCGACAACCACCGCCGCCACCGTCGCCGCCGCCTCCAGCACCCGCCAACGTCTCGTATACCCCCGTGTTTTCGCTCTGACCGTGCGGACACCTGTGGTACCTCGTCGAAGATCCTGACGATTACGAGCCGCGGGGATGATCTCCCGGGATCTTGGCTCTCGATGGGATTTCGCGATTATGGGGAAACTAATAGCGAGTTGTTGGTTGTAGGATGAGGGGGTTGGAAAGAGGAAGAGAGAGAAAGAGAGAGAGAGAGAACCCGAACCGAAATTTTCGTTCCATATTAATTCTGCGAATTCGAACTTGAAGAATCGATCGAGAAATCACAAAATATAAGATTTAGGCTAATATTCAAAGTCAGATCTTGTGGGCCGTCTATCTATAACTCTAAAGTATGCAATAAGATATAAGCGGTAAACTAATTGATTAACCACAGTCGATTATTCTATGGACTGTAAAGGGTCGTCTACAATAGCTGTAAAGTGTGCAGTAAGACATAAACAGTAAGCTAATCGGCCAATTGGATTCATACATTTCAAAAATAAATCAACTATAGGTGGTCAGTCAGCTTACTGCTTAACCGTTTTAGCGGCACGCAGCGCGATCGCGCTGTTCGCGTACTGTGGTGAAATGTGCCGCGATGTTTGGTCACGATCAATTCGCAACGCGCTCGGTTCCGAATGTAGCTCTCGTCGTGAGTCATATTAGAGTTTCCTCTCGTAATTACTATTTTTTTTCAAATAATCGTAAACCACCTGCATAAATAAGCTATTTTTATTTAATTTACGTTTCTGATATGACTGATGAAATGAAGCGCGAGCGCGCCGAGCGGCATATTTCGACAAAAAATAAGAGCAGCGCGATCGCGTCGACCGGCATTACTCGCAGATAAATGAACGAAGCGCTATCGCGCTGCATGGCACAATCCGACACGGATTTTTAAAAAACCCCTGGCACTAAAACGGTTAAGTCTTACTGCATCCTTTACGGCTATTGTAGACGGTCCTTAAGAGTCTAATTGGTTAATTTGCTTGCTTCTTACTACATATTTTACGCCTGTTGTAAACAACTCTTCATACTTAAGATTGTTTTATGTTCATCTTCAGATACCGTACAGATCGTTTCATTCGGCATCCGAAGATGAACTTAAGGCGACCTTAAACATAAAATTTGTCCGTGAATATCTCTCTTATTTTCTTTTTCCACCCTAACAGACTTGACGATGAACGTTGCTCGCGAAGAGTACTCATTCGAATTGAGAGCTCGACGATGTCAAGTGAGACGTAACTTTGACACCAGCAATGAGCGTTAGGAACACCACGGCCGATGTGGGCCAGCGAATTGGTCGGAACGCGAGAAGCGTCGAGACGTCACAGCGACGGTGATGCACGACTGCTTCCGCGACTCACGTTTTTTCTAATATGCGTTCACACCCGCGTTGATTTCCGCGCTGAGCAGCGTTTAAATCCCACGGCTGCCGGTCGCGGCGGGCAAGCTCACGGTTTTTTCATCTATCGATATCGCGTCGGGACTAGCAATCGGACGAGTCACAAAAGAACGTACGCTCATCGGGCTTCAAGTAATGGCCGCTACGTGCTGATATTAGTAACTCGGAGAAGAAGAAAGATCCGAGCGATGCGCGATCATCAGCGAGGGCAAGTTTGCTCCCGTGTGACAGCCCAGCCAGCACGCTCGCCGGGGCGGCGAGCGCGCGTGTGATCTATAGAAAACTGCTGAAATTATTCCGAAGGAAGGAGGCAGAGAGGCGGAAGGGCGGAGGGTTAGGAGGGCGTCGGGTAGACGACACGTCGGTGGCGCGGGATGGCGAGGGGCCCAGGGGCGGTAAGAATAAGAAGAGGTGGAAAGACACCGTTGGAAGCGGCTCTCGTTTCCAAAAGGTCGAGCTCTCGCACGTCAGTGGGCGAGGGAAGCGGGCAAGAAAGAGTTAGAGGGAGAGAAAGAGGGAGCTCGGCGAGGCAAGACGGATGGAGGTCGTAGGATCTACCTACCCCCGTAGGACGGTGGATGGAGGAGACGAAAGGAGAAGCCGGAGGAGGAAGAGGAGGTCGAGGTGGAGGGTAGGAGAGAAATAAAGATGGCCGCTCCCGCCTCCGGGGTCGACCCACCCACTCATCCTCCTCGCGGTAATAAAAGGAAAAAGGGGAGAAAACTGAGGAGCAGAGCTGAAGGTGGTAGGTCGGCCTGTAGGGGTGCCACGAGAACGAGGCGACGAACGAGGGGACCGGGGAACGGACGGAGGGCCGGAGGGGGAGGGGGTGAGAACGGGGATGGGTATCCGCGGGGGAAACAGTTCTTATTGATTCAGAGGAGCCACCCTCACGGAGGAGCAAGCCTGGTGGACCCGCTCCTGGACCTCTCTCCTTCTCGCTCTGTCTCTCTTCCGCCCTTTCTCTCCCGGTCTCGCGTCGTGCTTCTCTCTCTCACTCTCTCTCTCTCTCTGTCCTTCTTTCTCCTTCTTTCTCCCTGTTTCGCTCCGCGCGCGCGAACCTGGCTTCTGCGAACAAGTGCTCCTTCGCTTGCCACCCTCGATAGTCATCCGTCGTATTCTTTCCTTCGCCCCCTCTCGCTCCGTTTTCTCGCACCGTGAAAGATACGGAAGTTTCGAAATCCGCCGATCGATCCACCGTTCTCGGTACGCGTGGACTCCGCGATCGATCGTCCTTCGATTCCATCGCACGTGTCGCACGCGACATACCCGGCGATCGAGCTTTTTTTCTCCTTCTTTTCTGTTGTATATACAGGTCGTGTATACTCGGCGCGTAATTAACGTGATTCCTGCCCGCGCGAACTTGCCAGGTTTATTCTTCTCGGGAGAAGAGTATCCGCTTTGCGAGATATCACTTTTTGCTCGTATATGCCCGTGTCACCCTTCACCCTTGCTGCCGGCGTGTTCGCGTTAACTCGCACGGGGATGCGAGCGGCCGGCGGAACCCAAGGGTCAAATTGACTCCGACTTGCCGGCTCTTGTTTCACCTAAGAGCCCCGCGTTTTACATCGGTGACCGCGCGGTGGGAGAAGCGATTTCAACCAGTTTTTCCGGGAGCGCTCGTTTACGGCCGCCGGATTTTACGTAACCCCGGGATATATGTGTCCGCGCGTCTCACACGATGAACGCGGTGATTATCATCGACCACGCTGCATTAGACAGCGATGCGCATGCATCTACTCCTATTATCCTGCTACATTGATCGAAAATTATAGTTATTTTCTCGACGCCAAATATACTTTATAATAATAACAACAGTAAGGTTATTATCACTGACACTATAACAACACTTACTAGAAAAATAATTCTCCTATTTTTGTGGTTAAAAAGAAAAAAAGAACAGGTATATTTTTGGCGCCAAAAATAACTATAATTTTCTTTCAGTGTACACTAAAAGAAATTATAGTTATTTTCGGTACCAACTATAACCTTCTTGTATTTCTAACCACGAAAATAGCAATAATAACATGTATGTACGGTTATTATCATCACTAATACTGTAGTAACGTTTACGAGAAAATTAATTTTCCTGACTATAATTCTTTTACTATGATTATAGTTGCAAATATCAGATATTTTTCTACCAGCGTACAAATGTCGGAAACACGGCACGTACTTCCTTCGTGAATATTAAAACACGACGAAACCTTCCCACTTTCGATTGAGCCGATACATTATTCCTCATTCGGACCGATACAAAGTATATTATCAGAATGTCGTTAAATCGAAATTATTGTCCTTCGAACGATAAAATAGAACTCGATATCTCCTGTCGTCGGCGAATTCCGATAAGGGATATTTATACATGTCTACTTCTGCCGAGAAGAGACGACTCGCTTGTACGGATTATTTTATAATACCTCAGTTTCAATTTGTAATTTCCTCCTCGTAAAACTTTACAGTAACCTCGCGTTCGGAGGTAGGTGCCTTAAATTTCTCCGCACCGACACGATCGCGAACGTCTCTCGGAGGTAAGCAGCAACATCCCTGGTCACCGTCGACGTCGGAGCGCTGTACCCGCCCCGGTGTGGGCGTTACGCGAAAGGAGAAATGCAACGTCGTAATTTTGTAGGACTTTTCCGACCTGTATTAGTAGTCGAGACTCTCTCTCTCTCTCTCTCTCTCTCTCTCCTCTTTTCCTCCTTACTCTCGCTAAAGCATCACTCTTCTCTCTCCTTCTCTCACCCTCTCCTCTCATTGCCTCTTTCTCGCACACTATCCTACTCTCCCTCCCTCCCTTCCAGCCTCCCCCCCTCTCTCTCTCTCTCTCTCTCTCCGTCGATCTCGCTCGTTCGCTCGGCTCTCTGGGCAAATTGACTTTTCCTAATAAACCAACTCGCGAGGCAACTTCGGCGAAAATCATTTAAAACTTTGCCAGACTCGAATTCGCCTCTCGTTTTAATGCGGAGGCCCGCAGAAACCTCGCTGTGCGTGCATCCCCGGGTCTCTTTCCTTCTCGATTCGTACGAGCACTCGCCTCAGCCGTCCCCTCCTTCTCCGCCACCGCCTCTTCACCGCCGCTCGTCCACCCTGTCGTTGTCATCGTTGTCTCCGTTTCCTTTTGCCGCGCTCTTTCCGCCTGCCTTCGCACTCGCGCGCATCGTTTTCTCGTTCCGCATCGTCGGCGCCTACACGTTCGTAATAGCCCGTGCGTTTAACCACGAAACGCCGATCCAGCGGTCGCGACCGTGGTTTTCTACCGGCAGCCTCTCCTGAGCGAAAAACGTGTCCACGGCAGGAAAGTGGAGAAAAAGTAATGGAGAAAACTCGCGAGACGAGGCGCGAACTCGAGGCTGGAACTGATCGCGGAAGGACGAGATTCGTTTATTTTTACGCGCTGTGTTAGAAACAATTCGCGGAGTCGTCCGTGTTTAAGATGACAAAACCTCGTCCTTCGACTCGCGATGAACTTGCGAGCGCCCGGAATCGATGAGGCGATAACCGAAGAATATCCTTCCCAGCCGTGGTCGACCCTTTTTGCATTAAAATTGCATACAAACCTCACTTTAACAATATTTCATTCCCGTGAATAATTCAACGGACACTTCGCGATGGCTGCTATAGCAGAGAACGATCCCAGTCACGAGATGGGAGAAAGGGAAAACAAGAAGTAACGAAGGAGGACGGTGAGATCATTCTTCGCTTTCTCGCGGACGAACGTGGAATCGAATTAAGCCGAGGATCGCCGATAATAATTCGATTTCGCGCGGCGAGCGCGAGAATGTCACCCCGTAAGAATGGTCGGTCTTCCCCCGGACGCAAAAATATCGATGAATTATTATCGCGCGGATCCCCGCGACGAATCCGCAGCCGGGGGATATTCTTCACGAAACGCGCGCACGGGAAATAGAACCCCTGCATAATTGACGCCGGGGATTTTCGCAACATTACTCGCTAATTCGACGTCGTCGTCGTCGTCCGCTGTTTTATGTAAGAATCCACTTTTATTCCATCCCGACGGCGTCCGACTTCGGCGAATTGGCAGCCGGGGTGCTTCCTCCTCGGGCGCCGCGGATAAATAGATTTAACCGTTGTTAACGCGGGTCCCGACTGAACTTCGCGCGCTCGAGGATTCCTCGGGAACGACGAGTGTGATACATTATGAGCATAATGTAAGGACGGTAAAAATTCACGCGGGCGTAGTATTCCGCCGTCGTCTCTTTTCAACGCCGGCAATCCCGGCGCGAATTATTTCGTCCCTGAATCGCCGACGTGCTTCTTTCCAACTAGAAATTTACCCTATGCTCCAGCTCGAGTTGACTATGACCGGTTGTCCGGTCCATCTAAGGTTATATTATCAGATTCTAAGAAGTCGTGTAAAGCTGCGTGGTAATCAGAAGCTTTATCAGAATTCGTTATAATGTCCTCATCAGGTCATACTATTGAATTCTTATCACGTTTTACCTCAGATATCGGAAAAATTATGATTAGATTTATTATTTATAAAGAGAGTAAACTAGAGAAAAATACCTATAAAATGTAAATCGAAGAACAAATGTTAAAATTGAACGACTTTCGGCTTTAATGATGCAAGTAATATATATAGAAGCAAACAAGTCATATTATCAAAGTCGATAATCGTTCAATTTTAACAATATTTGTTCTTCGATTATATATTATATATATAGAGTATATTATATATATACAGAGTGTTTGTTGTATATTTGTATCTTTCTTGCCAAGCCGAAGTGTAAAGGTCAAATGCATCAAAATAAACGGAAAAGTCACGTATGATTTTACAAAATTTGCAATAATTACTTAATAATTTCAAAATGGTAAATGGTTTCCTTGTTCAATTTAACCCATTTTGCTTATACATCATAGATATATCGAAAACTTTCGAACACTCTGTATAGCAATAAGTTTTTAAAAAATAAAACCGGTGAATGACAGTTTACTTAAAAATTTCATATAAAACATATGTGAATTTATTACAAATCTTGTTATAATTCAGAATTAAAATAATTAATATTTTTATTTAAAAAATTGTAAAAATAAAGTTTATTAATCCAATCTACTGTCCAGTAAGTTCGCTATAAAAGATCCGTATTAAAAACTAATAACGCAAGCCATAATAGGTAATAAAATGAGTAAGATCCCGAAAAGACTTGATAAAATAACACATTAACGTATTAAGAAAACACGCTCAAGCCTTAACATGTACTTAGTCATCATAACCTTACAGAGATCTCCCCCATTCGATTTTTATTAATACATAATTAAGATTACCATAGCATATGTTATCTTGCACTCACCTAGTCAGGACCTTGTGCAATATCAGGTACACCCGATGACAATTTTAATCGGGTTCCTCCCTGATATGAGAGCGAGAAACGGGGAGAAAGAGAACGATAGAGAAGCAGAGGAGGGAGAAAAAGAGTGATTTTTTTTTCGAGGCTACGTACGGATAATATTTTTGCGGCGCGTGCGTTACGCAAACACTTGGATGGTGCGGCGCTACTTTTTCGACGTGTATACGCGAGAAGCTCCGGCGGTTTCTCGTCTCTCTCGGCTTGTTATTCCTGGTTTATGGGTTCTCACGTCGTACAGCGCGCGATGGTAGTTGTGTGGTGAGTTCGCTCACAGGATTCCGTTACTATTTATTTCATAGCGCGCACCGCGGTCGCCTCTCGAGAACGAGACGACTACGGGGCCACCGGAGCGACGCGGGTTACAAAATTCATAGCGCGCCGAGTAAAAGCGATTGCGGACTTTTTTCCCAAGCTCGCGCGGCCCGCTCGCGCGCACTCCGACGTGCCTTCGCCCGTTATTTCGCGCGGCGCTCTTCGCTCTCACCGCCGGATATAAATTACGCACGCACACACATATACACACATACACAAGGTCGACGACTAATTAAACTGCAAATTTATAGACGCGCTGCAGCGCTTAAATCGCGCTTTATTAATTCTCGCTTCACATTGATAATGCGCCCCGTGCCTTTTCGGTCTTCCGATGTTAATCGCACTGCTGCCGATGAATTTTCCAGAACGAGAGTTACGACGAATAATTTAAGTTATTCGTAGAATTACCAGATCCGCCGGTTCAACGGAGAATGGATAGTTTCCAAATAATTATTATCGCGCGCGCGCGCGCGCACGCTCGTGCGTATATAGTTTGATATTAAAACTCGTGGCGCGACAAAGTGCGACTACAACGACGAGAACGACCGCGAGGACGACGACGACGACGTAGCAGGAGAGCGCCGAAGCCCCGTGTTCGCTCTCGGACTATTCATTTCATCCGTCGGGTAAAACCGTCTCGGGATAATTACGACTCGTTCGTTCCTTTCGTTCCGTATCCTCTTTTTCTCGAGCGATGATACACGGCGGGCGGCGCGCGCGGTCTCGAAAAATTAATTATATCTCGAAAGTTAAAATCGAGTTTGGGTGGAGGGGTGCGTTTGTTTTTGCTCGGCTTCGTCCCTCGCGCCCCCCNCCCCTTCCCCGGCCCCTTACTCGCGGAACGGCAGAAATTTTAAACGAAAGTTTACTAATGAAGGCGACTTCCCGCGCCCTCCTCCCCGCCGCTTCACCGGCAGGAGATGGAACGGGAGCATGAAGAGGAGGAGGAGGAGGAGGGGCAGAAGGTGGTGGTGGTGGTGAAGGCTGCGAAGAGGAAAATCGCACGGCGCTTTTCCGCGCTTCATCATCAACGCACGGTCGAGACTTTTCCGGAGTTCCCGTCTCCTCTTTTTTTCCCTCCTCGACTCGCGCTCGGGCGCGAGTGCGGGCGGTTACGGCGAACTACGGCCGCGAAAAATGAGATACCGCGGTCCCGGCAAAAATTCATCCTACCTACCACGCGAGCCGCGATCGTAATTGCTTTAGGAAGAAGTTAGGCGAAATGTTTCTCTCTCGCGCGCGTCTAGATTTAAAACCGCTCTAGCTTTCCCTCCCGTGAAAAGCGAAACGCCGGCGATGCGGTTATTGCGACCGCTAAGTACACTCCCATCGGTCCCGCACTTTTGCAAACTTAATTAATAGAGGAGAGGTACGCGTTCTCTTGGTCCATCAAAAATTTAACGCGAATCGTTCGGCGCATTGTTTCGTCCCTATTCGCGTCGATTAAAAATTCGTTCCCTCAACACGTCCGTCGCCACGGACACGCTGATTTCCATGGCCGGCCGTTTCGTCAATGCTCAACCGAAGTTTGAATCGCCAAAGATACGGCAAATAAATGCAATTCACGGTGCTTATATATTCGTTAGCGTGCTTCATTGGTTCTGTACCGGATACGTATTTAATTTGTCACATACAATTGGTTACACTTTATACATAAATTAGTGAGCCGCGGCAATATTATGGCGCCGGCCGCTCGCGGTCTCCATGGTGGCAGCCAACGCGTCAAATTGAAACTCTTCTTGAACGAGAAGACTGAGGACTATGGGATATTCCGACTCGTGTTGATACTTTGAAACGTCGGTACACGGCGTTCATGCTCGATATTTTGCATCGATATTTTTAATATCGTAGCGTATCGGCTAAAGGCCTAGATATCAATTGATTCGGAACCAAAGCACAATTTGGCTGTGTTCCGTTTATCGGGTGGTACTTATATTCTTATTTCAAGATCTTCTCAAATACTGTCTTCCGACATTAATATGACCTTTTTATTGATTAAGGGTTGTTGAAATGATACATGAACTAAGCGTGGCATACAACGTTACCGCGCGAAATGGATACATTTTTAATCAATATATCCATGTACCGGTACTAATGTATTACGATTGATATCGATGCAAAATATCGATACTTTACGCTCTTCCGCATATTCCTATTCAAGAAAATATAATATTTATGTCCTCTCTGGAATATAACGATGCAAAAAATAGCGATATGTATCGCACGTCGAAGACACAAAGCACGATCGATGAAAAATCAGGCCAGGGAGGAAGAGTATATGCCGTCGAGTAGTCGTCAAGTTGACGATCAAAGAGCTCGACGGAGCTTCTCTCTTTCCCTCTCTCTCCCCCTCCACCTCTCTCTCTTTCTGTACCGGGTGTCCCGTTTTTCGGAGATCGATAAGGGAGTTCTTCGGAGCGTGTAGAGACACCGGTGCCAAGGGACGAGGCATAATAGAAAGAGATCCCTCCATTTTGCCCAGCCATCTTTCGCGCAGGACCGAGCAACCCACCCCCGGACTACAAGTCTTTCTCTACCGTCTCTTTCCCTCCCCCGTCCCCTCGCCCGCGCCCGCCCTTCCGCCTTTCGTCCTGCCGAAACAAACCACCCCCGGGTTTTCTCGCCGGGGTAAAAGCTAGCGAGAAAGGGCCACGACGAGAAGCGCGAGAGCAGGAAGAGGGTTCCTACCGAAAGTAAGGGCTTAAAAATGCCCCGCTGTACCGCGCCCGCCTTCGCCCGCTCCGCTAGAAAGGGGTGCCATTCCTGGCAACCCCCAAAAATCATTAAAACCATCCCTCGCCAAGGACTCCTCTCGAGCAGCGCGAAGCGCCGACGGATGGCTACGGAGAGGGTGGCCGGCGGGTAGGGTATGCGCCACCCTCCCTTCGGGACGATCCTCGAGGAAATTCTTTCGCCGGGGAAGCAGCTGGCGTCGGCGAATTTTCGCGCCGACCGTCGCGCCGCTTTCTTCGGGATCGCGTAATGGCCCCCGTGTATCACCCTTAATTCCCGTAATTGCGTCTCTTCCCCCCTCCCCCCCCCCCCCCCCCCCC
>NW_014555154.1:373457-418074 GCF_001313825.1 Dinoponera quadriceps | reverse complement strand
GGGGGGGGGGGGCGATGGCCGCAAAGTGCCAATCACGAAGCAGGGAGACGTCTGTTATTCGCGCACACACGGCACAATTGCACGGGTGCTTCTTTCGCCGAGGGCTCGTACCGTCGACACGCGAGGGTGAGCGCCGCCCACTCAAGTCATTTTGTGTAATTTCAGTATTTTCCCGAGCCATAGTCGCCGGCGAAGATGATGGAATGACCATTGCTGGCACGCGACGGGGTCGCGCCCTGTCATCGTCTTTGTCGTCGTTGTTGTCACGTTGGATACAAAGTTACCACCCTCTCCGGGCGTCGCCGATGGAAAATTGTCGAGCCGTTTCTGTCGTCACTTATTTACGATGGGAGCGCCGACATGTGTCATTTGCGACAGGGCGATGACAAGCCGACGGAGAGACTGGCATCTGTACGAGGGAAGAGACAATCGTCGCCGACCGCGAGGCGATACGCGGAACGGCCGGAAGGACGCCGGAAGCCGAGGCCGAAAAATCCGAAAACTAGGTGAAAAAATCACGATTCATCGGAGGAGGAGGCCAGATGTCGCGTCATGTGCGCGCATGCACGCCCGCCGCCTTTCGTTCGCATGCACGCTCTTCACCGGGGAGGAGAGAAAGAAAAAACAGAGGAAAAGAAAGGTCCCACCAACCGGCACGTTGCCGTGTGACCTCATTATGACCATCACCGGAGAACGGAGACCGGAAGGCCCCTCGCGGGTAATCTGACGGTAATTCGAATGATTTTTTAACGCGACCGTAAATTACGACCGTTGGATCGCGCAGGACGCCCGTTCTATTTTTGCAGGAACACAATTCGAGAAACGCTCGCAGCTCGGACTCCGGTTCGACGACGCTGATACCTCAACACATCAAATGCGTTAAAATATGAATAAGATATTTGTTAAGAATATCACCTCGTTATGGTACAAATAATTACATTAATTAAGACAAAATTAATTATATGATGTATGTATGTATGTGTGTTAATTATATTTTGTAAGTATGTATTTTCTCTCTACTGTATCTGAATTTATTCTGTGGTACTAAAAGGAGTTTTAACCTGTTAATAAATTAAATTAGACAAAATTAAATTAAATTGGAATTAATTGTATTGGAAAATTGGACGTACAGCTAATAGCGAGCTAATTATGAAAAAAGAGAGATATATTATACATATACAGGAGGTCCAAAAATTCCCATATTTTTAATAACTCGCTCGTTAAACTGCCGTACAGTCAATAAACAAGCGAAATAATCGCGGCAACTACGCGTTAACGGCGCGGCTTTGCGTGAAATCGCGTGGACGTTCTCGCTCGGAGCGACGATCGCTCGCGGAGAATCTTTTCCGGATAAGTAATTCCGTGACTCGATTATCTCCGGCGGATACGCGGCACTAATGAATGAACGAAGGAACGACTCGTGTTACACGCTCGCGGTGGGAGGAAGGGGAGGACGGAGGGATCCGTTACGTCCAAAGAAAGCGACTTCCAGCCTCCCCGTTCGGGAGACGCCGCGAGCGATTTTCTCGGAGAACGATATAAATTCGTCTAATCTAAATCGAGGTAGCTTCAATTTCAGATCTCCTCCCGGAACCGCCGGTGCCCCTCGCCGCGCCTCACCCCAAACCGCGCGCACTCGGCAATCCTTTGGCCCCGGTGTGTAACCCACCTCTCTCCCTTATATTCCTTCCTCTTCCACCTCCTTTTCCGCCCTCTACCCATCCACCCACCCGCCATCCAGCCTCGTGCTCTCGCAAGTCCTGTTATTCCAGGATTCCTTACTTGCCTAAGACGCCTTCGCCGACCGCAGAGTNCATACTTCCCCCGCGGGGGCTACGTCCCCCCCCCCCCCTCTTCTCCGCCTCCTTGCCACCCGACGCGGTGTCTAATGAAACTTTGAAAAATCACCGGAATTAACCGAATTTGAATTACATCGCGTTCCACCCCGGAATGCGCGGGAGAACCGGCGGAGGAGAGCGAGAGGAGAAGAAGGCGGAGATGGAGTCCCGTGGAAAGTGAGAGAATCGCGCGAGGGTGCGCGGATGGAGATCGAGGGGTCAGGAAGAAACTCCGGGAACCCCTTTTTGTCTCTGTCGCGATCTTCCACGAAACTTCGGCCTCCTTCGCGGCTTCCTGCCGTGTCGGGGAACGAACAACAGTTCGTGCGGCAACCGCTCGAATATCTCGCTCGCTACGTCTCCTCTTCTCAATGAGAGCGGCGTATCCTTCTTTCCCCCAATTTATCCGATTATAAATCGCGACGGGGCTCCGTGAGAATTCTCACGGTGCGCTCGACAAAGCTCGTGGTGTTTCCGCGCAAAGAGAGACCCGCTATTTCGTTCGGATATCTCCGATTATGCGCGAGTTATTTCGCGACGCGGCAAGGCAGCAGTTCCGGGAACTTCACTCGAGCACACTTCACCGTCTCGCGAGGGAGGAAGAAACCCTTCCGCGGGTCTCCGCCGACCGACCGACCGTCGCGAAAAATGGCGAATAACTGTGACCAGTGTCGTGTGTCCAATGGGAACTGACCGACTGGACCCCGGTTCGAAAAAGTGACCGCCGCGTGCCCCCCCCTCCCCCCTGTTCCCCTCTTCTTTTCGGGTCCAGTCGGCCGCACGTGTACACGTACGTGTGCGCGACCCCATGAGCGAGCGCGCACGGAAGGAAGGAAGAAAGGCCGAAGGAGCGCGAATAAAGGTGGAAACTGGACAAACCAGTTTACCGTTTTCGAAATTAGGATCCCCCGGCCAACGGGACCGTCCGATGTCCAGCATGTCTGTCCAGGGGTGCGTGCGTGCGTGCGTGCATGGGCCGACACACGGACGGCGGTCAGAACGGCCGTGAATACCCCCGGTGCCACAGTGTCGTTGTCAAGCCGCTCTACGACGCCGATTCTTCTCTATTGTTGTATCGAAATAAAGGACTGCTCGGTGAGAGACTGGTCGGCCCTCGAGCGCGAGCGACGATCGAGCGATCGAGAGCGTGAGCGCGAAACGAGGCTACCGAGTAGCATCTCTCGCTGCGAGAAGGAGATATGTATATGTTATTGAGGGAAGATGGGTGTGTTGGAAGAAATGAAACGTTTATGATTCTGTTAATATCCGATATAAAATCTGAAAACTAAACGACTGGTCGATAAAAGTTTATGCACGGGTATTACGGGGGTGCAATGGGAACAACAAATTTACCCGTCCAAATTACTTAGGATGTACAGGGTGAGGCAATAATAATAACAGGCCGGTAAGAAATATGTTTGTCAAGTAATTCTAACCAGAATATATGTTTCTTATAGATTTTCCGTCATAAAAAGCAATACGCTGGCCAAATTGCTCCATTATGCGTTAGATTTTAAAGTTATTTTGGATCTTAAGATAAGAAATTAGTGATTCATAGAAAAAAAACATATATCATTATTATTTATCGGCTAAACACATTTTTGTTATTAAAATATTAAATTTTAAAAGTGACATTAAAAAAATTAAAGATAAAACCTTTAACCCTTTGGGGACGAGTGTCGGCATATAGCCGCCCATGCCGTTTTACCGTTTATGAAAAATTTTTCTTGTGTTAAATAGAGCCTTAGTTTTTATAACGTTCAACGTATTTATTTTCTTTACTGCGCACTCCAATACCTCTCGTCCTCAACGACGCTCACCCGTCGAGCGGCTCCGTCCCCAAAGGGTTAATGTTAAAATTTAATAGTTTCTTTTATTTTGAAAAAATTTTTTTAGCAACTATTTTAGTATTGTGTTTTTTTATACATTTTTAATAAAAGGCCGATGGATAAAACTCTGACCCGATTTTGGCTTCCGGAGTGAGAAAAACGTTATTTTTGTAGTTTTTCAATTATTGAATTGTATTTTGACATTTAAAAAATTTTAATTTGTCGGGGAAATATTAAAATCTTTATATGAAGCGATTAAAAGTATAAGAAGTGATTATGAGAACGGTATGTTATTGAAAATGTAAAACTTTAATTCATATGTAATTTCCGATAAATTAAAATTGTTTAATGTCAGAATTAAATTCAGCAGCTTAAAAACTACAGAAAAACATGCCGCTTTTACTCGCCACTTCCAAGGTGATAATAGCTCTTACCTCGCCCTGTACAATCAAAAGTAAAATTAATACAAATTTCAAAAGTGAAACTGTCTAAACATTTCGGTTCTTTTCCGGATTCTCGTGTGCGTTCGTATCACGTTAAACGAGAAGTTATCTCGAGTGCGTGCGCTCGCGCACTTGTGGCGATTCACTGCCAATCTTTTGCCGTCGAACGAAATCACCGGCGATCGCGCGCCGTGCAACGTCCGCTATTACCTCCGGGAGTTGAGGAAATCAGTTAATTGAGGAATTTCTGTTCCATGCGTGGAACGAAATTGTGATAGTTGTAATCCACGGAAGTTTCATTTGATTAACCGCGCCCGGGGGGCCGTAATAACGGCTAATTTAGATTTTTGCTACGCGATCTCCCCGCCACCGTTGGCGCGTTCTGTGAGATTTTTCGTAGCGCGCATATACGCATGTTCCAAAATATTGAGATAAAAATATTTTCTCGCGGCCACTACCAATCAACCAACCGATCTCACAGATTTGACTGCGAAATTTATAAGTGAAATTAGAAAGAAGTCAAGAATTAGCTTTATTATTCGCGCATGAAAAATCGTGGTCACGATCGAACGATGCTCGAGCGGTGCGACGGATATTAGTTAATGTCTTCAAAAGCAAGAGGTGTATGAGAAAATATTTTAGACAAAGTTTTACGGTATTTAATGTACTTTGTAATTTCGCTTAATATTTTCTTAATAAAACTTGTAATTTTTCTAGAATATCAGCAGCCGACCGGAGTTGTAATCGAAACCGAACGCCTGTGAAGTCAACCAGCCCAAATAACGGCAGCGTTGACGAAATAAAAGCATCGGACGGGTCATTCGAGTCTCTAACGGCGACTCCGCCCGACACCTGAATCGCGAGCGCAAGTTCCGCGCAGTTTTACGGAGTCGCGGCAGACAGGTGGAATGGAACGGCGACGCCGGCGTAGTGTCAGCCGGATCTCGAAGAACGCGTCGCGCGACGCGCGAAGAGGGATTACGAAAGATGAGAGAGAGAGAGAGAGAGAGAGAGAGAGAAAAGGGGATAGAGATGACGAGCTGCTGGAAGGAGGAAGAAACGGCGCATGTGGGTGGTAGGCGGCGGTGGCGGTGGTGACGGCGGTGGTGGCGGCGGCGGTATCGCGGCGGCGGTAAGCGGAGGTGGCGGTGTGTGTGGCGTCGAGAGCGAGAGAGGCAAAAAGGGGGCCGCAGCATCCAGGAGAGCCCCAGGGCCGGGGGCTCGTAAACACGGCGACAGAGTCTCTTGTTTTCTTATCTACGGGGCGGCAACAATGGGCCCCCAAGAAACAAAAGACGAAAGACGGGCTATTTATTTCGGTCCATTGTTACCGCGGCGGAGCCGTAGCGCGGCGCGCCGTCGAGCTTGCGAGAGCCCGAGGCTGCCGAGGACTGGCGGGGCTGTCGCGGGGGCAGGAGGGGGGACCGGCAAGGCAAGGAACGGGACAAGCGGGGGCGGCCGAGGGGGGCGACGAGCTACCTCGAGTAGATGGCTGCAGAGAACCACACGCCATAAAGGCTAAACGCTATGAAACGCTCCGCGGGTCCTCTCCTACGGTGCCGTGCATTGCCTTTCGCCGGAGCCAAGGGTCTATCGTATACCTTTTGCCGGGAGATAACGAGCTTACGAGCTTTAATACGACGGTGAAATACTTGCAGGCCGCGTGTAACTTAAGTATCGCCGGCGATGCGCGGCCGGGACGACGGTCGCGGCGCGAAATTAACGAATGAGAATCCGCGAAGACTCGCAGGATCAGGATCTCGAGGGAAATTGGGAATATTCGGCGCACACGCTGCGAGAGAATCAAGCGGGAGACGAGCGAGTTTGCGCTCGCTTCTTTGCGGAGAGCGAGCGTGCGCGCGGCTTTCGCCCACGGCGACGCTGTTTGAGCGTCATTTAAGAACGAAATCGCAATTTTCGCGCGCGCACATTCTCACATACGAGGACGACGATAGATGTGCAGCGGCGCGATAAGAAATTCGAGAAATTCCATAAGGTTGTGGAGGTGCGATACGACATTACCGAGAAAGACGCACGAAGTGAATCACAGACACGGTAAAAAAATTTGACGTTAGAAACGTTAGAAACCCCGGAAATTTCGTGTTGCTTTAATATGGGGAATGTATTAAAAAGTGCACAAATATAGTATCAACATATGACAAAGTGTATGTATTTATTATTATATTTATGTCCTTTCTAACGCATTCCTTGTGTTAAAGTAACACAAAATTTCAATGAACCGTTCTTAACACAACATTTTTTTTACCGTGGATTCGTTCAGATATATTTTCCATCTTCCAATTTCTTCGTGGGATAAAATAGCCAGTGGTGAAAATCGGACTCGAGCCGAACTCGAAAGCCGTGCGACAGACAGACACCACGAAAGCGACGTATCATTCTTATCGGATGATCGTCCTCCGCTCGCCGGTTATGCGGCCTGAATCTCGAGGCGGCGGCGAATTAATTAAAATTTTCGCAGTCACGGCCCAGAGATGGCTGGGCGGCGAGGGGCCAATTTTCCGGCAAGAAAATTCTGATTCTAATTTCATGCAAATGGCCGCCACCGCCACTGCCGGGGTACGGCAACACCACCACCGGTGGCGACGACGGTACGAAGGGGGTTGCACGGCACGGCAGTGCACGGAAGGGTTGCGTGACGAAGGTGGGGCGAGGGTGGCCCCCGGAGCCGGCGACTCGAAACTCTGCCGAGAGGGTGGGCCGAGAGGGGGGTAAGAAGAGCGACAAAACAATGGAACGAAATTTAAATTATGCTCCCCGCAAAATGGCGATCGTATGCAAAGCGATGCTTATCCGGAGCGAAGGAGAAAGAGGGCGGCGGGCGCGGCCGACTTCGCAGAGAGACGCCGGCAGACGCGAGGCGATCGCTTCCTCCTCTTCCTCCTCTTCCTCCTCGCTTGCCGGAACCGTGTATCTCTTCCTCTTCTCTCCTCTCTTTCGTCCTCCTTTCGCCTTTCTTTCCCGACGCGTCGTCGCCGCGGTGTCCCGTCTCTCGCAATGGATCTCTTCCGTTCCCCGCGGTCGCGCCGCTTTTTACGCACCTTGCACGCCCTCGCCTTCTCTCCACCTGTCGACCGACTTTTAAGACGCGTATCGTTTCGCCCCCTCCTCCCTGCGCCCCGTCCGATTTATCTTACCGCGTGTTGTACTACCGCACGTTTCGCAGCCCGCTCTCGTCGTATATAATTCGAAATGATTAATCGCGCGACGCGCAGCGTCACCCTGCAAATGGCACGCACGTTACGTCATAATCGGGATAATCGAGGCGTTCCCCTTTTTACGTGTTCCTTGACAGATAGAGAGGAAGAGGACAAGGAGGCGAGAGCGAGAGAGAGAGAGAGGAGAGAGAGATGTAAATATATATATATATACATAGAGAGAGAAAGAGAGAGGGAGAGAGAAAGGGAGAT
Organism: Dinoponera quadriceps; assembly: GCF_001313825.1. Taxonomy (NCBI): domain Eukaryota; kingdom Metazoa; phylum Arthropoda; class Insecta; order Hymenoptera; family Formicidae; genus Dinoponera; species Dinoponera quadriceps. The sequence goes on along the minus strand of NW_014555154.1, from coordinate 410,536 downwards.
AGTAGGAGCAAGCCGCGAGAACGATACTCTTGTCCCGGGTGGTTTTCTCTCGTCGTTGCGAGAGGGTAGCGTCGGCAGCGTGGAAGGAAGGTGAGGAGGGTGGGAGCGGCCGGAGGTGGCGGCGGGTGGCGGGAGGATGGATTCATTTATCTTTCTCGTAGATCTAGCTTATATTTCACCGCCCCCCGAGGCAGATACTAAGACGAATGGTCTCTCGAGCAGATCTTACAAAACATCACCCCCATCCACCTCGCTCTTCCCCGCCGCCGCCACCATCGGCGCCGCCGCCGCTACGCCACCCCACCGCCTCCCATCGCCGCCGCCGCCACCCGGCTTGCCATCGAATGCAAATGTAAAACACTGAAGAGGCGAGCTAACCTTCTCAACGTCTTGTCAGACGTGAAATCGCGCGCATTAGTTTCGGGGCACGACAACAAAAAGCGCCGGGCATCGGCGGCCCGGGGGTATCAAGATTGATGGAGACGCGCGGATGTACGGTACGTTAACGTGCCGCGGCGGAAAATCCCGCGGCATGAGCACGAGTAATTAAAATATATATCCGCTGTGTGCTCGCACGCAGATGAAAAGTATTCTGGGTTTTTGGGTTAAAGTCGGTCTTTGTTAAGAATTTTATGTTAAATTTTCAACATAGTGTGTTAATGTAACATAATGTGATTGTGTTATTTGACGATTTTGTATTAAATGGTTATACAACGTTCATTTGTGTTGAAATAACACGATTTATATGTATGTATAGGTTTAATATAGAGATTATGTAATTTTTAGAGTTATTTTTCATCGATGATGCCACACGGGAGAAAAAGTTCGGTTAAATTAACCAGAAAATGGACGACCATATGCGTTTTGGTTAAAGGAAATAGAATTTCTGCTTATAGAAACTATTATTATAGTTCTGGTTAATTCAACCAGATTTTTTTCCGTATATCTGTTAAATCAACTTGTTTTCCATGTTAAATATCACATAGAGATGTCAGTGTCTTCTGTTCTGTCTGCCGCCAAAAGCGACACTACTGCGTCAGATCGTGCTGCACACATGTGAAGTGTAAGATAAGATTATAAAGTGAGATGCACGAATAATGAGGTCAGCGTTATTTTATAAAAGAATGATTAATATTGCCTCCTCCAGACAACAGCAACGTGTTACGTATCTTAACTCAGTCCCAGACTTACCACATCGTGGGCCGCAAAATACTACTATATGTGTATAGCATATAGTAAAAAAAAAGGGAGAAATAACATTTTCTTTTAATTATATTTAACATTGCAAATATGTTACTTTTACATAAAATTTGATTACAAATAGAGTTAAAATTTATTTTTATGTTAATTTTTGTTAAAGTTAATGTAAAGTTTAATTTTTTACACGGAAAAAAGGAATTAACTGTTCATATAATATACAAAAATTTAGTTACCAGAAATGAAATTTAATTTCCAGACCTTTGCGAGAGATCTGTGAGAACTAAAAACTAGGTATAGAGACAAAAAATCAGCTAAATAAACTAAATTTAAGTTATATTGCATAGACAGCTAATTTTTGCCCGTGGCAGCTAGTTTTCAGCTGTGAAAACTATTTTTTAGCTACGGGAGCTAATTCTTTTTTTCCGTATACTATTTATGTTACTTCTTAACATATTCACCTTGTGTTAAATCAAAAACTTGATCGGACCCTCTACGACATGTGAAATGTTAAATTTAACACGAATTTTTTGCTGTGCGTCGTAAAAGTACGCGACTCGTTCAAAATCGCCGCTTTTATATATTTAGGCCGGGTCGTGATTCGATTTCGCCAACGGACTGTCCAAAAAACTATCCGATCAAGAAGGGAGATTTGATTTGAGAGTTTTATATATATATATAGACCCACGGCTCGATGCTGGCAATTACTTGCGACCGAGTTTATTTCACTCGTTCGCGCCGCTCTCGAATAAAAGCCATTAATTACCGAACTTCCCGCTCATATATATTACCCATAAAATCAACCGTTCGTATTATGCCGTGGAAATCCGCGCCGCGGCTTGAATATTTATCCATATAGGTTTCGATTTAGGAGAGCGACCAGGTCGGTTAATTACCGGAGAGAGCGGGTCGTCGCTCGAAAAGTCGAAAATTCAATATTTCTACGTCGCTCGTGCGAAAGAAGGGAGTGTTTTTCACGACGATCGTCGCGCTCGCGTCTCGTCGTGACGGGATCGTTCTTCTCGCTCTCTCGCATGCGTGTGTGTGTCTGTAACATCCAAAACCGGAATCCTTGGAATTATTTCCGTGCGCTCTACCCAAAAGTCTGCTCGTCACAATCGGTCGGGCAGAAGTAGCGCAAGAAATGCAATAATCGTCGGGGATATTCGTCGGACACGCGTCCATCGCGAATCGTGCCGCGGAATTAAGAAGCGGCACACAACGGAGCGAAGAGGGCAACGGGGAAGAAAAGGGGCAGGCGGGGAGGGAAAGAGGGGGCTTAAGAATGACCCAAACTGGGGTGGCCAGGAAGTGACCACCTGGACGCGCGCGAGCGAACGAGCGAGCGTTCGGTTGACCGGTCGAACGGGTTCGCGATAAAAATTCTCCGGAAAAATTTCAGCCGCGCGCATTCGAAAAACCGGTTCCCATAAAGCCGAAACGGGGGTTCGCTGACCGTTGGTCGACCCTGAAGGGTTGCCCACGGCGAGGGTTGCGTAAGAAAGGGCCAGGTCACGATAAATAATCGCAAGTTACCGACCAAGAACCGGAGCTTTTCCCACGAACACACGTCCTTGTCGGACGATTCCGCGAGAACACGTTGAGAAGTTATTACGTTATCCTTAGGATATCGGTTTTCTACTACTTGAGAGAGAGAGAGAGAGAGGGGGAGGGGAGATATTTCGTGACCTCGCACGAACGTCCACCCACGGGCACCCGTGCTCAAAATGAAGCGCAACTATCTACACGAATCGAGACGAGGAGGAGAGGCCATGCGAACGGCGGAACGGGGGCGAGTTGGGTCTAGCGAGTTCAAATTGGTAACACTAGAAGATGAAGATGAAAAACGAGCCGAACGCCCCTTAGCCCTCCCTCGCTGCCGTGGTCCTTCAACCCCCACTCTCTCGCGTCCGCCGGTTGGTACCTCCACGGAAACGTGCTGCGCGGCCTGAAACACCGCCAACCCCTCTTTGAAACAGCCCTCGCGAGAGGCAACGCTTCTGTTTTAATATTAATGGAAAGGCTGATGGGAAAGCTGAAAGGAAGGAAATTGAAGGAAAATAAAAGGAGCGGCGTCCCGATGGCCGACACGCGCGTTAAAAGCTCAGGCGATCGCGCGCCTCCACTGATCACTTCTTTTACATTTTCGAAAATCACACGAGATCGCGGAATATAATGATCGCCTTTCCGATCTTCGCGTCGTTCGTTTCCTTTTTTATAATGATAACGAGATAAAAAAAAATCTTCAAAATTCAGTAAAAAGGGAAATTGTTACTCAGAAAAAAGAATGCTAGATTCAAGTAAATAATTATTACTCCAATACTGCTTAAAACATTTCTACTTGAATTAAATAAATTTTATTTGGATCGAGTAAATATTTCGCCTGGAGAATTTACTTAGAAAATATTTTACTTAGATTAAGTAAATATTACTTGAATCAAATAAAAATTTGTTAAGGAATATTGGGGTAATTATTTATTTGAATCTAGCACTTTTTTCTGTGTACAATTCGTTATTTTTCGAATCTACAGTTCATAATAATTATCTGGTATAGATCTACGATTTATCTACGATAACGCAATGACAATTTTTTTTTTTTAACTAGTGACAGTAGCGAATTATTATCTTTTTTCATTGAGTAAAGGTAACGAATTACTTTTAAAAAGCAACCTTTCCAACTCGTGTTATAATTAAACAAGAAAAAATAAAATTTCTGCGACGGAATGTTTAGCCTCGAAAGCGAACGAGATATCAATTGAACGATTGACGTGATATAATGACTGGACAACGGATATAATTACCGGGGGAATATGTGGAAAATAAAGATTATTTTCAATCGACGATAAAAATAAAACGCGGCGGCAATAAGCGGTTGCGATACGCGGCCAAGACAATGTTAACGAAGCACGAAGTTGACTGATTACGAGAACCGGCCTGACGCGCGGATGAGCGATGATTTTATGTTCCACTCCGTCATTCGCGTTACATGTTTTCGTTTCATTTGGCCGGAAAGATGTCGGAGGTGTTTTCGCGGGCTGGCGGGCGCGGACGGACCATGCTTTCGCAAATTCGGTGCAGTATTTGTTCGCCGTGTATACTCGTCATAGTCGCGAGAGCGGGAGCGAGGCTCGCTATTGAGGAGACCAGGCCATGATATGGCAAGGGATGCTGTGTTGCCACGGCAACCGGATGTGATTGATAACGGAGTATATAATTAATTTTAAACGCACCGAACTAAATGAGGTTCGATCTAGAGGAGTGATCAGGGTCTCTCGAACCAAGCACAACAAACCGCTACGCTCAACGCTCACGGGGCTCCGAATAAATTACCGGCGCAATTCGCAAATTAATGTTATCTCATTAGACAGAGAAACAGAGAGAGAGAGAGAGAGAGAAAGGGAAAAAAAGATCGCCATACGTGCCGTTTCGGGAATTCGAATTTGAAGACCCAGCTCGCCATCCAATTTATACGCGAACAATCGAATGGCAGTTCTAATTTCGCCGAAAATTTCCGCGATGTCATGCGCGAAATAATTAATTAATCTCCGGGAATAATTCAGGACCGCCGCGTAAAAACGTAACGCGAAGCTTTCGTCCTCTCGTTTCGTTTCCCCGTTTCCCGTTTGACGGGGCGCGAACGCGCGACGACGGAGTCGAACCGTGCGACTTCTCGCGGCCGGAAAGAAGAGAATGAGAGAGAAATTCCGCGAAGATCGTTTCCACGCGCGAGCTTAGGCATCGTCAAAAGCGGCCGGCACGCTTTTCGGTGCCCTTGCACCGCGACACGGCCGAGATTACCCTCACAAAGGACTCTCTCCTTCTCTCCCTCTCTCTCCTTCTCCTTCTGTCTCTCTCGTGGGCGCGCGACGAGAGCGTGGTGCTGGGTGTGAGGGCGCGCGAGCCATGCCGGATCATATACGAGGTTTCATGCGGACGTGAGTACTACAGGACGTACACGGAAGGCGGAAGGATCCGCGGCTCGTCTCCAGGAGCAGCGGCTTTCGTCCTTTTATCTCGAACTGCGGGGCCGCTCTCTCGCGCCGGGCAAGCCGGGCGTCTTGGAGCGGGCGTCTCCTGGACGACGCCTCGGATCAATACCGACGCCCAGCGTCTCATTGGCCCCTTCTCTTAGGTGCCGTGGAAAATCGCCCCGGAGATGACGGCCAGGAAGAGGCAAGAGGGCGGCGGAGGAAGAGGAGAACGACGAGGAGGAGGAGGAGGAGGCGGAGGTGGTGGATGAGAAGGAAGCGCGGGTGTCGAGGGGGGTGAGACAGCCGAGCGGACCTTCCTTCCTTCCTTCCTTCCTTCCACCATCCTTTCACAGCCTCCGGCCATTCTTTGCAGCCCCTTTCGGCCTTCGTTTTCTCTCCTTTCGCAGTCGTTCCTTCCTATATCGTCGTCATCGTCGTCGTAGTCGAACGACTTCCTCGCAAATCGCGTCGTCATCTCGAGCCGATTTTCCCTTCATTATTACGTCGAATCGTTTTCGCGCCTCGGGACTCTCGCTCTCCCGTTCGATTTTTTGTCTCGCGATCAGCGCGAACGCTCTTATCGTCGACACGCACACTCGCATCGTAGGTCGTGTTCGTCGTCGCGTCACGGTACACACTCGATATTCAGTGTCACGCGATGACACACATTCTACACGCGTTAATTGGAGACGGATACTTCAGCTCTCTCCATATGTCTATGCGAAATGACACTTGGATAATTGATACGCGACTAATGTATACATCGCGGGGAAAACTCGAGTGAAATTGATGTCTCGAGTGTTTCGCGATAACCGACACGCGGCCGTTTTTCTTGGCGCGTTATCCGCGGCGATTACGAAAATTTTCGATTGCGAGTACGTGAAGAGTTGCGCGCAAATCGCCGAAATGTACGATGAGAGTCGACTTGATGCTTTAGCGCTCAGATACAGTGGAAAGAATAAGGAACGAAGAATGAAATATACGTGGGGAAAATATTGTGATAAAAATGACCATAAAATTTTGTAATGCTGGACGATATCTCGGAATTACGACTGGAATTATGACTGAAATTATATGATGTAGGGTTGTAATCTTTAGTGATATACATCATACGTACACATCATTAAATATTACAATACACATAATAATTTCGATAATAATTATTTCGATGTGATCCAGCATTGCAAACTTTTGTAGGTATTTTTACTACAATATCTCCTCTGTGTAGGGAATTAAGAATGTAATATTAGAAATAAGCTATAGTTAAAAATACGATAAGAAGAATGGAGAGTAAGATATAAGAATGTTTTAAACGAGATCATACGAGATCATTTTACTATATCTCCTAATTAATCTCCTAGACCTCTAACCTGATAGACTTCTACTGTCCATCATTAACACTTTTATCATTTTCTTGATAATTATCGATCGATTCAAACTGACTTTCATTTGTGTATAGGTGATCACAAGATATTTTGAAAATTAACTTCATTGAACTACTGAGCCCTGTAAGCACATAAGTTACAAGGAATAAAATTTCGACAATGTTCTCAACGAATCCTAGTTCAAGTCAAGAAAAAAGGCTATTAAGAGCCACGAAGCACGGTTTTTTTAATGCTATTATACAACAAATAAAACGAGGTGAACATTTAATATGTCCAAAATTCTAAACGTTTCGATCCTATTCGAACCCTCCTCAATGGGAACACTTCAAAAACATTTAAAAAATTTAAGCAGATTATATGCGCAATTAATAAAAAATCCTAGTTCTCTATTTCTTTCATGTGGATTGCGGCATGGTTGCTCACATGTCGAAATTCAATTACATATTCATAACTCCCTATTTATTTTCTTGTTATTCCTTTCATTGTACGTTCTCAAGCCCTTACTCCGCGGCGAAGACCGGCCATTCTTCGGCGGTCTCCATCGTACCTCCTCGATCCTGCTTATCTTCTTGCTCGCGAGTCTTCAGAAACATCCACAATAAACGATGAACGCTCGCATCCGCGGAAAATGGCTCGATACGGCGGGATATAAATTCCTTGTTATCATAAAGGATGCATTCGAGGGCTGCGTCTGAAACATTCATAATTGAAAGGTTTCTCGTCCTCGGCAGGCAGCAGTGAGTCGCCTTTTTGTGCCGAGTCCCGCTCGCGTTCGCGCTTGCGCGCGAACGATCCGACATTGTTCGCGCCACTTGCGTCGTCGTGCCATTTTCCCCGTGATATAATTGCCTCGTTGGTATCAACTGTGCGTAACCTTCGCGAAGCGACGAATTACATAAACCATATCTGATTAATACAGTATCCGCCTCCGCGTGCTTCCGATGGCGCGCGCCGCGGAGTAATCTTTCGAGCGGCACGATCAAAGAGAGAGCCGCGAGAGGATATCTAGCGCAACTATTAATTAAAGTATTTCACAATTAGTATTGTATGGAAGTCGTAAAGCCCGCAGAGCGACATCTCTAACGACCGTTAATTTCGTCAATTCAGCCGCCCTAATCGGACTCTCTTATTTCCACGACCGGGAGATCACAGGACACACCGGCTACGATAAAACCGTTCGAAACGGCCGGAGTATTAGAAGTGCGAGTCTCGACGCGGAAGTCGCGACGAAAAATGCGGCCGAACGCGTAAATCCTGTTCGACATTTATTTTTCACTATGTGTCCACGAGCGAACGTTTGACGGGATGGAACTTTGGCAACATATACGGAGAGAGAGAGAGAGAGAGTAGAGAAAATACATATAAAAAGTATATATAGAGAGTAGAGTATATATTTTTACTCTAGGGTTCAAAGCCCCTTGAGTTTATAGTAAATTAATACATGTATAGTTGCTTGTCGGAGTTTAGAATATTGCAGTAGAAAGAAAAATAAAGAAATACGTAAATCTAAAGGAAAACCGAAGTATTAAACTAGGATAGTAGGTGCATCTATCTTAAACAACGCAATTATTAGAACATAGAAAAAAGTAATACATAACAGAAGATAATGTAATTTGTACATATAAAAAACATACGCACACGCAAAATACATGATTTAGTAAAGTATGTATCGGCACTTATTTTCATATAGTGATCGCCTCAATATATAAAGGGGACACGAGCCGCACCGAGAGAACTGACCGCTGTGGCGTGTGGAAGCGTGAGGTCATTTCGGAAAGCCGAATCGTCGTTTTTGCCAAGTCTCGTAGCCATCACTGGGTGGATCGTCCCGATGGAGGAAGGAAGGAAGGAAGAAAGGTGTGGAGCGGGGGTGTGCACGCGTGCCGAAGTGATTTTTTGCGTTCCTGACCCCTTTTCCCTTTTTTTCTGTTTTCACCGCTCGACCACCTTCCCATACTGGCGATTGGCTCTCTCTCTCTCTCTCTCTCCACCTTTACTCCCCTGCGCTCTTTATCCTTCGCCTAAACCTTCGCAGGTCACCTTTTTTCCTCCTCGACCCTTTCTCGACCTCGTCTCGCTCTCCGTTCTCTTTCTCTCTCTCTCTCTTTCACTCACTCGCTCACTCGCTTCCTCCCCGGGCTTCTCCGTCTCGCTTTGTCATTCCGTATCTACGCTCGGAAGGTACGGCACGCGGCACGAGACACATTATTAGCTTAATAACTCCGGGGGACCTTTTTTAATCCCGCCGCCGTTCCAAGAGAAGCTGCCTCCGCGGAAGACTTTAATTAAAAAATAAACAAGCGAGCCGGCCGGTAAACGTGCGAGAGATTTAAAGGGGCCCCTCCGGAGCGGGGGTCCAGGGAACATTTGCATTCCGATTTTCGGTCGTGTTCTTGGCAGCCCGGAACAGCCCGTCATCGAGTTCCACACTGTGACACGAATACTTTTCTCTCTTGCGATTTCAATCTGAACAAACAGTTCTCAGTGGCACGATACGTCTCTCTCTTTCTCTCTCTCTCTCTCTCTCTCTTTGTTCGTTCTGATTTTGCAAATCATATCGCGTCGGAAATGAATAGTCGAGCGGTAAAGCCGTCCACCGGACAAGAATTGTCATCATAGCCGACGCTAATGGTGGGCTATCCGATGAAATACAGCGGCTGCGTAAATAAAAAATTGAGCGACGCATGTATTTACGTTCTGTCGATAAGCGTGCGCGCGCGCGAGAGAGAATGAGAGAAAGAGAGAGAAAACGATACCGGGGCAAAAATCTGTATCGCTTAACTTTTCAACACGCGCAAATAATTAAACGACTAACGAGATTTTATGGACGGCAGAGGCGTGCGGTCCGAGCGCGCGCGCGTACGTGTGTACACGCGTCCGTCGAATACCGTTGATCGCGATATTCGCCAAACATTTGCGACGCGCGGTTTGCATTTTATTCCAGGATTGCCGTCAATTATCCGGGCATATAATTACCACTTAACAAATCTGCCAACGCGGCTATGCTCTTTTTCACGCTGACCGCTAACAAATCGAATTAGCGAAAAAGTACATATTTCAAATCGTCAATCGATTAATTTATTTGCCGAATAGTTAAGCGGACGCTGCGGCCACATCGCAGCCGGACCGTCTCTCGGGATGATTTATCTCCTTTTTCCCAACGATCGGAGAGCGAATTGTCGCTTTGGAAAGAATCCTCACAAAGATCGCAAATTTATCCGCGAAATGACACCTTGTTATACAGGATGAGGCTATTGCATCTTGAGTATCTTTGAAAAATGAAAAATTTCATACAAAAAGATAAACGAGAGCCAACAGCAATTATTCCGGCATGGTATAAATTTATGTCCACAACTGTAAATATAAAAAAATGAAACAAAAATGTAAATATGAAAAAGGGCCAGACGTTTCGATCCATTTTCGTATTCTCTTCAGTGAATATAATAACGAATATAATGGAATATACAACATAATAAAATATAATATGATAAATAACAACGAATATAATAAAATATTTTTATTAACGATCAGTTAACGCAAATATTGGCGTCAGCGTAATTTCTATTGGATAAATTTTCTCCCTGTTGTTATTTTTCAGAAGATATTCAAAGCGGTAACAATTATTGCTTCATCCTAAATATTTACACATTTATTCGGTATCTGAACAATACGTAACGATTCATCCGTACCGAAATATCATACCTCATATCTCGCGGGCGGACGTTTTCTCAACGACCCCGTCTCCAATCGACCGATTGGCTCTCGTCGGAGAAGAACGACCCGAGAATAAGACAGCCGGCGATCGCGCAAGGGGTGGTCGACGCGTGTCGCCACAGCGCTTCCCGTTTGCACCAGCGTCCGCGAGAACCACATTTTCCACAGTAGACGTCTCTACCCGAGACGCAGACTTTACCTGCAGATTACGGACGACCAATCGCGGCCTAGACCGCCGAGGACCGGTAAGGTGTCCGGTCGCTTATTTTTCCTCGGAAGGGTGAGACACGCCGGGTGGGGATAAGTCGCGGGGGTGGGAGGATGTATGGGATGGCCAGCCTTGGGCGAAAGAGGGGAAAAGGCGGGAAAGTGGGGTAAAATAGGCCGCCGGGTGGGGACGAGGAGAGCGACACTTAGATGGTAAATCGTGGGGAAGGGGCGAAACGAGCTTCGGAGGGCGAGGGGGCCCAGCAGCGGGGGTGGGCGCCCTGATAGGCGTCCGAACGACGGAGTCTACACTTCGTTAACCCATTGCAATGTTATTTAATTTGCAGAGTACACGGCGGCGAGACTCTGTCTCGGGTAATTTTGAATTTTCACCGAAGGAGGTGGACGTAAAGACAGCGACGACGTCGCGGCTGTCTTTGTGTGTGCTGATGCACTTCGGCGAGAAAGAGAGATGGATGGCGGGAAGGAGAACGAACGGGAAACGCCGTGTAGCCGTTCGTTCATAGTAGTCGAGAACGACGTCGCGGAACGGGGATGGGCGAGCCGAAGCCGGGCGCTATTGATTAAGCGCCTCGTATCAGTCTTAATTAGCAAAAAAATATCCGGTTACCTCTCGCATGACACCGAGCATCGTTATCTCACTCAGCGAGAGCGGCTTCTCGTCTATCGCCGGCGCGTACCCGCGATGAAACTCGCGTGCGCTTCACGCGAGCTGAACCTCCCCGTGCCGGGAGAGGGGGAAAAAAAGGGTGACCCCACACTCCCCGTCCGTGCACCGCACACCCCGCTCATTTTCTCGGCCAGGTGGATAAAAATCAATAGCCGAAAAAACGCAACCTGTTAGGGGGTGCGTCCCAGCGCGGCGACCCTCGCTTTTTCACCCTTTTTTTCCTCACCAATCAACCCCGCAATCACGACAACCCTCGAAGAGTTTTTTTCCGATCTATTTCAACCGGGATGGTTGCTCTATCGTTCCAGGTACAACAACGGGACCGTAGACGAAGAAAAAAAGAACAGGGTGGCGCTCACCTCACCCTCGGCGGAGGGATAAGGGGGGGGGGAGGGTTCGTGACGACAGGTTCGCGTTTACATTTATACGCCGCGCGATATATACCAGACGATGATGATTTATCTGCACGAATACACACGCTCCAACGCTGCAACGTTAGGTAAATATGAGATCTCGCCGCGTTCGCCTGATGACTGATGATAGTAAAAACTCATTCGCAGCGCGAATCCCGCATTGTCGCGCAAAATCCGAGCCCGCTACAGCCCGGGCGCAATGACGAGGGTTTCGCGCGCGCTCGCGCCCGGCTTAATGCCACACAAAATTCTACAATATGAATGGCACTGTCAATTTACTTGCCGGCCTGACCATTTTGCGGAAATCCGCGGGAATAGCGCTTTTTATTTTTTTATTTATTCACGGCGAAGCGGGACGATCTCTCGTTCGACGATATTCGCACATCGCGGGCAAATCCGGCCGCGCTGATCATTAAAACCGTCGCGACACGCGAATAATTGCGCGACGTTACGTCGAACGACCAGTTCAACTTGTCTATTTTTTTTCTCCCTTCCTCTTCCCCCTCTCTCCTTTCCTTCTTCTCTCTGTCTCCCTCCGTCTCTCCTTATCGAGATAATGCTGATGAGATTATAACAAATGAAATTCAAACACCGCTGCTAATCCGACACGGTTGTCAAAGCGCGTTTATCGCGACGCGGAATAGCCCGGAAGCGAACCGACTCGGGCCCGATTCGCGAGCGGCCTTCGATTCGCGAGTGTGTCAGCCGTAGGTAGCCGTAGGGAGCGCCATCGGTCACCTCGACGCCTGCAAGAACGAGGTCGATAACGCGCCCGAGCGGCCGGCTCGGGTTCGCGTCCGAACTGCGCGCGCGGTCCTTCGATCCTGCGCGCTCCCACAACCCACCCACGTTCACCTCTCACGGCCTCTCGAGCCGCTCTTGCACGCGAAATCCTTTCCACGAGCCGCCACTCGATAGCCTCCGCTATGCCACGCACTCGAAGCCGCAAAATCAGTCCCGAGCGAGGTTGCTTTTTTCTCTCTCTCTCTCTCTCTCTCTCTCACATTCTTTCGCTTCACGGCTCTTCCGACCGGTGTCTCGGATTCTTCGATCTCGGGAAATCCCGACGTATGGATCGGGTACTTTGAATAATCGAAACAACAACACGAGCACTATCGGCGACCGCAAAGGTCTATAGAGCGCAAGGGTCGGTTACGTGATAATGGTTAAATTATCACGACACTCTCTCGTTATTATGAACGCTGTTAACTTGTTGAATGACCGGACAGATCGACGGCAGATCCGCCGGAAAAGGTTCCCCCCTCTCTCTCTATTTCTTTCTCGTTTTCTCTCGCAACGCTCGCGTCGCTTTTTTCGAAGGATCCTCCGCGCGGCGAGACTGCACTTTTTAACTTCACGTGCAAGAGGTATGGTCAGTTCGACGAGTTATTTTCATCAAGGTCGACGTTCTCTCTTTCTCTCTTACTCTCCCGCTCCTTCTCTCTCGCTCTTTTTCTCCCCCCCCCCTCCCCTCACTCTCTCTCTCTCTCTCTCTTTGTTGCTCTCCTCTCCCTTCTCTCCTCGCGACTTATATTCTCTCTCTCTCTCTCTCTCTTTCTCTACCTCTTGATGGTGCAGCCTTTCATCCCTCTCTCCCGCAGCTCTTTTAGATGCAAGGTCCACGCGCGAATGCAGACGGCGAATCGGCGCGGCGGCAAGAGAGAGAGAGGACGCGACTTCTTTTCGCTCGCACGATCATCTCGTCTGGTCGCGCCTAAAATTCTCGCGTCTGCTCGCGCCGCGACTTGCGTCAGCGATGAATAGATGATTCGCCTCTTCGGTGAAGGAGGAGGAGGAAGAGTAGTAGTAGTAGTAGAAGCCAGGCGCGAGATCATCGCGTGTTTCCGATCGTAAAACTGGACGTGCGATTCCGAACGGATCGACGCATTCCCCCGTTCCGAATCTCATGTTCACCTCGGCGTAATAACTTACTTATTACTCGCACGAATCTCGCGAGACCGTTGAAAAAAGAAGACGCGGAAAAAGAAGAAGTAAAGCACACACACGTTTCCCGAGCACTTGTTTAATTTCGCGTCTTTTACTTTCCGACGTCGTCCATCGCGATTCTTGCTTTCTCTCTCCTTTTTTACGTTTAATCGCTCGACTTATCGAGAGTCATCTCTTTCTCTCTCCTTCTACCTGTCGAAAAGCAGATGTGCACGGTGCGCCCGGGCGTTGGTGCGTTCCGCGAAAAATTGTCGGCGCTAAACGTAAAGTCCACCATTAAGATAAGTGCCGGCTCTCGGGCAGCCGAACCGGGCAACGCCTCGATACGCGCCGAGTACAAAGTAGCCTTTCATTTTTATTATGCGCGAAGGTGTTTCGTCGCCGCGTTACGGCGGCCGAGAGTGTACAACGCACCGCGCGCTCCCAGATCGTATCGCGCCGGGCCGGGCGCAATATCGATATCATTACCGTCACTTCGCCGCATATTTCGCTACGTCGCACGGAAGATACGCTTGCACGATAGCGCGACGCCATTATCGCGGAATCTTCGGGGGCCCCGCCATCGCATTGCAATCCGTAATAAAGCTATCCCATGCTCTTTACGCCGGGCGCGCGTACATCTCCGGTATCGCACGCGTCTGCGTTTCTCAGGCACACGGACGCGCGCGCGTTCGCTCGCCCGCCTTTCCGTTCCTTCCCCCCTACCCGACATTCTTCTTTTCTCTCTTTGTTCCTAGACACATCCTACTCTAGGTCCACAAGCCTCCTCCAACCGGTACACTCGCCGTAGGAATCCGCCATCGTCGCATATTGGCAAAGTCGGTCCCGCCAATTTTAGATGCTTTACCTCCTTTTTTTTCCTATTGCCTCTCTTCAACCGCGCCCTCCTCCTCCTCTTTCTCTCCTCACGACCGTCTTCTCTTCTTCCTTCCTCCACTACTACCAGCAACCTCCTCCTCATCGGCCACCGCGAGCGTAGAGCTGCCATTTTATTTTCGCGAGAGTGCGCGAGCTATTTTTAGTCGTTCTAGAAAACCCGCCTCTCCTTTTTCCGGGTCTTGGCAGCGGCCGGCCGGGAGTCGATCGCGATGCCCGAACGCGATGCAATTTATTCTTACGCTTAACGCGGCCGCGAAAAATATCGGGGCGAACTCGTCCTCTGCGAAGATGGCTGCGCGATCGTTGGACGCCGCTCTTCCCGGCGCCGATTTTTCACGCGGTCGCGCGTCGTCGCCGTCGTTGGCCGCGAGGGAGGAAGACCGACGAGCCGTTGCCAAACGATTGTTCCTCGAAATCCTACGAAAATAATACCTGATTCGCGCGAGCGACTTCTTTTTCCCGTCGCCGTCGCCTATTCGTGCCAGAGGCGCCTCGCGTCATCTTGAACCAATTCCGCACGTTACCGCGATCGCCATCAATTCACATCGCCGGCGATTTTATTGGCGGCGAGCTGGCCGAGGACTCTAACTCTTTCCAGAACGGATTACGGAGCGTCTCTCGCGAGGAAGTCGCAGTTGACCTTTCCGAGTTCGAGAACTCGCGCTGAGGAGCCAACGCGCGAGAGACCGCGTCCATGCCGTTCACCGCATGAGCGAGTAATAATAATAGCAATGATCTCAACTAATGAACTTTTGTTAAAACTGCGCGAGTCTAGACGGGTCATATAAAATTCCCGTTGCCGCGTCGCGTCACGTCGCGTCGCGCTGGACGCGGAAATAGTCGCCAGTCATCGCTCGGAATATACAATCCGATCGCAATGCAAACGCGTTGGACAGTTAAAGATAAAAATCGGCCGTAACTTTCGGTGCGCCGCGGAGCGCGACAATCCCTCTCTAATATATATATATATATATTTCGCATGCGCCGCGCGGCGAAATATTTTCATTGCCGACTAATTTCGTCGCAGCGCGCCGCGGTTCCGCGCCGCAGTGTAAACTCGATTATTTACGCACCGGCGACGTACAATTTTAAGTTCATGCAACAATAAACACGTAAGGGAGCGCGGAATATTTTTATCCGCGTTTCCGCACGGTCGTGGCGCACTCTCGCGACGAGTCGCGAGCAAAAGAGAAAAAAAAAACGAGAAAGTTCGAGTTGTAGTTCAAAAGTTCGGGAAAGACCAGGTTTTTCCTATTTTCTCCGCGGATTTTTTTTTTTATTTCTTGTATCCTCTTTACGGGAAAATGATGACGGATTTTAACCGAACACAGGGAAAATTTTTTGTTGGCATAGCAAATTGTCTGTCATTAGAATGATAACAAAAAGATGTTTTAAGAATGTTGATCACTAATTATGCCAAGTAAATTTCATCGCAACGATATTTTATTATAACAGCAAGATTATTTTTTCCGTGCAACAAATCTTTTTGTTGTCACTGTAGTAACAAACAATTTACTGTGCCAGCGAAAGAAATCTCTCTCCGTGAGCACATCCGAATGTTTCTACGCATAGAAAATGCATATTGCATTCAAGTAAATAACATGTTTGCTTCAAATATTTCGTAAATTTATATATCCGCAAGTATGTCATAAGTATAAACAAGTATGGCATAAGTTCATCATAAGCATCAAATTTATTTATAATATATTCTGAATCCTAATAAATTTAGTACTTCAATCAAGAATATTAAAACATTAAATCTAAAACTTCGGGTTACTTATATTCCAATTAACCGAATTTAACTTTTCTTCGATAAAATTTATACTATTCTTGAAAACAGAACAAATTTTTCTTTTGGGTGACCGATAATAAGCTCTTCTAATATTTGTGGTGAATATAATATAATACTAGTATAGTGTTGCGCCATTCCAGATACCGGAATAGAAAAGGTAAAATAGTGACTACTTTTTGGCAGAAAAGATGACAAACAATGACTTTTCAGATATTAAAATAATGACCGAAAGAGATATATTTTATCAAATTCTGAAAGTAACTAAGACCATTTAAAAAAATATATATAATAAAAAAAATAAAAAAATAAATATATATATATTAATATATATTATATTAATATATATTATATTAATATATCTCTTATTATTATAATTATAAATTAATATATATATATTAATTATTACTATAAATTAATATATATCTTACTTTAGATTTTTTATCTTTGAATGACTTAACATATAGGAAGATTTTCATAATCCGATTTAAATGTTCATTACAAGAAAAGACTAATAGCATGAATGATACAAGTACATTTCCAAAGTAGTTTTAAGATTAAGAGAGACGGAAAAAATGAAAAAAAAAATGAAACGCCCATATTTTACAAATTTAACAGCAGCTTAGGAAAAAAAGTAACTATAGTAATTTGTTTTGTGCGATAGTGAATTTTTTAGTTATTTGTCAAAAGCAAAAGTGACAAAAGGTGATTCAAATGACTGGACGGCAGGCGCCGCCGGTATCGAGAAAAAAAATCTCTCTGTTCGAGATAACCATTACTTCAAAGAGGAAAAATAAACTGAATAATTGCTTCTCTTCGCGCTGCAATAATATTTTTCTCCATGCACCCTTGGGACAGAGCCCGAAGAAATCCGCAGAGAAGTTGGGTAAAGAAACGACTTCTTTCCGAAACGTTAAAACTGTAGCACACGAATTCTAATTCTAATGTGTCAACGCAGACGTTATCCGCTAAGCACTAAATCCAGCGGCTTACGCATTAAAATGCATGATTAATGCGCGCGATGGGAGCGTCCTTTATATTTTACTATCTATTCTATTATTATATTATATTCCATTATTGATATATCTCTCTCTATTATATGTTAATGTATGTGCCATTTTCGCGTAGTGGCGCATCGTCATGTCGGACGACACGATTCCCTCGATCGCCGCGCGGCCCGGGCGGACTTTTGCGAAATGTAAAAGGGACGCTGGATACTCGGGGCTGCACGACGACGACGACGAGAGAGGATGAAAAAATCGGCGAACAGCCGTGTGCGTTGCACATTTTACGGCGGGACGATTTAACGCGCGGAAATAACCGGACGGAACGTACGCGCGGGCGAGATAATGTTCAGTCCCATCAGAATTGTATTGATCGTTTCGTAGTAAATATATAGTTTCATCTAGCCTGTGTCCTAGTGCGTCCTAGTCAATAAATATGGCCGGTGTTCGACGGCCGATGTGCGGTTGTCGCCCGCCGAAAGTGTGCCTTTCGTTTCTTCTTCGCGAGCCACGCGAGAGGGATTCGAGATGGAGAGCGAGAGCGGGAGAACGAGATGGATAGATGGATAGAGAGAGAGAGAGAGAGAGCGAGAGAGAGAGAACGAGAGCGGGAGAGCGAGCGGGGGTCGTCGACCCCGCGGAAAATCGATCAACTGGAGATCGGAAAGGACGAGGGCCAGCGCGTATAAAGTCCGCCGTTGGTGCATGGCGAATGCATCGATACGATGCGTCGCGCCGCGGACAAAGCGTGCGCTGCGCTGTGCGCCGTGCGCTGTGCTCCGCGCTAGCGAGTGAGTTCAATGGCGGCGTATTCGGAAAAAGGAAGCTTGACTGCCGAGGGATTTTTCGTGGAGGGCACGATCTGAAATCTCCGCTCGATTCCGGTCGGTTCGACGGCCCTCGACGACGATGGCAACGTGCGACTTCGCCGGGGGCGGCGCATTCTCTCTCGCTCGTAAAGGATCATGCGATGATAAAAATACGCGTTTCAACAATTAAAAGCACGCCTGATTGGACATCTGTGCGAGCGGCCGTAATTCGCCGGGGTCTCGAGCGTGCGAGTCGCGTCACGGAGGGTTCACCCGACGATAATGACGGCCCCGAAGGCTGCCGTCGTCCGACGATCCTTTCGACGCCTGAATCGGCTCCTCGTGCAAGAAATCGCATCCTCCTCCAAAGAGGTTGCGGATACTCGACGCGGAGTCTCCTCCGTAGCCGGAAATCGACTCTGCGACGCGATCGGGAGACGCGCGACACGCGCCGGACGAGAGGGTTCTTTTTCCGCGAGGGGCTCCACAGCACGCGGTCGCGCGCGACGGAGACGGCCGGAGGAGAGAGACGGAGAAAGAGAGAGTATCGGGTCCTCGGTGTGTTTCGCGTCCGCGTATTTTCGGACGATTTTCCCCTCGGTGCAGCCGGTCGCGCGAGAAAGAGAGAGCCCTCTTCTCACTCTGCCGCCGTCGCCGCGGCTGCCTCCCTCAAACCACCAACACTCGCGCGTATTCCCGCGGAACGGCGGAGGGAAACGGACCGCGTTTAATGTAAATCGCCACGCACGGCTTATACGCGGGCGGAAAGAGCGCGGGAGACCGAAAGCCGAAGTATAGGCGGAGAAAGAGGGAGGAAGCGAGAGAGAGAGAGAGGGTGCGAGCGAAGGAGAGAGAGGAGGGTGGCGAAGGGAGAGAGAGAGAGAGAGAGAGAGACAGCGATGAAACTACAGCTTGGCGAGGTAGAGAGCGAGCCAGAGCGAAGGCGCGGGTGGGCGAAGGGGGCAGAGCGGACGGAGGAAGGTGGAAGAGGCAGAGGACGAGGAGGCGATGGAAGAGGTGGAGGTTGTGGAGGCAGAGGCGGAGGAGGAGGAGGGTGGAAACATACATATGTATAGGTAAATGTGTACCTACGCCCGCATCTCTCTCGCGCGCTTTCCCTCTCGCTCTATCTTCCGGACCGGACCTCTTTCACTCGCCGTGCGTTCCCCCTCGGCCCCCCGCGCGTTCCGCACCGGTCCTTCGTCATCCCTCTCGTTCTCACCCGCGAGCTCTCTTCCCTTCTCGCTCCTGCGCTCTATCCGACTCCCGCGCGATATCTCGCTGTCTCTCTCTCTCTCGCGCGCGGGCGCCGCTCTTTCCCGCGCTCGCTCGCCATCCCGCTTTCTCCATCGGCGTGCCACCGCTCGCCGGTGGCTTTTTTTTTTCGCCGTACCTCCTTTTTTCCTCAGCACGCCCCCGGGCCGTCGAGTGATTTTTATAATCTGCTACTTGTTGCGCGCCACACACCACCGGCCGTTGCCGCCGCCGCCGCCACCGTGTGTCCGGCGCGGCCCACCCGGAAAAACCGGAAAATAGAGGAAAACAAAAGCGACCGGCGCGCTACGGCGCGCCGTGCATCCCGCGGGGTGTGCTCGGGCGGTGGCGGCGGCAACGGCGGTAGCGGTAGCTACGGTGGGGGTCGTCGAGGGTGGCAGGGGGCGGCGAACGGTGGAGGGGGCGGAAAAAAAGAAAAAGGCACCGCGGGACCAGAGTCCGACGCGACGGATGATCCGCGTGCGCGTTTGCGCGCATATCCCGCGCGCGCGCGCGCCCCCTCTCTCTCTCTCTCTCTCTCTCTTTCCGTCGTGCGAACGGTAGCTGAAAATTATTTTTCGGCCGGCAGCGGTGCCCGCCGGGGATTCGCATCGGATATGCGAATATCGAATGCGCGTTCCTTTCGCCGACGAACGAACCGTATCGATTGATATTTTTTTCGCCGATGTCGCGGGCGATCCCGATTCGCGCGCGCGAGCGTGATGAATTCGCTCCGCGTACGCTACTCTTTAATTAATTTATCGCCGTAATTATTTCCCGCGCTGCGGACGCAGCGCGACGCAGCGCGCGCCCATGTGCCGGGGATCTCTGATGAAATTGAGAAAAGTTATTCCGCTTGCGACGTGTACGAAAAGAATGCCGAGTGCGCTAACGAGCGTGTCGACGAGGCACTTTTATCTCTCTCTCTCTCTCTCTCTCTCTCTCTGTCTTCTTCCATTCGACTTCGTTCTCGCGTGTACCGTTCCCTTCCTCTCGTCATCGCGCGCAAGAATGGCGTAATGAGCGATACATCGCGCTATTTCCAGATACGATATTACGTCGGCGCGCAATTAGCCTGAGGGTATGCGGAGAAAAAGAAAAGAAGTCACGTGTACCCGCTGTTTCCGACGACGTCGTGCGAGCACGCTTTTAATTCGTGGAGTGTCGAATCGATTAACGGCGAATTGCGCACCGATGCAGTGAGACAGTTTCGTTTCCCCTGCGCTCTCGAGATCGCCAGCGCGCGAGTGCAACGTGCGCGCGCGATCGATCGCGGAGGAGGAGGATGAGGTGGCGCGGCGAGGAGGGGGGGGAGCGGAGGAGGAGGAAGAGAGGGCACCTCGCGCGCTCCGTGTAGCCGAGTCGCGCTGGTCATTCTCCGAAATGCGTGTAAACATTTTCGCGCGCGCTCGCTGCTTTTTCTGTTGATTAACATAGGGCAATGTTGCGAGCGGAACAATACCGGCGTCAAACAACAAAGCGCAATTAAAAGCGGTTATCAAAAATGTTATCGGACCTCGTGGATTGTATTTTGCGGCGGACAAAAGTATTGGATTTTTTATAACGCGATCAAACGCTCGCGAGCGGTCACAATGTAAAGAGGGAAGAGGGGAAGGGGGTGGTAATAATGGAGCCTGCCGTTTCGTCGGTTTGCAACCGCGTCGCGCGCGGTTACCGTTCCCCGACCCGATCGATCCCGATCTGATAAATCATTCAGCCGAACGGAAAAAACAACGGGTACGAGCGTTTCACCATTACCTACGTGGCGTGCGCTTTCCTTCGCCTATGGCGAAAAATCTCTCTTTCTCCCTCCACCCCCTACCTACGTTCCTCTCCTCCGCTCGTCCCTCCGTCCTCTTTCCGTTGTCGTCGACGACGACACTACGAGAATCAAAGCGGAGATTCGCGGCGCGCTGCCGCTCCGCTTCGCGCAAAATGGCTTCCTCCTTTTCAGGAATTATCGCGATGTAGGAAGTCTCTCGCGCGGCAGAAGGACGAGAGGAGGGACGGTGGGCGAGAGAAAGAGAGTGTGGACGAGGCAGAGAAAGACGGTAAAGAAGAGAGAGAGAGAGAGAGAGAAACGCCGGGTGCGGAGGCGCGCAACGGCGGCCGCCGCTGTCGGCCGAAAGTTTAAAATAGAATATCTCGCGAGTAACTTTCATCGGTCGTCAAAAAATCGCGCAGTGTCGTACATAGCGGGGGGCCTTACACCCGCTTGCCCTCCTCATCCTCCTCTTCCTCCGCTTCCTCTCCTCCTGCTTCTCCTCCTCCTCCACCCACTGCAACGAGGACCGAGGAAAGACGGCGGAAAGAGAAACGCGGAGAGCAGCCCTCTCCATACCGCTCTATAGTGCTACGGGATAGGCCGTAGCACCGACATGGAAACACACCGGGTGTATGTGCATGAACATACACACACACGAGACACATACGTGCGCACAACATACCGGCGAGCGCATACGCGCGGCGCATCGGACGCGCGAGCGAGCGAGTGAGCGAGTGCGCGTATGGAGAACGTCGAGCGAGAGAATTCAACGGCGGTAACTCTCTCGCGAGTTCGCATCAGGATATTTTAGCGCTTTTCCAGATCGCGCGCGTGGTGTGCGCTAGCGGACCGTCCGGAATTACTGACGTGGGTGGCCTACGAGTGGTCCGCGGGGAGTTTCGCGTGTTTCGGCCGTACGCTAATCGCGCCCAAAATTGCGTTCGCGCTACCGGACCTCCTCCTCGTGGCGGGGAATCTTCCGGTTTATGTACCGGCTTTCGTTGCCCCATCTCTCTCTCTCTCTCTCTTTCTCTCTCCTTCATAATTTTCGTACACTCTTCATTCGCGCTCACCGTCCTCGCCTCCACAGGAAAAAATTAGTCTTCAATCAGGAATATATATTCTCATATATAAGCAAAAATATTATTAGAAGATTTTAGAAGATTTCTAATTTTAGCTCGATTGAATTTGTATCGATGCAAGTATTACTTGCACCCAAGTCAAGACTAAAAATCTTCTGAGAATATTTATATTATTTTTGCTTACGTACGAGCACATCTATCATTGATTTAAGACTAGTCTTTCTGTGCACCTCCCGCCGTTCGCGACGTCACGGAGATCTGTGACAATCGACACGATTCGAAGAAATGGAAAAATGACGTATTCTCGGAAACCAAATAGAGCCAGAGTTGCAAACGGAGTCGCGACGCTTCATTTTCAACGAGTTTCGCAACACATATCGTATATCCAATAGAAAAATGTACCTCCTGAGAATGACTAAAAACGAAATCCTCCTGTCGGAGGTGCATCCCGAGACCTTTTCGTGATCGACTGTATATTCACCTCTCATCTTTTTCTCCTCTGATATGGGCGCAGCTGCGAGAGGTGCGGACCAAATTCGGTTGCGATTACGCGATTCGTACGTCCTTTCCGGAACATCTCGCCGGTTTTACGCGCGTCGCGCCACCTTCGACCAGCGCAAATTTGAATTCGCCGTTACCGCGGCGTTATCTGCGATATTGCGAGTCGGTAGCGGCGAAAAATCGGTCGAATTTCACGCTTCGGGTTCCGTACGGATCCTTTGTTCCCGCGGAGACGCGGGAAGCGCACCGCCGCCGCCGCCGCCGCTCTCTCTCTCTCTCGGTCCACGCCGGAGGCACACGGTGGGTGCCCTGTCTCCACGCCAGTGAATGACGTAGCGTAGGTACTCCTGGGCCGATCTGCTTCGCCCGCGTTCTCGCGTTCTTCGCTAGCTCGCGTTAGCTTGGCTAGAGATCGCGCGAGTAGAAGTACACACGCTCTCGTCGGCGTCGGCGGCAGCGGCGCATGCGCTGGCGCGACCGCGCGTCGCGACTCGACTCGGCCCGACTCCGCGCTTCTCGGCTCTCCGCGGCTCTCGCCCTCCCCGCCAAGGTGCATGCATGCATTCTATGCGGCGTGCACCGCATTAGATGCATTTCTAAGTCGCGCCGCAATAAATCGCAGAAATATCGAAGTCGGGGCCCCGGTACGGTCGCGCGCGCGTCACCGAGAGAGCTCGCGAGCTGTGCCGTCGAAACGAGACCCGCGCGTGCGATACCGATCGTCCAAAGGGAGAGAGACAGCCTGCGCAGAGAGAGGCAGAGAGAGAGAGAGAGAGAGATAAGGCGGGAGAGGATAAAAAAAGAGAGCGAGGGGAAAGAGAGAAAGAGTGAGGGAGAAGGCGGGGGTGGAGGAGAGGAGGAGGCGGAGGAGGAGAGTTCGCGCTCGGTGATAAAGATCGAGAGATATATAGGCGATTTCAGTGAGGCGCTCCCGCGCATCAGGAGGAGCCTTCTTCTTCTTCTTCTCTCTGTCGCGCGCGCGCGGCCCAGTCGGGAAAGCCGCGAGACGCCGGGGAAATATCGGTTTTCTCTCTCCCTCTCTCTGGTCCTCGACGGAAGAGCGCAGAGGAAAGGGCCGACGAAAACGAAGGGACCACGGGCCCACTCCGCAGCAGCGTCCGTTCGCGCGGATACGCACTCTCTCGTCTTCGGAAGTCTTGGTGTGGCCAGTGTGTGAGTGTGCGCGTCTACGCGAATTATCATACCGGTCGTCCGCCGCGCGTCCACGCTCGTCGCAAGTACGCACGTGCGAGTCGCCGGAACACCCGGTCTCGAGTCCCTCTCCTCTCCTCGCGACCGGTGGGACACGGATAGTGAGAGAAAATCGGCGGATTTCCGGCATCTTCGGCGAAATTCGAGCCCCCCCCCCCCTCTCTCCCCCGAAGACGCGCTCCGTGCGATCTTCCGTGCAGGGAGTTGTGTCATCGATTATCGATCGGGCCGCGTAAGTTGAGCTGTGCGAAACATCGAGAGCGTAGAAACAGATTCGGCGGCTCGACGACTTTCAACGGCCGTGTCGCGCAACGAGAGCAGGAACCAACGAGAGAGAGAGAGAGAGAGTTGCGACGACGACTCGCGTTGCGCCGAGTCCTCCGATAATCCGCATCCGGCTGGCGTTGCGAATCGCCGCCGACAATTGCGACCACGCGCTTATCCAATTCTCCCAAGACGAGAGCGAATAAAGAATCGACGGTGCCGCTTCATTCGGAGTGATCTCGACCGGCCGAACGATCTGATTGGATAGATCCTGCGGGAAAAGCGAGAGACAGGAGGAGAGGAAAACAAAGAGGGAGGGAGAAAGGAAACGGACGAAATTCTCACACGACGGAGGGTGGATTCGCGACGAGAAGCTGATCCGCAAAATGCGAGGGTGAACAACACGGTGGAAAATCGGTCGGCAGCCTCGGAAAAAACTCTCGGCCCCTCCTCCCGCCCGTTTAACACGGCCCTGACGCGCGTTTTCGCCGGCACGGCACCACTCGCGAAAAATCTGCGCTCGATCTTAGGGAGCACGACGGCCTCCTGCGACGTGGCGGAGCCGGGATCACGCGGTGTCGTCGTCTTCGTCGGCGCGACGTCCAGTGCGAGCGCGGAGCCGCCAAAGCGCGATCGGCCGTACCTCGTCGCGGGAAAACGGTAAGGCGCGAAAATCAACGGGCAGCGGGAGAAGAAGGTGGAAGAGGAGGTGGAGAGGCTCGTGCGTCGATCCGCGTGTCATCGATCGCGATCCACGCGCTCTCGCGTCCGCGCAAGAGGAGAAGCCGCGTGCCTGAGCGCGCGCGCACGACCGCCCGCCAGCTCGATCGAGCGATCGATCGGCCAACCGATCGATCGCGCGCGAGAGAGAAAGAGACGCGCTCACGGTGAGACGGAAATCGCCGGCAGGAAAAGTGGGTGACGCGCGACGACGGGTGGCGCGACTCGGCGTAGGGTGTCGGATGAACTGGAGGAACGGCGGTCGGCTGCTGCGTCGAGTGCAGGAGGATGCCGATGACGACAACGACGACGAAGACGACGGGAACGATAAGGATGACGATCGCGGCGATGACGAGGGAGTCGTCTTGAGAAACACGCCGGACTTTGCGAAACTTGGGCTACCGTCTCCACGGAGGTAGGTGAGGCGTACAGGAGGCTAAATCGAATGACTCGGCTCTATGGCGCTCTTAATATATCTGCTATCGCTTTACCGAGGCCGAAGGGGACGCTCGCGAGAGACGGAAATGAGCGGCCTGAGAGGAAGGTCTTTTTGCGATATCTTCGTAGACTCACGGCGAGCGAAACGCGCGTTAAGTCGGAGGCGAAAAGTGAGAAAGGAAGAGTGCGCGCGCTCTGACGCATCGACGACACGATCGTGACCAGAGTCGAGCAATGGGAATTCGCGCAATTGATAGAATTCAATTTAATTAAATAAGGAATGTGATTAAATTTAATTGATAAGACATAAGAATCGCGGACGATTCAATCCAATTCGACGATTCAGTTTAATTATCCGAGTCGATAATGTGAAATAGTTATTGCAATTATTTAATTATGTATCGCATGTATTAGATTAATTTGGAGACTACGCGACAAATAGCGTCGGATAGGCGTGCGTAGGCGTGTGTGTACCTATGCATGTATATATATATATATATATATATATATATATATTTGCACGTGAGCTTCATGCTCGAATAATATCTCGGGCAATACGCACGATCTACCTTATCGTTCTATTATTAACGATCGAATCTGCGATTCGCAAAAAGTCACCTCGTATTGCCGGCGTCTCGCTTCGATAGATTTTCTCTCATGCCTCGACCTCTAACAAACATGCTGTGTTCCTTGCTTGCAGAACTACGCCGGGTACACACGCTTTGCAACGCGCAAAACCAAAGCAAACTGAAAAAAAAAACAAAAAAAAAACAAGTTACTAACAAAACATCGAAAGACGGTGGCGGGACGGAAGAACAGAATAGAAAAGTGGGAGAAAAGGAGGAAAACGGGAGAACGGAAAAGAGAAAACGAATGCACGTCGGGGAAAAAAATCGGTCGCGCCGGGAATTTGCCGCGCGCCTCCCGCCTTCCACCGCCGTCTTTCCCGTCTCCGCGAAATTCGCTTCGAAATCCCGCCGCTGTCTCGCTATCGGGTGCTGTTGCTGGTGTTGCTGCTGTCCTGCCGCCCCGGCTTCCTCGACGAACATGCCGAGAGTGTCGACGTAGCTACCTCGAAAACCGACGAGGTATCGAGGATCGACCGTAGACAATCCGTGGCAGGGTCGTGCGGAACGATCGATCGAATAGGTGCCAGCGTGAGGAGGGAGGAGGGGGCGGCGGTGGTGGTNGGTCAAGGGGGGACGGCGGGGACGGGGTAGTGGTGGTGGTGATTAGTTGCAGTGTTTTGGAAAACAATGCGCAGAATTTCGACGGCGATAAATAATAAAGGACAAATAAAGTGTATCGGACCACGGTGAAGTGAGTGTGTGTCAATAAATAACTGGCGGCATATGTATTGCGCGTTCGCGCGTCGAATGAAAGCGGAGAGGGGTTTGGAAAAAAATAAAAAAGAAAAAAAAGAGGATGAAAATCCCGCGTCCCCCGGAAACATCGACGCCCCCGCGCGCGCGTTGCCACCCGCCGCTGTTGTTGTTGCTTTTTCTTTGTCACTTCGGGCTTTCACGGGGAAAAAATTGCGGGATAACGAGGAAGCGCTTGTTACAGCTAGTAACGAATCGCTCCGGCACGATTCAATAAATTATTCCGTTGGTCGGTCCAATTCAGCGGAAATTATAGGGATATTTTTTCATTTAAATAGATAATTATAGATATTTGTAGGAGAATGTATATGTGTGTATGTGTGTGTGTGTGTGTATATAGGAAATATACACACACGTATACGTGCATATACACGTGCATACCTATGTTACAATGACTGCACCGAAAATTTCGTAATCGATAGCTGCGTGCGCGCCACTGTGCAACGCCGTCCGTTTCCCATACGGAATCCGGTAGGAAAGCACGGCGCTTCCTTTCCCTGGCTGGAAAATACGAATAAACGAGTTCGTCCCCGACAACGGTTCTCGACCCGATGCGAATCAGCGCCATGAGAACGATGATGTTACAATTACAATAGCGGCGTTTCCAGAAGATACATTCGCCGACCCTACCTACCGACGCGCGTCACCCTTTGATTCGATCTTTAAACACAGCCCTTAAACAGGTTCAACCCATCTTTGAGATACGTCTGCCGGAGGGAAGACGAAATATAACGCTCGCACGGAGCGGAAGAAAGAGAGCAAGAGAGAAAGAGAATGAGAGGTACACACAGAGAGGGGGAGCGAGAGGAGAAGAGACGGAGAACGAGAGAGAGAGGGCGCTAAAAAAATAGAAAAATCCTGGACAGCGCGATGCTCGCCCCTTTTCTGACCCCCCACCCGGCGTTCGCGAGGACCCCGTGCGAGATGGGCCATCCCTCTCCCGTCCGGGGCCCTTCTGCCCCCCTTTTTTAAGGCGGCCAGCTGCGAGGTCAGTTTTCGACGGGCGCGCGGCGTACTAAGATGCTACGCACAAAATTTGTCATCGCCTACCACCGGTCATCGTTTTCGCGGATTCCACGAAATTAGAAGCTCTCGGCGTGTCCCCCGGCGAGCTCCCGGCCGCGTGCTCGATGGCGAGGGACGGACGCCGGGAAAAGGCAGAAACGGCGGGAAAAAAGGGAAAAGAGAGGGAAGAGCGCGCGCGGCTTCGCAACGTGACGCGAACACCGGCCGCTGGACCGCTTCTACAGTGATGAACGCGTGATGGATATTAAATGGACGCACGGTACGCATCGACAGATTAATTCCATTTACGAGGTGCTGCTTTTGACCAGGGAGGTTTTAACAAATATATGAGTTACGCTCGGCGCGCGAGCGCGCTCGACTAAAAATACTCGCGAATCACTTTTCGGCGCTTTATCGCCCGCGGATGAATATCGGGATCGATCATAGACTGCCGATTTCTACGTGTGCCATTTGTGTGTGCCCCGCGCGTGCATATATATGCATACATTACCGACTTCGTCACGTCGTCGAATAATTTGCGCTTGAAATTAGTTCGACATCCCCGTCGAATTGACGCAAAGAGAAGCGGCTCGGACATTTTTGAATCGCACTCTGCGCGAGTGGTGCGAAGAAATTACGTTACACCAGACAGAGAGAGCTCTCTCTCTCTCTCTCTCTCTCTCTCTATTTGTATCGCGCAACGCGTTTCGCGGCGCGGAACGTCGAGAGAGACCGGTTGAAACTGTACCGCGCTTATGTCCCGGGTAACGTTAACGCGCTCGCCAAATTCCCGGATAATGATAAGCTTAAATTTCCCCATTTAAACGCCGGCCGTGTCTGGTGATGTTACGCCGTTTGTTAACGGCAGAAATATATCTCGCGTTTCAATTGGAGGACGATGCGACGAACAAATGCGATGCGTCCAAAGCGCACACAGTGGACGACAATTCGTGCGATTTCGAGGGTGGTAACGCGCTACAGACCTCTTCTCTCTCGTGAGCGCGTGCGATGTGCATTCGACGCCCGGTGATTTTCACGTCACCGGAGAGAGAGAGAGAGAGAGAGAGACGACCCCCAATCCTTCTCCGATTCTCTTTCGTCTCGCTCTGTTTCTCGCTCCCACTCTCACCTATTTGAGATCTTCCTCCTCCTCGCCGCCGCCGCTGCCGCCGTTCGAATAATTAATCGCAAATAGTCCGAATCCGATGGAAGTGGACGAAGCAAGCAAAGGACGAAGAGAGGGACGTAGGGAGGGAGTTCGTCATGCCAGCCGCCCTTTCGAACCTTTCGAGCCGAGGCACGGCCTGACGTTTAATTTCGCTAATTTCTTTTCTCCCGTTCGAATTACTCGCGGTACGACGCTTCGTTCCTGACGTAAGGGTGGCTTCCTGAGCTCATCCCCTTACATTTTCTTTCTTCCCGAGAGCGCGAGGAGAGAGATCCTCGGCACGAGAGAGGGAGCCTGTCATGAGAATAAGGGCCGGAAAAATAATTATACCGCGCGCGTCGAAGAATACGCGCCGGTCCGCTCGTAGATGAGCGCCGGGTCAGAAAAAAGGGAAGACGATTCTCCTTCGAGCTCGTTCTCATTGTCCTTCGTAACCGCCGCGATCTTAATAATGACATTTTTTCGATTTGGACACGCTCGAGACGACGTAGTCGACGACGGAAAGATTGCGCGGCGCTTGAACACTCTCTAAGTTTCGCGGAGCGAAATTTCACTCGAACAGCGACAGCCGAATCATTCGAGTGATTTTTCACTTGTACAGAGCGAATTCTCCGCTCCGAATCGAGTGAGGATGTTTTCACTCCAAGTTGAAGAGTGAATCAGATTTATTCCACCGTCGGAAGAGCCAGTTCACTCTACACGATTGAAACATTCACCCGTAAGGATCAAGAGTCCGCTTTAAAGTTGAGTCAAACATTCTTCGTTCTTACGATTTTGAATGATAGTACTTTCGCTATCGCTTCCGGTGAATTTTCACTCGTCTTTAGTGGAATTTCACCTCGAGGAATTTGCAGAGTATCTCGATGAATTTCAAAGCGCATCCGGCACATCCAACTAAAAATTTCTTCTGAAGATTAATATATACAATAAATAATAATAAGAAATGAAGTTAACAATCCGAAAAATATCCTAAGAGTTATAAAAAAAAAACGAATTTTCCTATTAGATAGGACAATAATTTTGGATGCAGAAGCATTAAGAAATTTATTGGAAAAAATTGCAAACTTTCTATCACTGACTATATACAAGAATGATGAATTTCATTCTTCGATACGCGAGATCGCTTACTCTGAGTTTCCATTATGTGACGTCGAAAGGTAGGAGACGCAAAACAGGATAGAAATTTGAGAAAGATGGTGAAAAATGGTCAAACTCTCTTCGAAAGATTGCGAAAAAAAATTGAATCATGACGCGGTGTGATAATACATAAATTCGCACTCGCGAAAGAAACGCGTTAATGAAGAGGCCTTGAGTACAGTGCCTCATCGTGTGGAGCGATCTCGTCGTACTAGTCGCGCCGTTGCAAGGAGATAAGGCGCGAAAAGTATGATAATAATTTATGGTATACCCTTGGTGACGGACGTAACTATTTTCGGAAATAGAACGACGATGAAGTGAGTACCATTTCGCCGAGAAACACGTACCGGCGCGATTAAAATAGGGTTATTACTATGAGAAGGCGCTACGTGTATGCGTGCACCTTTAACTCGAGGCGCGTCCTCGCGTTAAAGTTTATCCGATATTTTATCCGTTTATATGCGAATGACGTAATTAAAAAAATGTTTAACCAATTAAATGAATCAAATCGAATAAAATGGGCGGTCCGGCTGGACGGTATATAAAATGTTCATAAAGCCACAGAAATTTAATACTTCGCGAATTGCTCGATAAAATGCAAGGGCTGTTTTGTTTTGCTTCGAAATGCAATAGGCAAATAAACTCGATGGAAAATCTAATTACGCGGGAAAAAAAGAGTTATTGCGCGACGGGGAATATGAGAAATAAAATGAGTATTCAGTTCCCAATTTGTCAACGGGATCAGAGCGGGACGGGGGCTTCTTTTACACGAGATTCTATTATCCTTACGACAGATCGACTCTCATCCAATTGCGAGCCGGAAATTGGACTTTTTCGCTCCTTCTGGTAAGATAAAAACTTCCTTTTTCGTTCTCTTATCTCTCGCTGAAGTTCAAGTAGCCGGACAACTATCGCGCCCGTAATTCGAATACCGAGAGCCGCCACCTGAAACTCCGACTGCTCAACGATGCGCAAAAAAAAATGAGAAAGAGAGAGAAAGAGAATAGCAAAGAGAGAAAAATAAAAATGAAAACCACCCCCGTGTGAGCGCTCGATTCGCTACCGTTTGATACGTACAATGTACTTTTTGATTGTACTCAGTTATGAAAAAAGAGATATTCGTCCCAAAGTCATTTCAATTGCGCGTTATTGATCAAAACAATGGAAGAGCCATGTAACGAATGGAGAAGAAGGGTGAGAGGGGGAGCCTAAAGGGACAAAAAGAGAGGGTGTATACGTGTGTGTGTGTACGTGTGAGTGAGAAAGAGAAAGGGAGAACGAAAAAGAGGGAAAAGGAAAGAGCGCAGAGAAGGGTCGGGGGAAATACATAGAGGGTGGGTCGCTGACGAAAGATGGCGTAAAAATGGAGGGTGAAAAATGTGGAAAGAGGGCGAGAGCCTTCGTAGCTACGTAACTTCCTACTCTTTCTTTCTCTCACTCTTTCGCATTCCCGTTTCCTTTTGGGCGTTCCGGTGGGAATACGCCTACCAAAACGCGCTGGAAGATCTCGAAATTTCGCAGGTGGCATCCCCAGGGCGCGCGCGGCAACTTTTTAAGGCGATTTCCATTAGCACGCCGAAGAGGGATACTCGTTGTTTAATGCCGCGACTCACGAATGGAAATATCTTAAGAGCATCGATTCGCCACGTACCGAGAAAGAGTCGGCGGAATTACCTCTTTAAGTGCACGATACTCGTTGCGTCGTTATTGGCCGCCACGAGCGAAGTCGATGCACAACGACGATCGTGGATCACGAGCGTTATTCACGGATTTTCCTGTCGAACATACATCAGAATTGTTTCCCTACGAAATAACTGGATCCGCGCGATCGCGCTTCTTCGCTCCTCCGAAATATCCGAGTCGACAAAAGTGCACTTTTTCAGGTTGTCTATTCAAAACCGGAAAAAAATTCTCTGAAAATTCCCTTATTTTCCAAGCAAATTATTAAAAATTGCAGGCAAAATGAAAGTAATTTTAAATGTACCTTGCAAATGAATATATATTTATTGTGCAGAGTCCTTAATAATTTCCAATTATAAATGTTTATAAATCATAAAATAAAATTATGAATCACGCGAGTTCCAATGATTAAATTTGAA
Organism: Dinoponera quadriceps; assembly: GCF_001313825.1. Lineage (NCBI taxonomy): Eukaryota > Metazoa > Arthropoda > Insecta > Hymenoptera > Formicidae > Dinoponera > Dinoponera quadriceps. The sequence continues at coordinate 378,503 of NW_014555154.1, read as the reverse complement.
AAATTGTGAGGAAAGGAACTGTAAGGATTTCAAAATTAAATATTTTATATCGCATAAAACTTTCAAACTTTATTTTTGAAAATTGCGAGCAAAAAATTATATAAAGCAAAACCGGCACAAAATTCAACTTTTATAAAGCTAGTGAAATAAATATCAGCTTTAATTATTAAGTAAAATTGTACCTAACACAAAATCGTTAGCTTCAATATTGAATATCAGATTAGTCTTAAAATCAGTATGCTTTAAACATCAGAAAGCAATATGATTAAATATTTAAATTATATATGTAGATATAGAATCAAAGAGAATCTATGTTATAAACATAAAAGAAGTGCTAGAATGTTAATAAGTTCGCGCCTATGACTTATAGAGCGCTACTCTTTATTAATTAAAATTAAAATTAATTAAAAATCAAATCGAAAAATATCATGAATTATTTTTTCCTATATTTCTTGAATGAAGAAAATATTAATAAATAAAATTCAGTCGACCTCAATATTTGTCTATAAATAACGTGATAATATGGCTTGCAGACAAATGTCCATTAAAAATTCCCTGATTCCCAATAAAATTCCCTGAGAATTCTAAATTTTCCAGGTTTTTCCAGGCAGTAGGCACCCTGTTCTTATACGTGCGCACGCTATTTTCACGGGAAGCGCGAGAAAGCCAGTTTCGCAACACGGATAACCGCGCGTTATAATTCCGACTCATCGATCAACCCGTCGGCCAGATCGACGGCAACGCTAGAAAAGTCCGTTCATCGTTCGGCCAACTTTTCCACTGCGATAGAATAGAGAGAGAGAAAGAGAGAGAGATCAACAGAGACGGACGGAAGCGCGGAAGGTCTAATTTTACGGATTTTCTCGCATTCCGAATAATTCAAGGCTGCGACCAGGGCCGAATAGGGGCGGGTGAGGCAGGGGGGTCGAGGAGGCGGGCACCAAAGTTAAAACAAACATTTTTGCGCGTGCGAGCTTCGGCCATAAAGCTCTCCGCCCGGCCAAATGCATCGGTCGGCGGTTGCATAACACTCTAGAATAGCCGCGGAAAATGGTGGACCTTCTCTCTCCTACCTTTTTCTTTTTTAGACCACGCCGAGCACGCTAGCTGCCGGAGCGGCGAGAGAGCGCGCGCGTTTCGCAACTGATTTGCCCGTTCGAGGACAATCCATCGATCGTGCGCGGACTCACGAACTTCGCGAGCGTCCCGCGTCCCCTCTGCCGGAGTAACGGTATTAATTAAATTTCACAGCGTGTGTAATTAAAACACGCGTAAAACACACATTTTTTTCTCTCTCTCTGACGCTTCGGCGCGCCGCGTCGCGCGAATTGATATCGGACGGACGGACGGACGGACGAGGAGTCGCTGTAAAACTGCGTCTTTTGCCAAATGCCGTGCCGCGAGTAGTTGCGAAACGAACGGCGAGATTCGCTCTACTTGTTATAAAAGAAGAACAAAGTATATATTTAACCGCGTAAACGAGCGAGCGCATCGGGGCGCCGACGTCTATAACGCGAAACGAACGAGACCGGTTGACAAAGATCGGCCACGTGGAAAATCACGCTGACGAGAGAGCAGCGACAGGCACTCTCGAAAAGAGAGAGAAAGAGAGAGAACGAGAGAGATCTTGAAAAGGTCGGAGCAATTAAAATTATTTATTAAAGGACACCGCCCCAAAATAAATAGAGAGAACGCGGAAGGGCGCCGATGGAAAGGTGCGATCCGATTAAAATCTAATTTTTCACGGATACTCTCTTAATTAAAACATTAAATTGATTGCGGCGTGAGGTCGTGACGACGACGACAGGATGGCTGCAGGAGGGGAAGTGACGGTGGGTTGGGAGACGACGGGGGTGGCAGTGTCTTCTCAAGGCAGAGCGAAGTGACGAAAGAGAGAGAGAGAGAGAGAGAGAGAGAGGTGGGAGCTGGGGGGTTCGTGCTAAAATAAATGAAAATGAAATCAATTATAAAACTGTTTGAGGAGCCTCCGAGGAATAGGCAGTACTCGATAGACGGACGGACGGATGGATGGCTGCCTCGTTGGATGGATAGATGGATAGGTGGGTGGGCGAAGGGGTGGTTGGGCGGGAGGACCAGCGGAGCTCGATCTTGAATTTTCTTAATTAAAAATCCACAGACTTTGCTTTCAATTAAAAATAAGCGCTCGCGCGCTGCGTCTCCTCTTTCTCTCTCTCTCTCGCCGCCGCGAAAATTCTTCTGACGCTTCGCTCCTTCGCCGTTCGCAATACGCTAATAATTGAAGTGTCGATAAATCACGCACGTCCGACGCTGCTTGATCCGATAACGCGTTATGGATCGCGACGTTACGCGCGCGCGTCGGAAGACATTAAACTCTCTCTCTCTCTCTCCCTCTCTTCCTCTCTCTTTCTTTCCTCGCTCTGACGCACTCTCCTTCTCTTTACGGTGAAATAAAAGGCGAAGATAAAACTCATGAGCGGGTGAAGTTTCCACGATGATCCTTTTTTCGCTGGCGGAAAGGGAGAACGGCGCACCTCCCCTCTCTCTCTCCTTCTAATCTCTCCGAGATTCTCGCGGCGCGCGAAGACGTCGGGCCGATTTATGATCCTCTTAAATCTCGTCCGCCTCCCTGTCAGCCTCCCCGCGTGTCGCTCTTTTGTCCCGGCGCACTTTTGCACTTTTAAAACTTTCTTCACCGCGGAGAATTTCATTATAAGAGCGTAAGCGAGCAGGCGACGACTCCACGGGCGCGCGCTCCGCTCCGCGCGATAAGGAACGGAGCCGCGCTCGGAGTTGCCGCGTGCTTTACGCCGCGCAGTTTGAAACATCGCTGGATCTTATAACCGTCTTCCCCCTTCTTGCCGCATCTCTCCCTCGGCCCCGCCGACTGTACCGCGACTTAATCAGCGACGCGACTTTATAGATAAACAAAGTTAAGGCGCCTTAAAGAGCCCGACGTGCCGTCCGGAACGCGACCGCGAATCGAGCGCGTAGACGAGATCGACTGCGTAGACTGCATGGGGAATTGTGCGCGCGCGTCTCGTTGAATAGGGAATCACCAGGTCGCCTCGACGACCTGGACCGACATCGCACAAAACGCCCGGATAATTATTATTTTTCGCAACGGGAGCAGGACGCGTTCCCGAAATCAGTCCGCTCGCATTCTTCGTAGATATTCCGGGGCGGACAATGGCGCCCTTAAGTCCTCACTCTCTCTCTCTCTCTCTCTCTCTCTCTTTTTCTTCTTACTCTCCTTTTTTCGGCCCCTTTCCGCCCCTTTTGTTCCCTTCCTGAAAACAGACCAGACCACGCGCGCACACAAAGGCAGCAGAGCCGAACAATGAGGCCCGACGACGATGACCTCGGGAGGATGAGAGGTGCGAGAGAGAGAGAGAGAGAGAGAGAGAGAGAGATACGTTCCGAAATTTAGCACCCGCGACTTACTTAACTCGCCATAAGCGAGTGATTCGTAACTATTCGCGAGCGTCGAAGCCACGTTCGCGAAGCTGCGGATCGACCGAATCGCCGCGAGCGACGACAGAGGCAGAGGGAGAGATCGCGTTATATGTTATATTGCGCGTAACGCGCACAGGCGCTACGTAAAATCGGGCAAATATTATCCGCCAAATAAAATCGTCCGCTGCGTAATTATTTGAAGAATACGATAAATATTTAAAAATTACGCGATTCCGATCGCAAACGCGCCGCCGTGTTCACGTGCACCGCTCGCGCGCGATTTCGTATAATAAATGTAATTACCGCGTAAGCTCCATTTCTCCCATATGTGATGCAAATTATTAATAAAAATTATACATATATGAATACATATTTTATATAAATTTATATATACATATATATATATATGTATATATATATATATATATTTGTTTTTAATATTATGTATATAACACAGTAGTATTAATAAAAATTATATTTATATATAATTGTTATTAATAATTTACATTGTACCAGGAAAAATAAAGCTTACGTGGTATATAATTACATTTCAATCGTATAAACAGAATCTTATATATTTACATCTTAAATAGAAAAAATGGAGAAAATGAAAACATGAACAAGTTGATCAACTAATTCGCCTCTTTAAAGGAGAGCGTTAACACGGAGCGTTCGGTAAGAAGAGAAAGAAAGAGAAAAGACACGCGTTACGTACTACAAGACGTTAATCTTTATTCAAAATTGCACCTTACCCGGCCGATTCATTCTCTGACCAGGTCGCAGCTGCTCTCTCGGAAGATCGCGGCATATGCCGCGGTGATCTGCGGCTCGCTCGTTCAGCTCTTCCGATTATCCACGTGTTACGTGCGCGGAGGATGGACATCTGGCCCATCTGCAACGCTTAATAAATGGATTGTCCTCTCTCTTTCTCTCTCGCTCCGGCGCAGGAATCGTGCCCCCTTCCCGCGACCACGACGAGCTCGGTCACGCGATTCCAGCGAGAACGTCGAAAAATTCGCCGACGAACCTCGAGAGCGAGCGAGCGAGTCGCGCGACTCAGCCTCGAAAGATCTGGGTCACCACCGTCGCTCGTGCGGCCTCCATGAAGGACGAATCGCAAAAACACCCGAGTCGGCAAGCCCACCTATTTTCGATCGAGTGAGACGTTAAACACGCGGAGTTTATTCACCGGTTACTTCGGAAGGCGCGAAAGAATCTCACGGGGGGAGGAAAAAAGAGAGATCGCTGGAAGGGGTGGAGGTGAAGCGCGTTAACGGGCATCGCGATCGAGCCGAAAATCGAAGAGCCCGACGGACTCGTGCTGGGTCGATTGATCGCTCTCGCGGATCGGCGCGATTAGCCGGTCGCTCGCGGCGTCGGGTGAGCACGGGTCGGCGAAGGGAACATTGACCTTCGCCGCGCAGTCGTTCACGAGCGGAATGGAAATACTCCGGAGGAGAGCAGCAGCCCAGCCGTTCGACCGGGCTTGGGACGAGATTCACGGCTGAATCGGCCGCAAATTGCGGCGAAAAAGGCGAAAGTTGGCCGTGTAACTTTCTTCTTCCCGGCCGAGACAGAGAGAGAGAAAGAGAGAGAGAGAGGGGGGGGGGG
>NW_014555154.1:361356-373434 GCF_001313825.1 Dinoponera quadriceps | reverse complement strand
GGGGGGGGGGGGGAAGAAAGAGAGAAGCGAGGGAGAGTGGTTGGCTCTGCGATTTTTGTTTTCATTTGATTACCCCCGAGCGGCGAGCCACCTCCCCGTCCGGAAGGGGGTGCGAAGCGGTGACGGCGAGCAGGGAACCGTTCGTTCGTTCGTTCGGTCGGTGCCGCTTTCGCGGAACTTCGCGAAATAACTTTGCGGGCGCGGCGGCCGCTGCTGCCATGAGATCCCCGTTATTTTCTCGAGGTGGGAATCGATAGGGCCACCTACATACGCCGGACGTGCGGCGGCGGTGGCGGTCGTCACGCTAGGTTGGGTTAGGTTAAGCCCGAGCGCTTAGCCCGATAGCAGCAACGGCGGGCCGGCTGATGCGCTAGGTGTTTACATCGCGGAAGGCCACCACACCGGTGGCGAGGAGAAGAGGTGCCCAGGTGCCATGACCTAGGACGAAAAAGGAGGCGCCTAGAGAAGATCGTTTCTCACAGCTCGACCCGCGCGCGCCTCCCGCCGCGCTCGTTTCCTCATCAACGTCGAGGGATTACTTTCTCATTTAGATTTTATCTCGCGTCTACTACCACTGCCGCCTTCTTCGCCGCTACTACCTCTCCCTCCGCGCGCCGTCTACCCGGCCGTTCTGACGCGATCTTCTGCTTCTCTTTCAGCTTGTCTCTTATGTTCGCCTCCGACGACCATTCCTCGATTCCTTCTCGCGGTCGGGTCCTTTGTTTTTACTAATTACCCAGGACGTCAGCCATCGACCTCTCCCCCGGCGACCCTCTACCCCCGTTCTCTCGCCGTCACGACTACTCCTCCGCCGATCATTAGGCGACTAGCCAAGAGGGTGTCCCCCCACGAATCGCCGACCCTCCGGCGAGAGAGAGGACGTCCTCGATCCTCTCTCGGGCTTTCGTCCCGCTTACGGATAGGCGAATCGATCCGCCGTGACGAAATGCGCACGTTGACCGGAGCATCTTTTCGATTAGATCTCGGGACAAATGTGTGTGTGTGTGTGTGATAGAGAGGAGAGAGAGAGAGAGAGAGAAGTTCTCTTGTTTTATTTCGACGCTTTCTATTTAATAGAGAATATCCGTTCGGAGACGGTTTCGAGGACATATTCGTTTAACCTCTCCAGGGATTAAATTAGTGAAATCAAAAGAAATTATTTAACCTCAAAGCGATATTTGCTATCTGACGAAAATATAGGTTTTCTTATGGAATCGTGAATGTTTATTCACACGTGAATATAATGTTCGTTACATTTTATCGATGATGTTCGAATTACAGAAGAAATTGAAACTAAATGTACACATATATGTTAGTATCTCTGAGAAAGTTGAAAGACAGTCGTTCAAATTGCGTGACAAGTTTCTCTTTTTCTTTCTCTTAACATAATGAGGTGGCCGAAATGAGGTGGATCGGCACGAAGAGTGCGAAATGTCGATAAAGCTAACGCGCGATGTCCGAGGATGCCCGAGTCGAAATTTGGCTTCTATATTAATCCTGCAAATTCCATTCAACTTGAAGGACCAATAGAAAATCTCGAAATATAGGCTATTGTCCTACTTTGATGTGGCATATAACTATTGCTTACTGATGTTTCCTGCATGTTGACGCTTGAAGGAAAACTTGTCTCGGAATTATTATATATTACGTTATCACTCGATATTTTACCTGCGTTTAAACTTTCTTTAACTTACCAATCCGCATTGTATTGATTATGTAATTGAGTACGGGTAAAATATATGCAATAAGAAAATAATCGAATAAAGATTAGCAGGATTAAATAAGTAAAAGAAACAACACATTTTTTTCTCATCTCTTCTTAATTTTTCTCTTTTTCTTTTTTGTTGGAAGTTCAATGAGATGTATAGCTCTTAAAAGAGCTGATACAAATCTGTAAAGACAAAGATAACTTGTAATATAAAGTTGTACGCCCAATAATGCTGTGTGCACCAAGATTTAAGTAAAGATTTAAATTTGGTTTCGGTAAACTTTACGATGGTAAACAGAAGCAAAAAGAATCAGACGTCAATAAAACGAGACACGCGACTCAAGAAGCATTATTAAGTGAATAAATCAATATTCGCTTACACTGGACTTTAAGGTCGGTATTCATAGCTGTAAATTATTTACGATTCTTGATCATGGCATTATTAATTACGGATTCGCATTCATGAGCCGTTATACTGCCGTTTAGATCAATATTCCTTGTTATACGAAACGAACATACATATATAATACGTTTGAGGTAATAAGTATGAGGAATAGCTATATGTTGGTAGATGATCGATGATTTTATCGAATTAAATTATTCAAATGAAGGACTATGAATGCCGATCCAAATTTCGACTTCGGGATATCCCCTTATCCTCGGTGAGTTCGTCGGACGTCCATTAAAATCGGAAACATTTTACTTAAGTTACGATTTGACATACCTCGAAATCTGTGATGCGTCGCTGTCCGTATTCCGATGCTCCGCTTCCTTCATCCTGGCTTCTCAATCCTAACATCCCGCTCCCGGCCATTCCTAATACTCCGTCGTGGCACTGACGTTAGCACTGGCACTCGTGTATTTTCTGTGTGTGTAGATATGACCGGAAAAGCGCGTGTTAAATATTGCGATGCCGACGAAAGCCCGATTAAATATTTTACGGGAAATGTTCGTCTCACAACGATGCAGTGTGTTCCACTTCGCGACATGTACTCGTCTCACGTCGGCCCGAAACGTGACTTCTCGGTTACGGAGAAGGTACACGACACTGCAAAGTAATCGGCAAAAAATCTGCATCATCGCCCGTCTACCGCCGCGATCGATGACGCTTTTTCCGCCGAGCGGCTTTTTTTCACTTCTGTTTGAAGGATAATTACCATTACACCGAGACTCGAAGTGTCTTTCGGTCTATCTCCATTGATGCACACACACACACACACACACGCGCGCGCACGCACTACCGCTGTCTTTAGCTTGATACTGATTCCTCCTCCTCGTCCCCACTCCTGTCGAATCTTCCTTGAATCTCCTACTCCCGTCGAAATATCCAACACTAAGAAATGATAAGCTGATTATAAAAACGGGGAAAGTTTGTTATCCCATTTGTCCGCTAATCTCATTTCTTACGCATATTAATTATTTTATTAATTTACCTACACATGCTTTATCCGCAGTCAAATGAGTTACATTATTATTTAACATAACATGAACAAGTTGCTTATTGAAATTGAGAAGAAGAATCGAGTGCAGAGAGAGCATCGATACGATCGAATGTCAAATCACTCGATAGCCTCTGTGTGTGTGTGTGTGTGTGTGTGGTCAGTAACAAGAAGGTTGCAACACTTTTCTCGAGATTCGCCATCGGACCGTTAAATTCAACGGAATTCGCGGAGTTGAGCAAAAGGTAGAAGCGATATTTCAACTCCGGGTCGTGATCGAGTAGGAAGCGACGATCGGTTGATGCTGGCTGCAGCTGGCGCGGCAAAAAATGAGCCGCGATTGTTTTATCGCCCCCCTGGCCGCCCGATGGTCAACCGGTCCTTTCTCCTCTCATTATTATGATTACTACGCCGATGGGTCGGCTCGACAATGAGGGTAAAGGGTGGAAAAAACATGGATTCATCCCCTTGTCCGGAGTCAGCCGGTCCTGCCTGCTTACCTGCCTACCTCTACCTACCCAGCGATCTATCTACCTGGATCCTCCCATTCGGCTCCTGTCCTTCCGGACACGGCGCGTCGCGGACCCGGATAGAGGCGACGAAATCCAATTTTTTCGCTTTTATCGAACCCTCCGCTGCGGGCTACCCCTATTTCTCGAAAGAGAAGTAGCCCGCCGCGATGCGCCACATGCGCCGGTCGCCGCCGTTGGCCGTTCGCGTATATGCAAATTTCGCCGGCGCATTGTGTCTGCTGGCTGCCCCCTGCTCTCCCCCTTCTCCGCGCGTCCACAAAAGATTCAGGTCAAACTTTCATACGGTTAGGAATTTTTATTTTTCGATCGGGTGAAACAACAAAGCGGGTCACCCTGTACATACGACTAAGGCGCGGGCACACACGGGGGGAGGGTACGGGACGCGCAGGGAGGAAAGAGAGCGCACCGGGAGCGACCGGTGCACCTTTCGGGTCTCGTAACGGTCGAGAGAGCCAGTGTCGCCCTAAGACAATCGATACAATTACGAGGAACCGCCGGCGACGGAAGAGGGAGACGGAAAGGATCTCGTCTGCGGGATCCCTCTTTTTCAGTCGTGGCCACCCTTCCGCCGCGGTTCCCGCCCTTTCGAGAGCGCCGCGTCTTCCTGCGGAAGGAGCGGTTGCTGCGGCGGGAGAGACGGGAAAGAAGCGACAGCTTCTTCGAGATAAACGACCGAGCCTGGCGACACGCCGAAATCCGGCTGCGTCGATCACGCGACACCCACGGTCGAAATTTGCTTGTACATTAACACCGTAAATTCCGTCGAACTTGAAGAACCAATGGGGAGTCGCGAGTTGTAACATTAGCGACAGATATATGAATTAGGTGTATTCATTCTTAAAGATGGAGAAACGGACATATTACGGACATATTGTTCTTATTTAAAACACCGAAAGGATTGGTCAATTGTCCTGATATCTGTCCTGATATTTGATTAAATTTATAACATTCCTTCTAGATATTTTCCGTATCTCCATTTGGTCAGCATCGCATACCTTATGGTTGGTGGAAACCAAACTAAATCGCTTTTCCTTCTTTGCTAATGATGTTAACAATAATATTGATCTTCATTAAATGTCATCAACTTTTTTTTAATAATTAAAAGTGCCATGATTAGTCACTTAAATTTAAAGCTCGTGCGATGTGTTTCTTTTTTCATTTATTTCTTTTATTATATATGTATTTGGTTTTTGCTTATGTAATTGAGGTAGAGGAGGATTTATCCTCCTCTTCTTCCTTCTTATACTATGCTGCTCAATTTTTACGTATGTTTTATATTTCTTCTTTATGTATAAGCACTGTGTAATACATTATAAAATGGATGAATTCCCGTAAATAAAATTTAATGATATAATAATAATATATGTATAATGTATAATAATATCAATAATAATATATTGCTTCTTAAAATGAAAAATAGTGCGATTCACAACGCAGAGATAGAATATTGAAATAATAACACATTAAATAAATTTTGAATAAGTATTGCTTCAAACTTAAACATGGAGAAAATAGCAGTAACAATTTGCACAGCCCCGTGTAACGTTATATCTCGAGATTCTCCACACAGATCGCGTGCAAGTCCGACAATATTTGCGGTATTAACGTAGGAACAAAATGTCGATTCGGTTGATTTTTATTTTCCGTCAGGAGGGGCGCCCGCGTTCGCCCGTATCGCGTCGTCGCGTATGACACGATATCATTTTTCTCGATTTACGGCTGCAATTCACGCACATCCACATTTCGACTAGTAATTTCGTCGGTAAACAGGCAAATGCAGTTTTCAATTTTGACGTTACATTTTATCGAACATTTTGTTTGTCGCGTCGCAAAAGTCTCGGCGCGATGCGTGAAACGCGGTAGCGACGGGCGAATTGAAAATACGACGGGGTCGGCACTCCACCGCCTCTCCCCCTCCGGCCGTGTAGCAGATCGATTCCGGGGACCCCGCATCATATGCAACGAAATCATACCTCGACGCGTAGTCTGCACGGTCGTAATAAGATCCAGCCTCTCTATCGACGAAAGGCTCGCGCTAGGGAATGCCGCTGGAGAATTTCCAGAGGCGAGGCACGCCGACCTGGGGGCGGCCGAGCAACCCCCGTGGAAGCGCGATGGAGCGAGCTGCGGTCAGCGCTAGGATTCGAAATACGATGGTGTACGTACTCGGTTACGTCGCGTACGCAATGCCGTTGTGTTAACCTTATTGTCACGGTGGTGCCGAAGCATGTAAAGCCGCACGGACGCCTCGAAATTGTTATTGCATGCGGCAGACAGAGACGGGATAAGCCGATCGACGTGCCAGGCAAGTTGTCGGACTTCTTTGGGATAAAAGTTGCAGCGAAGGGCATACGATCAACTCGAAACGGAGTTCTTTACTCCGTCCAACTCGCTCTTTAAATTTCCCGCAGAAGGAACTCCACTTCGAAAGTAGAGCGAGTCACTCGAATTCGAGCGGCTTTCCACTCGTCCGGAACGAATTCTTCGCTCTGGCTGTCGATGATATGTCATTTTTCTCCTAGAACGGAAACGTGAAATGTTATCAAATGAGGAAATTTATACTTTTTACGAGTTCACATTAGAGGAGAAAATTTATGATCACCTGGGTGTTTCTAACCTGAATTCGTGAGAAGTGTACATCTTATAATTTGGAAACATTTCATTTATCACTTTTCACATTTCCGCCCCAGGGGGAAAATTATAAAATTAATCGACACCCTGAATGGTCGATTATCACTCGACAGAGTGAAGAGTGAATCATCGTCGCAGAAACGAATTTGCTCCAACCGATTCAGACATTCACTCGTGTACACTGGGAAAAAAAAGGGGTTGGATTTTAACAAAATGAGCGATCGTTCTCATTCAAAAAAATATCGTGCGCACTGAACAAATTACGCGTCGGCGTAATAATATGTTGCGTTGACATATTTGCTGATCAAACCATAATCGTTGAATCAATTGACAACTCACAACAGCAACTATATAATTTGATCAGTGATTTAAACGTTATGTTTGACAAAATTTGGTTCAGTGAACTAAACGTTGCGTTGACAACATCTGGTTCGTTTACGCAAAACTTCGTTAATTTCATTTTACTACTTCTTTTCCTCAATGTGTGGAGTAAAAATTCACTCCAAGCTCGAGTGAAAACGTTCACTCGATTCCGAGCGAAGGATATTTTTTCCTTCGCTTCGAGTGGATTCCCGATCGTTTCCAGGAATGCTCGAAACAAATTACTGCGATAATGACTAGATCTCAAAAAAAAAAAAATCACGAGCTTCTTGAGTACTGAATTAAAATATCTATTAAGAAAAAGAAGGGTGCATAGCCGTACCTATAATTCGGGATTATCCGAAATTGCGGGCAGAGAAAGGGGACGCTTCTCTCGCGATACTTTCCACGATGTATCTTCGCCTTCATCTACCCGCTATAAACTACGATGGGGTGTGCTGTGGTCAGTGCCGCGATTCGAAATACACGATGAACGTGAACTCCATTCTGGCGTGTACGCAACAACGGCGTGCTAACCTTACTGTCACGCCGGGGCCAAAGGGATGTAAAGCCACGATAACGCCTCCAAATCGTTATTGGGTAGCGACAGAGAAGCCACCCCTCATCGTTTACCAGCCGTTCTATGGCCCTCGGAATGGAGTGTTGGAGATACTACGAAGGCCACCGCCGCGACTTTAACTATCGTTAAATCGCGTAAAACCTGTAATTGAATACTCGAGCACGATCGTGGGAGCCCCTTCGCACGCGCGGCTACAAAGTCCTCGTCGTCGTCGACGACGATCCCTTCTCGCGGAAGACACCCACGCGAATCGTATCGAGTATATCGATCTCACGAGTTGTCCGAGTTGGCCGTCGACCGCTGCGACCGACTCTCTCGCGGCCTAAGCTCGAGAAGACGTCTTCCCCTTTAATAAGAAGAAGTTTCAGAACATCACCGCGTTATCGCCGACTTACCACGGCTATTTATCACGAGCAATTATCAAGAATGCAGATTTAATTGAAACAATCGCGCTTGTCCGGCTCGCTCGCTCGGAGTTTGGTCAACCCTCTCTGTAAGCAGAGCACGACGGCCACGGGGGTGACGAGGAAAAATAAGACGTCCTCGTCGTCTCTCTCTCTCTCTCTCTCTCTCTAATTCTCTGCGAAGCTAATTCCCGCGACGAAATTATCCAAATCGCATTCTCGCGCCCCCTCGGACGGGACGTGTCAACGCGATCGTTTTCGTAGCGGCCGGCGGCCGCCGCTGGCCATGAAAATTTATCCGGATTCGAGAGAGAGCGGCCGGCGTTGGCCGGTTATCGTCATTACAAACGGTCTGCGCGACGTACATGGCGTCATCCACCTGACGCCTCGGTGCGCCTAGCCGCGCAGCGCCGCGCGCGCGCCGGGCTGGGCACGGCCGCGCGCACAGCGCACAGCGCAGCAACGCACACACGGCAGGGCGATGCAGCGCACAGAGAGGAGAGAGAGAGAACGCACACTCTCACACGTGGGAGGGAGAAAGAGGAAGGCGCGCGCGTCCGAGTAACCGAGCGAACTCGCCGGTCCGAGCGGGCGCCGAAAGAGAAAGCGAGACGGCGAGAGGGCGCGGAAAGAGCGTGGGAAAGAGAGGACACGTAGGCGAGGGAGAGAACGCGCGAGTGGGTGAATGTGTGCGCCTGATCGAGGGAGCGAGATGGAACGCGGGTGGAGGGCCAGCGCACGTCCGAGAGAGGGTTGGTGGCTCGCTTCGGCACGGTTTAGGCGGGCGGGCGGCGTGTGGTGCAATAGAGGCGGCGAGGAGGTGAGGTGGGGGTGCCCGGCACGGGGCCACGGCGCAGTTGCTACTCAGACACGGGGATGCTCGCAATGCCTCTATCAAAGGTTACCGAAATCCTGCGGAAATATCCGGCGCGAACGCGGCGGGCCGTGCCGTGACGATTCGGTGGAGACGCGTGCCGCGGTCGCGGAGGTGCTCGAGAAATAACACACACGCGCGCGCGCCTAATAAGTCCGCGTGTACGCGAGAGAAAGGAGGGACCGGGAACGGCTTCTATCGCGCTCGGGGTTTCCCCCGGGGGACGCGGAGACCCGGAGAGAGTGCCGTTGAGAGAGAGACGTAAGGAACGATCTCTGCGAGAAAGGGAGAGGGAGGAGAGAGAGAGGAGTCGGCGGAGAAGGAAGAGGTGGCCGGAGGAGAAGGAAGCAGGAGCTCTCCCAAAGTCCTTTCTACCCAAGATCGCCACCCCGCGACGTGCCAGCAGACACTGCCGACTCGCGAGGAGCACGTGGGGGAGAAAAGTCCGGGAAAGCACGAGGATGGAGAGAGCGCGGCGAGATAGAAAGAGGGAGAGGGAGAAAGGACGTGAGACAGGGAGCTTACGAGGGCGCGAGGAGGACGGAGGCAGCGTCCCGACGCGTCTTACCACGACGCGCAAGGAGCGACGCCGCGCGCCTCTCTAGAAGGGGAAAGAGAGAAGGTGGAGGGGGCGGGCGAGGACGCCACGGCGGGGGTGGCAAAGACGCTCATTCGTTCCTCGAGTCACGTGGTCCCCTTCTTATACCGAAGGTTTTTCCTTTCGTCGAGCGGGAGATTCGAACGGCCTTAGACCGACGCCGACTCAGACTCGGGGGATGCCCCGAGGGTGGGTGCGACCATCGACGATGCCAGATTCGAACTCGCTTTTTTGTTCGCTTTTCGACTTGGACTCGCGTTTCCCCAACTCGAGACTTCCCTTCGCGTAAAAACCCCTTCGGGGATTCGCGGTGGGACGCCACGAATGCCACAGATCGTTTCTTCCGAATTGTTTCCATCTTTTCCGCCTTTTTTTTTTCTTTTCGCTTTATCACGCATAATGTCGACTTTGTACTTAGAACGGCGATCGACTTTGGTCGGAGCGAAGAATAGGAATGCCGACTCACCTAGCAACTCGAAGCAGAATCTGCCATGATCGATACACCCTCTCGTCGCTCGTACGCTTCTCGGTCCCTCCGCAAACATTCGCAAGATCCGTAATTCCGACGCACTAACCGTATAACCGCACACCGTTCCGTACACATAAAATGAGATAAAGTAAAATAAAATAAAAAAGCGCCCTAACGCCGCGTTAAAAAGCGACACGGTCGGCGAGTCCGTTCGCGGCGGAGCGTCCGCGAGCGGGACTCGTTGATCGCGTTTCAACGGATCGGTCCTAACAGGAACACTCGGGGGCTTTTCTGTTTCAGACGCGTCGCACTGTGTTGTTATGTGTTGTCATAGTTATTTCATTGAAAAATTAATTTCGCCGTTTCCGAAACACGCACCGATTTCTGTCTGTGAAACACAAGTCTGAACAACTCCTCTTAAGTTTTGCCGAAAGGACTTAAATAATTTAGAGAAGCTAAAAAGAAACACTTTCGAGCGATCCTGATTTCGAAATTACGACGAGTAAGAAGACGACGATTAAGAAGAAAAAGGGGAAAATACAGAAAATCAAGAAAATACGCGAAAAAAGCACCAAAAAAAGAGAAGAAACGAAATTGAAACAAAAGCATTGCCTTAAAGAAGAAGAGTACACCTACACTGTCGAAGGAACAAACGAGAGAACACAGGGGGGAGAGAAACAAACAAACAAAAAAAAAATAACACTTTAGACGCCTACAAAGTAAATTGTAAAGATATGACTAAAGTATATTTTTAACAAGTTTTGAGAAACTTTAGATTTTAAACGTAAATTTTAAAAGCGAAAAATGAAAAAAAACGATGAAATTCTTAATAACTAAAAATGTGATCTAAAAGTCGTTGCTACCAAGAGAAGCCTTATGTCCTTGTTTCAGTTAGTTCGGTTCCAAACGTAAGTACCCCAAACAACAAACTCGATGTCGTACTTTTGCATGGGCATGCCTTAGCGGAGAGCTTTCACCCTACTCGCGTCTCTCTCTCTATCCGGCCTTAAACCTCGACGCGAAGTCGCCGCTCGAGAGAGCGGTGTCGCCATGTCCACTAAGGGCCCTAAGGTATTTCTCTCTCGAGCGGATATCTCCTCTCTTAACCACTCTCTTCTTTCTTTCCTCGCGTCGCGTTCAACTCGCGACTCGAAAAAAGAAGGAAAGAGAGAGAGAGAGAGAGAGAGAGAAGAGAGAGCGAGTTAGATAGAGAGCGCGCGAGAGGAGGCGACTTCGCGCCTCGGCGAGGATCTGTCGTGCCGTTTAGCGCCGGAACCGTAAACGGAACGATAAATCTTCGAACGGCCGCCACTTAAACCGTATCGTGCAAATAACATTACGTCCAAAGGCAACTGTTTTACAAGTTACCATAATGACAGCCCTCGGTGGGTTGCGCGGGCGCGCGGCACCACCTTAACAACGGCCGCTATAAAACTTAGCTGGCGTAATGCATACTTTCGCGCGCGGCTTGCCCGCCTGCCTACCATCGGCTTGCTCTCTTCGAGAGAGAGAGAGAGAGCTCTCTTTCTTTCGTTCTCACTCTTGCAACCGCTGCGGCTTATTACAGTAAAACAGTTAAACGCGAAAGTGTCCGTAATAATAGCGACTACCGTAATGGCTACTGTTACCCGTAGAATCGCTGTTATGTATATTACCATTATAATTCGCGGATTATTAAGTAGCGCGCTACGACTTGATGGCTGGCCTGTCGCGGGACGAACCTCGGACGTACGCGCGAAACAAGTTTCTCGCTTCTATAGAACGACCCGCCTAACAGCTAGTTGCCCCGAACGCTCGTGTCGCGAGCTAATTTCGTCTCCCCGCGACTGTTAATCGGGCGATAAAAATTCATCGATGTCGCCGAAGTTCTCTCGGTTACGGTCTGTTTCAATTTTGCACGGTCGCGTCCTTCCGTCCGATTCCAATCCACCCTTTTATGCCTGGCATCGTTCGAACGCTAATCGAGTCCCCGAGCGAATTTGCAAAAGCGTGGGAGGAGTTCGCTTCGATCTGTCGCGACTCTTTCTCTGAGAGAGAATTCATTCGTTCGTTTATATTTTTCTCGACGCGCAATTGCCCATTTCGTCCGTCCGATCGTCGCTGATTCGGCTCCGCCGGCGCTTCCGCCGGCTCGAGAAAAAGGGAGGAAAAGCGCGAAAACGTAGTCGGCGAAGGGGCGAAAATGGCGCGGCCTCGAGACAAAGAACGCGCGGGTACGCGGAATCATTCCATTTCCCGAGTTCGATGACGCACCCCCGGGTCCGGTGCCAGGCCCGGGAGCTCCAACGATGATCAAGGGTGATGCGGGAGAAAGAGGGACGGGGGCGGCGAGGGTGGGCTCGGCACCGAGCGGCGTTGCGAAGCTTCGATTTCAAATTTCCTATTTCCCGACGAGTTGGCCTGTGTTGAAAACGTAGCGTGCAACGTAACAACGCACACGCGAGACAGAGAAAGAGAGAGAGAAAGAGGGAGGGGTTGGGCG
>NW_014555154.1:344863-360851 GCF_001313825.1 Dinoponera quadriceps | reverse complement strand
CATATATATATATATATATATATATATATGTGTTATATATATATACATATATATATTTTATATATGTATATATGTATATATATTATATATATATATGTATATATTTATATATATATTTATATATATATATATATACACACACACGTACTTTGCGTTCCTCCGCAACGTACACACGTGAACGGCCCTATCGCTCCCTTTCGGCTGGGTCGTCGATGGTTGGCGTTGTTGCGCCGGGGATGCCAACGGAGGAAGAGCGGTAACGGCGGCAGCGCGGGGGAGGGCGGCGGATGGTAGTCGGCGGCGGAAAGGCGTTAGGGTGCCCCTGGGTGGAAAGAGGAGGTCGTGCAACGGTGTCGGCGGTTGCATGAACCGGCGGATAGATAGAGAGAACGAGAGAGATCGAGGGGGGGAGAGAGAGAGAGAGAGAATGGTGGCGTGCGAACGGCCGTGAGATACGGCCGAGGGAACCCGGGGGCGGCGGTGGGCCTGCATGCACTTTTTTTTCCGCACCCCGCGTATTGATCCCGGAGTCATTCAAAATGGCGGCCGGGGCCGAGTCAGCCAATGACTGCCTGAATCGATGACTGCAGCGAGCCACCCCCGGACCGGCCAATGGGAGGCCAATGGGAGGCCGTCGCACGCCGTTCTCTGCGGGAACTACCACCCCGATATACGAGACACAGGCCTCCCACGTTGTGTACCCTGGCACACACACACACACACACACGTACGTATGCGCACGTGTGCGCGCGAGCGCCCGCTGAGCGCACGTGTGTGTGCGTGTAGCTGTTCGGTCCGCCGGGTAGAGCTCGTCGATGACCCGGGCGACGTCAATGATTTCCACGGAAAATTTTCCCCCCCAAAAATGGCAAAACTCGCTCCTCCGGCCGGGTATCCCGGAGCGCGCGCTCCGACTCGCTTTGATTAACGGTCTTCCTATGTATGCGCCGCCGCTCTTTCCCCTCTCTTTCTCTTTCCTCCCGGCCGACGCCTCTCTCTTTCGCGAATATACGAGACAGAAAGTACTGACTGCGCGTGGCAAAAATATTCGCGATCATCGACCGGCCCCTGCCATCTTTCATGACTAGCTCCCACCGTCATTGCCCGGGCAACGAGCGGCGGTCTCTCTTCAAAATACATGAGCCCCGTTCACTATATTTAAACGTCCAGCGAGACGAGCCGAATCACCGAGAGAGATCGATCGTTTCTTTTCGTCGCCGAGCACAACGAGACGCGACAACGGACCTCTCTCGCACTTCAATCGTTTACTCGCGTTCCTCGATTGATTTCCAACGGCGTTGCCATGGCGAACGTCACTTCGAAATGACTCCGCGAATGACTTCGCGTGAGTTCCCGACGGAGAGGAAGAGACACCGCGATAGGAAACGGAGGCTCGTCGACGAGCGAACGGGCGGTAGTCAGCGCGTTTAAAAATTAAGCTCCCCTTGATCCTTCGGATTTCTCCTTCCCCCTCTCTTTCCGCGCTACATTTTCCCGAGTAACGCGGATATTTCTGGAGCGCTTTTATTTCGCGCGCGCCCGCAAGAATGGTGCCGTCGTCGCGGTATTTTTCCGATAACGCCGCCGAGCAGCGCGTCACTTTTTTCCGGAGCGATTCCGTCCGAAGTCACGACGCTATCATCGTCACCTTGATCCTGGATCCGCGCGCACTTATCTTATCTCGCGGTTCGCACAAAGTCTCAGAAAACACGAAAGCGACAGATACGTCGGTATACGCGCGAGCTATGCAGCGCGCGGATCAGCCGTTCTTCGCGCTCGCTCGATCATCATCGTCATCATCGTCGTCGTCATCGTAATTCTGATGACGCGAATCTAAGGCCCCGAGAGGTGGATCTCGCTCGGGGTCGGAGGTTAAAATTTCAGGTCCGCACCGAGATCGATCGATCGTCCGATCGCGGAATTCGTTGCCGCACTTTGCGCATAGCGCGGGGCAAAGAGAATGTCGAAACTGCGCGAGGCACGAGGCACACGATTGCATCACGAGGAGTCGCAGTGTGCGGCGAGCTGCGTTGCGCGTCTGTGTGTGCATATGTACTTAGATTGGCTCCTATTGACACAGCCGCAGACGGCAGTGGTGGTACAGTCGGGAAAAATGCATGCGACGCGCGTTCCGCGAGCTCGTCGCCGCGGCGGCTCGCGCTCGCCCGTGGACTTTCGGCGATACGCACGCCTTTGATCTTTCGCGAATTGTCCGGAATCGTTATCGATTATCGGCCTAACCGGCCGGCACACATATCGGCGCTGCGTACCCGCGCGAATCTACAATTCATTCTGTTTTTTTCACACGCGCCCACGCTTTCATCCTTTTCCGCGAGCGAGCGGCCGCGTAAATTATCTCCCCTACCCGGCGCGCGGTCCGAAATAATTTGATTCATTACGCGCGTTTGCCGCGTTTGGTTATATTTAATGCGACGCTACACGCGCATGCATGCATACGCGAGCGAACGCGTGTGTGCGTGTACGCGCGAGCGTACGTCCCGACGAGCGTCCTCATATTTAATGTAAACCAAATTTAGAACCGGAACAAAGTACACCGGTCAGCGGCGAGCCGATTCTACACGTTCGCTTGATTACTGTTAATTAGCCCCTCTTCCAAATGGAGCCGAAAAATTCATGAGCTGTCCTCTCACCGTGGCCGAGCGCCGCGCGACAATTATTATTCCGCGCCGATTACCGTCGATTGTTTGACCGGCCTTGCCGATGACGGCGTTCCGCAAATGTGAAGGAATCGCGCGGCCTCGCGATTTCTCGTTCCGCGATCGAAGCGAGCGTTTCCAAACGTCCGATGAAAAATTTCGGTCGATCGCGAGTCACACCGTCGGTGACGTCGCGGGCCGCGAATTCCCCCGTCCGTCGACGGGAAACGCGTACGACGACGAAGGGGAGAAAGAACGGCCGGTGCACTTTCTGACGCAGCTGTACTAAGTGCACGATGGAATGGGTTTTTCTAGCGCGGGCAGTTTTTCTATTAAGCTTCATTTGTTTCTTTCATTGCGTAATGCGCCGGACGCGTCGCTCATTTCATCCTACTGCCCGACCGGCTACTCCTACCGTTAGAATTCTTAATCCGGGCCGTCAGTTTCGATGGCTCGCGTGCTGCACGTTCCTACGATTCGCCGATTCGCCGAATCGCGGCCGTCGCGACGATCTTAATCTCATTTCCCGGCGAATAAAGTAGTGAGTCTCTCGTTACTGCGACGTTCCTCCGCCGGCGATAATGTGATAACGCGCGTGAGGTGGTAGGCGATCGAGACCTACGCATATTTCGGTGAGTTCAATATCGTCGGCGAAAAGTCACATCCGATCGTCGCGCCCGTGTCGCCGGATATTCCTTTCGCTCTGCGCCGAAACTTACCGAAATTTCACCAGAGGCGTCGCGGAAGGTGCTTCTTTATTTATCTCAGACAGGTGATCGTCCCAACAGACCGGTATTCATAGTCGGATCTAACACCGAGTGCCTTCAATTCGATAACACAAGCGTCATCTTTGTTATTCACTGAGTGTGAAGACAAAACGACACTTGTGCCGACTTGTGTCACTAAGTGGAAAGCATCTATTTAAGATTGTCTTAAGTTTATGCTTCGTAGATGATGAAATAAGTCGTACAGCATCGGAAGATGAATTTCAGACGCTTTCGAATAAAATCGAACTATAATCCGCCGTAAAATCCACGGTAACCTGGAAAGAATGGGAATTCATTCGAATTTGGAAGATCCACAGGCGTCCCATGAACGTCTGTCGAGTTTGTGGATCTCGTATTTTATTTCACTCGCGGATATCTCACGTGTCGAATGCGTGTGCAACACGCACTCTCTCTCTCCTTCTCTGTCCGTCCATCTGTCTCTCCCTTTCTCGCGCTATCGCGCGTCTCCGCTCGCATTTGCCGCCGTTGTTGCTCCAGCGTGAGCGTGATCGATTTCCCGCCGAGGTTAGCACGGACAAAAACCTTAAAACTACTCACCCTTTTCTCCACTCGTTCGTTCCGACGTTCCTTACATCGCCGCCAGGCGTCACCTCGCCACGGGGTGAGTTCTTACGATCGGGGGTTGAAACGAGGAGAGCAGCGGGACGAACCGGCAGGAAGCTGCCTTACGCGCGACGGACAGACGGACAGACTGGAAAGAAAAAAGACGTTCGATCACAGCGACACTCCACGGTTCCCTTTATTCTCTCGATAATAGAATCACACCGATACACGCGCTCCTCTTTCCTTCGTTCGCGATGAAACGTTCCGCGAGCGCGTCTCCCCGGGTGCGGAACTAGCTTGGGTAGGAAAAATCGCGAAGACAAGGACGGGAATACAATATAAGAAATATCCCGGCGTGTTTCCACCACCTGACGTGGCCACCTTCGTTTTCGCGCACTCCCCCGCACTCCCGCTCAGAAGGCGGACGATCCAAAGCAGGCAGGATCGTACACGTACGCTTACGTACACGAGTGCGGAAGACAAATGTCTTCCTACGCAAAGGCGTGCAGCCCTATCGGGGTAGTCGATCGGCTCGATTCACAGAGCGCCGCGCCGGCACAACTGGCCGTCGGAGTTGCAAGTGCAGCAACTCGTACGCAGCAAGTACCCGTCCGTACGTCCGTTGGTCGGTTCTTGAAGTCCAGCTGCCGATCGGGATCAGGGGGAATCGGGATCGGGATTGAGATCTAAAACGCCGCGTACGCACGTATGCGGTACGCTCACAGACGCGTACCTGACAATCCACCCACCCTAGCGGAGGCTCGATTCTCACCTGTTTTTATCCCCGCGTACGCCCGAACCGGCCCGCTTCATTTGTAATTTAAAGTGAGCCTCGATTGCCCAATATGCGTTCTACGTACTTATTTTCGGAGCTCTCCGTACGAACACACGCTTCGCGGCGAGCGAACGTGCGAGCCCCTCTCCACCCGCGCATGGTTTACGCTTCCTCCCTCTCTCCGTCTATCTGCCGGGCCGAGCCGAAATTCTTACCTCGGCGGCAGCCTGCCGCGAACGGAAGTTCGATCGCGATCGCGCCCGGCCACTTTCGTGCGGAGACCCTCGTGTCGGAAGTGCGTTACCTTCCTCCTGCTTATGCCCGCCGCGGCCGATCGACGGAGCATATTTCCGTCTATCGAGGCCTCGCGAAATTACGCGTCTCGTAGATATTTAGGTCTAGTCGTAGACTTGACCTCTTTGCAGAGAGAGAGAGAGAGGTATTGATATATCGGTTGACGGTCGAGCGTGCTACCCGATAAGATCATGCTTTATCTTCGAGTCTGACTTATTAGGAATCTAATAGGAGTGATACTCCAGCCGCACAGAATTGCTCTGCTCCGTTTATTCGCGACTTAAAGATGCGGCTCCGAAGTAATTAATCGACGGAGGATCGTTAGAAATATTAGCTGAGATCAGCAGGGGACTCCGTGGAACTTGTGTTTCTTCGTATCTCGCGAGAGATTCCGATTTTAACGAAACTTCGCACACACGCAGGTGGAGCGAAGAGATGAGTTTGGAAATTGTCAGTCAATGTCGAGAAACGGTTTCAAGGGATGAGCGCGGTGTAAAGTTTTTGTTAGTGATTGTTTCGTCGGAATATTATTGGCGTAGTTGACCAGAGGTAATTTTTCCGTAAAACTGTTGCGTGAGACATTTTTCGCTACTTCAAGTAGTTTACGAGACGCATCGAGAGAAGTGGAAAGACGCTCCCCGCGTGACGATAAGTTCGACCCCTTGAAACCATTTTCTGGCATCGACTGAATATCTCGAGATTCGCCTGTTACACCCCGCCTGCGCAAAGTTTCATCGATGTCAGAATTTCCGGTTTCGCGAGGTTACTTCGTCAGTCTTATCGGCGGATATATCGGGACGAGGAGGTTGCTTGCGCATAATGAATTCTCTCATCGGACACGTACTCGTCGCGCGGGACGCCTCTCGCCGTCGTGGAATATCTCTTTAAGGAGCGGTAGACATTTTTCGACGGTCGGTCGCGCCGCGACAAAGAAAGTTACGGCGCGCGTGGCTACGCGACGAAGGTCACTCGATTTTTCCACCATCTCCCGCCCGGACGACCCATTGGCTAACTTTTTTCGCGCGACGGTCCACCCTCGTCGCACGCGCGTTGGGACAGAGACTCGGGATAGGGTGGACAGGACACGGGGCTGGTCGGGGGCACGCGAGATACGACCGGACGCGACGCTACGCTCTTTTCTTCACTGCTTTTCTTGTCGCCGCCGACCGGAAGGCCGAGCGAGACAGAGGGCGAAAGGGTGGACGCGCGCGTCTCGGACAGCCGGGACGGGACTCTCCCTCGGCCGTGAATCGCCGCGGCACACGGCGAGGGGCAGGGTGAAGGAGAGAAAAAAAAAGGGGTCGCGCCTCCCCACCCCCGCGGACTCATACTTCCACGTGTACACCACGTGGAAAAAAGGACGAGGCCAGCGTAAAAAAGCGGCGCGTGGGGGTCGCCAGGCTGGTGGGGGCTTGCGAGCCGAGGTGGCCGAGAAAGGGAGGGAAAGAAGGGAGAGAAAAGGACGCGGGAAAGGGTGCACCGTGTAGGGTAGTAGCCGCGCGCGGTACGCGATGCTCAGCGAGGGTAGCAGGCGGCGTGAGAGGGACAGACGAAGGAGCGAACAGGGAGGGGAAAGACGTTCGCCGGGGAAGGGAGAAATAGGAGCCTAATGCGATGGTGGGGTAGGTACGTTAGATGAGAGAGAGAGAGCGCTCGACAGGGCGGCAGGGGTGGTGGAGGAGGAGGGAGAATATGGGGAGGAAGGAAGGGGTGGCTCGGTTGTCTACTTCGAAGCGAGGAGGGTGCGTAAGACGAGAGCGGGATGACCATCGACCACCCTTCGCCGTGAAATGAGCATCGGAGCGCGTCCAGCGGGAAAGTCGACGTCCTCCGTCCGCGGGGTCGATGATCCATGTTTAAATCGCGATTTGACTTTCAAAACGCGAAGGGTGGCGGGCGCGATGACGGATGACGAGCCGAGTGACGCGGCGACACGCTGTACTTTCGCCGATGAGTTCCGCGATCGTCTAATTGGCCACGGAGGCTCGCCAACTTGGTCGCGAACTTGGCAGCCGGAATATCGCGATACTCCCGTAGTAGCGCGTCGCTCGTAACACGTAATAAAGTCGACGGACTCGCGCGCGCCCCGTGAAGAGGGATAAAAAAGAAAGCCTGCCCCTCGACTCCCCCACGATGGCATGGTTAGTCACGCGTGCGTTGCCATACGGGACACGAGGGAGGAGGCCATTTTTATACGACGGTCCCCCTTCTTTTTATTCGTACCTCAGACTGTTACACCCCCTTACACACAGAGGAGCCGTAGGATTTTTCGGTCAGTCGAGTAAGCCGATTCGTGGCATCCGCACGTCTCGTCGGATGATTTTCGCCGCGATTTCTCGCCGTTACGACGAAACGAGTTGCGAGAAAGAGAGGGAAAGAGAGAGAGAGGAAGAGAATTCTTTGTGCCAGGAGAGAGGCTCTCCGAGGGAGCGCGAGTCCGAGTGAGTTGATACGGCCGGAGATGATCGGTGACTTATACAGGCGAGAAGTTTTCAAGGACGAGCTCTCGGGAAAAAGAGTCCGCGAGCCGCTCGTACCGCGGCGGTACTTACGTGCGCCGGAACGTAACCGCGAAGTATAAGATCGCGATAGACAGGGACAGATAATCGGTTCTTACGCGAGGGTCCTCTTTCTCCCTCCCTCTTTCCCTCTCTCGCTCGCTCGCTCTCTTTCTCCTTTCCTCCCGCCTGAGGAGAGGGTTTTCTTGGCCGGGTGAAACGGAGACGGAGCGCGACCCCACTCTCTTTCTCACCCCTTACGACGCTTACCCCCGTACGAGGCGTCGGCGGCGGAGAATCCCCCACCCACCCACCTGGCTGCGGGGTGAAGGGAGAGGAGAGTTTGAGGAAAAGGGGGAGATAGAGCGCGCGCCTCGGCGTCCTGCTTGGTGGGGGCAAAGGAAAAGAGGGGTAGCTTGAAAACTCCTGTCCTACGACGGCTTCAGTTTTTCGTCCTGCCGGAGGTAGATTTTCGTCGTGGGAGGACGCGGCAGGGGTCACGAGTCGGTCCACGGTAACCTGGGCCTACGCCCAGGCCCGTCGGACCCGCGCGCGACGTAGCCGCGGTAAGAAAGGGCCGAAGGCGAAGGCGCTCCGAGGTGGCCAGAAATTTCGCGGCCGCGCACCACCTAAGACAACGCCCCTACCCGAACACGCGTTCTTTAAGGCACGAGGGGGTGGCTTTTAGTCAGACGCACGCGGTCTGAGAAGCGCGCCACCACCGGCCCCCGACGGAGAAGGACTTAGCGTTTCTCGCGAGCCGCAGACCCGAGTCAGTTTCGGTTCCTCCTCCGTCAAGGACTCGAACGCGGAAGAGGAGAGAGCTTTTTCCCCCGTCGTCGTATACGTCGTCGTCGTCGTCATCGTCTTCGTCGTTGTCGTTACTCGTCGTCGAAGAGGAAGAACAGTGTCTTGGCCGATACCGTGCACGACGGTCGCGATACACACACACACATACACAGAGAGAGAGAGAGGGAGAGAGAGAAAGCACCCGGGGAGCGAGGTGCGACGATCGTTTTACGCGTACCGACCATCCGCCGAACTCGTCGTCATCGTTCGCCTCTGCCCACACTCGTCGGCCGCAACTCGGATCTCTCCACCGTAAGGGATCCACCGGATTCTTTTCTCCCCGGGAATGTCACGCACCGCCGTACGATCTCTTGTGCCTACCGAGTGTGAACGTGCGACTTGGCGAGAGAGGAGCGCGAGAAGAGCGGCGGCTTCACGATCGCGCGCGTTTGTGCTACGATCGGCGATCGCCGCTTCTTCTTCTTCCTCTTCTTCTTTCGCACGATTTTACCGAGTTTTCCCCACTTTCGCCCGAGACCACACCACACTGACCCACCCCCTCCAGCCCCCTGTGCTTCCGACATGCCCGGTAACGTCATCGTCGCCGTCTCTACAGTGTCTCGTCGCGATCGCTTCGATCTCCGTCGCGATCTCGGGGGTGATACGATGTGCTTCGGTAAGATCGCGAGGAGAGATACAGCGCGCGAAAACGTCCGGGACGATGGGAAGTCCGCGAACGCGACGATACGATCCGCCGATCGTTGGGAGAGAGAGAGAGATAGAGAATGTTCGTGGGGAAATCCGCGAAATACCGGTGCGACCGAACGTTGGTCGCCCCGGTGGAATCGCGCGTCCGCGAAGAGAAACGAACGAGTCGGCGGGGTTACGCGAATACCTGTGCGCGATTTCGAATCACCCGGACTCGAAGTGGACACTCGCGTAAACCCCCGGCGCAACGAATTAATCGCCGTTTCATTGACACCGCGCGTCGTGGTGATTTCCCCTCAGTGTGCGGCGTGAAAAAATTGGCCGCGCGCTGACGAATGAGGGATTAACTCGCGTCCAGCCCGGGCGAAGACGCGTTTCCTCGTCGCCTCGAGAAACGAACGACGACGGGAGTAGAATCGCTCGCCGAGAGTGTCACAGTGAGACGTGCCGCAATTGGTGCTCACGTCGACGCGCACGTTTCTGCGTTCGTTATCGAGAGGTACACCCAGTGCTTCGGATACTCGTTCGTTTGGTGGGACGACGCTGCATCGCGGAATAAATCCTTCATTCGTCGGCGCGTCATTCCCTTTCGAGCCTCTTCCGGCTCTCCTCACTCTGGTCCTGCGACGCCGTGTGTGATGCGCTCATTCGCCTGATCGCGAAAGACGTCCTCCTCCTCCTCCTCGCTGGCCGAGCGATCTTCCGAGAGCGACGGAAAAATCCTGCGAGACGAGAGTCCGCGGAGTAGCGGAGAAGAGGCGGTGAATTGGTGTTAAAACGTTAAATGATCTGATCGCGCGAGATCTGGATGTGAACGGACGAAATTCAGCGTGTACGCGTAATTAGTGCGTGCTCCTGACAGTGCTGGTTGAAATTGTTGTTTGTGTCGGAAGTGCAATGCTTCATTGCGAAACGCCACTTGGAGGAAGGGTGGTACGCGCCGCGCAAGATTGTCGAATATCCGATGTCTTTCCGATACCGCGCGTACGAAATCTCATTAGGATTCTTCCAATCGCGGCACTCGATATTTTCGCGCACCGGCGGCCGCTTTCAGGCAGTGTCATCTTGCAAAAATCGATGTTTCAAATCGGACGTTGTTCTCGCCGCGGCGAGTCAACGGGTCCTCCTCCGAAATCGCGAAATCGTCGGCTGAATCAATCGGGAGGGAATCTCTCTCGGAGGATACGTGCGTGCGACGAACGCTTGTCGAAAACTTGTGAAACGGTTGCCTATGAGATAGACCGAGGTGGAAAGAGAGAGGGGAAGATAGTAGTCGCGCTGGATGTTGAATGTTCTAATCGCGCGTGTGCCTAACGAATAACGTCAAAATGTATCTTTCTTTTCTGGGTTGCAGCTTCGAGCGGGAGACGCGTTGCAGCGAGAGATTCCCGCGCAGGAGAGGAAGACTGGACAAAGCGGAAGAAGCAGAATAAGACGAGCAAAGCAGAAGCGGAGGAGCAGAAGAGCGAAAGAAGACCGAGAGCCGAACGAGTAAAAGCGGGGTTGCGAGGAAGCAAGTGATTAGCGAGTTGATTGTGCGAATACGAAAATAGCGAGGGAGGTGACAGAGGACGGAAAGATCGGGAGTAGCTACGGGAGCGCAGAGAGAAAGAAGAAGAGTAAAGATCGAGAGGGAGAGGAAAGTGGAGAGAAGGGGAGAGATAGACAGAAAGAGAGACAGAGAGAAAGAGGGAGAGAGAAAACGAAGCAAGAATCGGAGAAAAGCTCGACAGAGAACCCCGCGCTGCATACATATATATTTCAGTGTGTTCAAAAACGAGTGTACCTAAGTGCAATATTAATTAAACCTAAACGATAATAAGAAGCAACCACAATTACCATCGACGATATCGGTAACGACGAGCGGTGATCGATAATCGAATAGAATTCCTTTTAAAGAGTTAAAACGCTAGAGTCGCATTTCGAGGAGGAGTCATCGACGGACGCGACAGCCGCTACGGAGGGAAGAGAGAGGGTCGGCGCATAAAGCAGAGGCGGAAGCCGAGGAAAACGGAGTGACGGAAATCCCGGAGAGGAACGCTCTCGTCCCGCTTAAAAGAATTTCACACGGACTCACCGACAGGCGAGACACGCGCGCGAGACAGCGGACACACACTTTTTTCGAAGGCTGGGCGCGCGCGTTCTCGCGACACACACGCACGCACACACCACACAACACCGCACGCACATAACGGGGCTAAAATACTCAGGGCAAAACGGGACGAGCGGTAATCATCCGCGAGTGTGATTTCTCACCCCGAAGAAGAGGAGGAGGAGGAAGAAGAAGACGAAGAGAGCGGAAGCCTCACCCGACCGGTATCTTGATTCGCGTCCGCGTGGACTATCCTTCTCGTTCACACCGTCCGGGCTGGGCAATCCTGAATTTTAACCTGAACTTAAGTGTACGATAGAGTTTAAGTTAGATAGACGAAGGAAATAGGCCGTTCTCCCATTCGCTGGAGAACGTTCGCTCGCACGCGCAGCAACTCACGCAAAGCACACGCGTAAAACACACACAGACACACACACACACAGAGGAGGGGGAGAAGAAAGGAGACGACCGAAAGGACCGCGCACGCATGCGGCACTAACCTGCGTGCGTGAGAAGCCATACCACGATAAAGGACGCATTACGGAAGTATCGACTGCGATCGGAGGTGCGAGAGGCACCGCGCGAACAAGAACGACAGCCACGACGTAGAGAAGGAGCGAGGGAGAGATCTGGGAGAGGACCCGGAAGAGGGAGTGGAGGAATCATAAGAGGAACTTTGATGAGACAGGCGGTAGGTAGCAGTGCCGGGAAGTCGCAGCAGGTGGCGAGTAACTGACGTTGCCCGCCGCCCACGTCGAAGCTCGGCACGAGGATCGTTATCGTTACGACGATCCCGAGCTGAAAAGCAGCGACCGAGCGAGACGAAAGATAGGAAGTAACGGCGGCGAGCGCAGAGGTGTGCCGGCCGTCGAGCTGCTTACCGGAAGGGGTGCGAAAAAGCGGGCAAGCTGCGCCGGAAGGGGGTAGCCCGGGCTTCTCGCGAAGGCCTCAAAATTTCGGACGCGACGGCGGCCCTGGACCTGCGTGCACAGACGCAAGCCCAACCGGACTTCGGCCTAGACCATCAGCAGCCGCAACATCACCATCCGCAGCAGCAACAGCAGCAACCGCCGCAGCAGCAGCAACAGCAACAACAGCCGCAGCAACAGCATCCGCAGCAGCCGCAGAACCAAAATCCCGAGTCGCGCACCCACCATCACCTGCAGCAGCAGCAACACCATCATCAGCACCACCCGGGCAATCATCTTCACTCTGGCGATTCGGGGGGTGGGATAGGAGGTGGAGGAGGCGGCGGCGGCGGAGGCGGTGGCGGCGGAGGTGGCGGTGGAGGAGGAGGAGGCGGCGGAAACGCCGGTGGTGTTGCTGTTGTTGCTGGCGCGGGGCCACCGGGGCCCGAGCCGGACCGCACCACGAGGATTCACGACGACGAGGAGGAGGATATCACCGAGAGGGAGGACGAGGAGGAGGACGAGGATCCGTGCAGCTCGCCGGAGCCCGATCTTGAAAACGAGTCCGAACCAATGGAGATCCAGGCGTCGGCTGTCACCGCGGCAGCCGCGAACCTTCACGCGCTACGCCAACACGTATTCAAGATGTCGGACTACTGGCAGCAGCCGCAGCGGGGTCCACCCCAACATTCGCCGGGGATACAGCACAGTCCTATCTCCAATTCGACGCAACAGCAGCAGCAGCACCAGCAGCAGCAGCAGCAGCAGGTACAGCAGATGCACAGTCCGTTGGGTCAGCAGCAGCAGCAACAACAGCAGCAGCAGCAGCAGCAACAGCAAAGCGCGGTGTCGCAGGTGCAGCAGAACGCGAACGCGAGTCTCGGGCAAACCGCGAGTCCGCAGATGCAACAGCAGCACGCCATGTCGATGAACCAGACGAATCAAGGGCCGCAGCATCAGTCTTCCCCGGCACCGACCACGCCGTCGCCGCAGGCGGATCACCAAGGTGCCATCGCCTCCAGCATGGCCCAGAGCCTGCACAGCCTGGCGCAAGCACAGCAGACCATGTCGCAAGCGTCCAGCCCGTCGCTGGCGGTGCAGGCTGTCCAAGCGGCCCAGGCCCTCAATCAGAACCTGGGCCAGGCGCTGACCCAGGCGCTGACGCAGAACATGCAGCAGAACCTCGGCCAGACCCTGCAGCACAATCTGGCGCAGAGCCTCACGCCGAATCTGTCGCCGCAGCAACAGCAGCAGCTGCTCAACCAGCCGCAGAACCTCAGCCAAGCGAGCCAGAGCCTGCAGCAGAACATCCAGAGCCAGGCTCAGAACCTCTCGCAGACGTTGCAGCAACAGGCGCAGAACCTCACGCAGAATCTCGGCCAGGCGCTGAACCAGCAGGCGCTGCAGCAGCAGGCGCAGAATCTCACGCAGAATCTGCAGCAGCAGGCGCAGAACCTCACGCAGAACCTGCAGCAGCAGGCGCTCAACATGGCCGGCACCATCGCGCAGAACGGCGGCCTCGCCGGCATGAACATGTCGGCCAATCAGCAACAGAATTCCCAGAACTCGATGCTGAGCCCAGGCGCGACCAGTCAGGACTCCCACGACGCCACGCTCACGGAAAAGCTCGTCAACGAGTTACAGGTGAGAGACGAGCGCACGCAGCTTCGGGTTTAACCGCCTACCTCTCCTGCCGCGGCTGTTTTTCTTTCCGCCTTTGTCTAGTTTCTTCTTTTATTTTCCATTGTTTCCCGAGCGCGTCTCCGCCCGAGGGACAGGCACGAGAGAACGAGTGTCTTTATCTCTCTTTCTCTCTTTCTCGTGCAGCGCGATCACGTTCGCTCGCGATCTCGCAGCCGCCAGCCGCGCGCTGCGAAGAGAGCAGCGCGATAAATAACTAGGGCGAGGCGACCGCGATAAAAATACATAACGCACCGATAAATAGGGTCATTCACTCGGGCCGAGACAGACGCCGGACAATACTTTCGAGCGGTTTCTCCTCTCCTCGCGGGGAAAAATATTTATTCAACGGCGCGCTCGACGGTTCTCTCTTTCTCTCTCTCTCTCTCTCTCTCTCTCGACGCGTCGTCGTCCAGCCCTAGGCTGTCGCGAGCAGCATCAAGGTTCCTCCCTCCCCCTCCTACGTGCGTGGTCGCGCTCTCTCGCGTAAATTCGCGCGCGCTCGCGAGCGCCGCTTTTAACGCTTCGCGTCGCGAAAGTTGGTCGTTTCGCGCGCGAAAAAATCGGACGGCGATGCGGCCGGAATGCGCGTTCGCCTCACCGACGCGCGTATTCTCTCTCTCTCTCTCTCTCTCTCTGGTCGCCGAGCGACCTACCAGATGGTTGCTTCCCGGTTGCGGCTGCTTAAGTAACATTACTTGCAGACAACGTTTAATCGAGCAACCGTTCGGCACTCGTTCGGAAACGAGCGGTAGCTTTTACGGTAATTTAGCGTCACCTCGCTAGCGCGCCGCCTAGTCACGTGTCACCGACAATTTCGTCGGTTTGATTTCGCGACTGTACCCAGATACGCGCGCTGACCACGGATCTCATACGCGCGTGCACGCACACAGACACACGCGGGCGCACACGTGCGCGCCGAGCAGAGTACGTTGACTTACCACAGCGTAGTAACTTACACGCTCGTACACGCGGAAGAGAGAGAGAGAGTATGTGTGTGAGAGAGAGTGAGCGAGAATGAGCGAGAGGAGGAACAAGGGGGAGAGAGTGAGAGAGTGAGTGAGTGAGCGAGTGAGAGAGAGAGAGAGAGCACGCACACGTCAAAGTAGCAGTGCAGTCCGCAAATGCGAACGCGGCCCACGCACACCAATGCAGGGAGATGCAGATACGTCGTCTCCCGGGGTTCTTGACCCGCGCAACACAGATAATACCATACGCATACGTCATACGGTACGCCGGGAAGATGTTACCAAGAAAATATCGCGCCGTGTTTCTGCGACGGCATGGGCCGCGGAGTCTCGATACGATGAGAGTAGAATGAGAGAGTGAGCGCGCCTGAGAGAGAGAGAGAGAGAGAGAGACTCTGTGTGTGTGTGAGTATGCGCGAGAGAAAGAGAGAAGAAAAATCGTATCTCCTCGACATAGCGGAACTTCGAGAGATCGCGTTAGCAAGTTCGAGCATCGGCAATTTGTAATTAGCGAGACAGTAAATATCGTTCGTGAGAAAACCCGGAGAGCAGCCTCTCGCAGCTTCGATCCGCGACGGGAACACGCCTGATAACAGCGTCAGATTGAAAATTCTGTCGTTACTAATAGCACCGGTGGCTTTAGTGGGAATCTCCCGTTGTCGCGAGCGCGATTAACGCGCGCGCAAATACCGATATATTAATTAGAGATTAATTAGAGATTAGAGCGAGTCCCACACGACGACCACCCTGTGCGAGACAGAGCTGCACGCTGTCGTCCCCGTCACTCGCTCTTCTCGCGTTCGTCGACCGTCGACGACGGGCGAACGCTCTTTTTTTTTTCCGTTTTTCAATCGTTTCTCGTTTCTTTACATCCGTATGTCCGTTCCCGAAGTAGTAGTAGCAGCTTCCTCCGACGAGGAGTAGGCTTTGTAGTAGAGACGGTTAGTAGCGCCTAAAGGACGACGAAGGAGGATAGGGAGGACTAACATGAGCTATCCTATCTTGCCTGATAGTCTCGTGCCTCTGCGGCGGGGCTTGGAGGTGCAGTAGGTGCCGGCGGTGGTGGAGGAATGGGCAACATCAGCGAACGCACCCTCGAGGAATGCTGGTCCACCCTGCAGCGAGTGAGTTGAACACTCAGCCCGTTCAAAAAGCAAACCCCCTACTATCTTATTATCGCTCTTCCTTGCCTTCCACGCGCACGTGCGTCCTAACCTCCAAGTTCTCGCTTTTACCTCCGGCCGACCAAAACACCACGGTCATCCCCGACTGGCTCCCCCCCCCCCCC
>NW_014555154.1:336140-344843 GCF_001313825.1 Dinoponera quadriceps | reverse complement strand
CCCCCCCCCACTCTCTGTGTCGCCACTTTTACACACGTCGTTTACATACGTTTCGTTTTTATCATTCACACACCCGTCCTGCACGTCGCAGACGCGACTGGCGTCTATCGTTCATTTGGCCGTTGCCTGCTTCCTTGATTGTTCGTGAAGCGCGCTAAGATTCACCCTCTCGCTCGCTCCCGATTTCGCTTCCGCGCGATCTCGCTCGTACGTTCGCGCGATCGATTGGTTTGCGCGCACCTTTCGTTCTCGCACCTCCCCGATCGCTTTTTGTTCGCCAGCCGACCTTGATGTTACGTTTTTATCATTTTTCCTGCGTCACTCTCTCTCTCTTTTTTTTCCACCCGCTGGCATGTATCTCCTCGTGTATGTGTATGTGTATATCGCCGTTCATTTCGAGCCTCTCGTCGGCTTGCTGAATGTGTCGCCTTGTTCATTCCTGTGCATTGTGAAATAGTCACACTCGTACGACTGACCGCCAACGGCGGTTCGAACGATCCTCGTTCTCTCGCGCGCGCGCTCATACCAACGAGCGCGCGCCGTAGCAGCGCAACTAGGGATTTAACGAATGAAGCTAACGAATGAAGCATACAACATGCGTCATCCGGCGTCGTCGAGAGCGCTCGCTCGCGCCATTACGCCGGGAAGTATCGACGAAACGGCGATATCTTTCGAACGCTCGCATGTCCGATCGATTCGAGATTACAAGATCACGACGGATGTCTCCCCCGTATCGCGGGCGATTTTGCGGCCGCGCGGGGACCGCGACGACGGCACCGACATGCCGCGCGAAAGTGGAGGAAAAGAAAGCGGCACTAACGAGCCCTGAATTACGTTAAACTGTCGCCCGACGAACGGAACGAGAGAGACGGCTCTCGTCTCTCAGAGAACGCGCGCGCGGAGCGCCGAGGAGAGACGGCGCGGTAAAAAGGCGGGAGGACGCCCCCTCCCCCGTCCGCCGGGAAACTTTAAAATTCTCATCCCCGGAACGAAACAACAATTTGTTTCGTTAAGTAGCCGCGGCGCTCTTTTGTTTTTGCGGCTTCTTTTATTTTAGCGGCGATAGCGCCGGGCGGTCGGAGTGACGGCAGAAAAGGTAACGAGGGGTGGAGGTGGCGAGACGGAGAAAGGGAGAAAAAGAGAGAGTGAGAGAGAGAGAGAGAGAGACGACGACGAGGAGGCGAGAGGGGGTTGAGAGGATACTCGTCCCTCCCTCTCGTGTTCCACCTCGTCCACCTTTTCTTCCATCGCCACCTTAAAAGCCGTCCCGCGCCGCGCACTGCGTTCGCTCGCTCGCGCGAGCGCGAGGCGAAACTTTCGGAAAATCGCAAAAACGCGGAGCGATGGCGAAGTTTCCACGTTTCACCGAGATTTAATTAAAACATTCGCCTCCTTTGTGCCGTCCCCACGCGCCGTTCGCGGACCATCGGGCCGTCGAAGCTCCGGTCGTTCTTCTCGTCTTGTCCGAGTGACGAGGACCGATACGAGCGTCTTCGACAAGTCGATACCGATTCTCAACTTTCAATCTCTCTTCCCAACACGCGAGCTTCACCGATGACTGCCGATTTTCGCTTCCGACGAGGGTCGACATTCCGAAAATATGCGCGCCAAGGCAATCATATCGTCGAAATCGGAATATCGCATCTCGATGAAGAACTGTTGGAAAGTGGCGCGTGCTTCGATTAAAATCGATTTCAAGTGTTAATTAAAAACAATGCTCGGGAGATAACCAAAAATAATACACGCGGCCGCGTTGCGCCGCTGTCTCCGAGCATGATGACGTCCTGTGGGGGGGATTCGAAACGCTCAAGGATTTACTGCGAGCTCGTGGGAAAGACGGGAGGGTCCCGCGAGGTGGAGAGATGAGACGAGTGCGCCGCGATATTACATAAACATTCCGCGGAGAACGGTTCTCAGGACTCCGAGGACGGGGGGTGCACCCGCGTTTTTTGTTCTCGCGCTACCTCGAAAATTAAAATCCAATTATTTCGACGCCTCTGCGCTCTCTCTCTCTCTCTCTCTCTCTTCTCTCTCTACTGTCCCGGGTCGGCCGATTCAAATGAATTTTTTGCGCGGGCTTCACCCCAATTCGCTCTTTCAACGCGCGTGAAACCGGTTCGCTCGCTCCTTGCATGCGTACGCTCGGCGCAACAACGCCGCAAAGTTGCATCCGCACGCACGATCCCACCCTTGATCGATTCCCGAGCGTGATTTCGGATCGCGCTGACAGCTGCCGGCGGGAGAAACGCGGCCGGGAGGAGGGAAAGAACGAGAGGTCGGGAAAGCGGTAGGGCGAGAGAAAAACCGCGGCAGAGGTCGGGAGAGAACTCTTTTCCAACGGATGCGAACTGTCGCGACGCAATTGGCGACAATCGTCGTCATTGTATCGGTGTGCGAAAAGTCACGTATCCCTGAAGAACGTCCTCGTGTCGCGGTTGTGCCTACAGATGTTGTGATATTACTATAACACTAATACTGATATTTTTCTGTCGATACCGGGTGTTTTTATATCGATATGCTCTTTCGACATTTGGAGTCGTATCAGTATGATTTTGTGTGTGTGTGTGTGTGTGTGTGTGTGTGTTTCGATATCTTTTTTTTTAATATTTTACTTTTCAGTCGATCCTCAGGATATTTTTGCTTCATGAAAAATTAATATAACGCGCAAGTTACGTTTTAAATCTGTCTTTTCTTATGATTTCTGTCACGTTAATTTTATGGTTATTTATTGATTACTGAAATTAAAGAAGGAAGCGTTCGGACATCTTTGCAAGTGCGGATGCAATCATGAATATCATTTTGCGTGTGTATATTGTTTTATTTCCACGTATACTGCAATAATTTTTAGCACGCGATTTCTCGTTTCTGACGTCATCAAACAAGGACAGTCATAGCGAGGAACTTTAACATATCCTTTTTAAGGTTATAATACAAACCGTAGAAAGTCCAGCTGTACAGAAGTATCTTTATACCATATTAAGATTATTAGTCCTGCGCAGACGTATGAAATCTTTAGAAGCTCGGAAGACAAACACTTGCTGCAAAAACATGGCAAGTATCGTTCGCGGCGATTAATATACGCGAGAACCGCCGGAACTCGTCCAGCGAGTAGCCGCGCGGTTTCCCGACTTCTTTTTGATCGCGATCGGACGCAAGAGGCCTCGTAGAGGTGCAACGAGGAAAACGAATGAAACTCGGAGATTACGAGGCCGCGACACGACGATGCGCCAAGTTTTAATAGATGAACGCCGCTCGAACGCACAGCGCGCACAATGCGGCACGATCGAACGACCGTTCCGCGTTCCTCATTCTCTGTCTCTCTCCTACGTTTTGCTCCTCTTATTACTACAAAGGGAAAAAAACGGAGCGCGTGTATTATCTGTTTACCGGCGCCGGGCGGCTCGTCTCGTTCAGGCATGCAAATCTCGAGGATAGTCTTTCTCACGTTGCTTCCCTCGGAGGAGCGAGCGCGAGTTTTTTCACCTCCTAGTGCCCGGAAGGTTCCCGGTGTACTATTTAAATAACGGTTCCCTCTCTCGCGCGCGCAAGAGCGTGCGTGTGTCATTGTTTCATCGTTCCTTCTCTTTCTCTTTCTTCCTGGGCGAGTAACCCTTCTGGTTACTACCGAAGAAAAGGGTGGGTAGTAGGAAGGGAAGGTGCGGCGGGAGGAGGGAAGTTGTTCTGTTTCGAGTCGAGGAAGAAAACCGAAAGGGCGAATGGTGAGGACGGGAGGGAAGGGGGTCAAGTTCCGTGCCGGATAGCCGTTACGGCAAAGACAGAATTACGATGTCTCAAGACGAGGGATGCGCCTCCCTCTCCACTCCCCCCTCTCCCTTTCGACCCGTTCTCGCTCGGTCCCGAGCGGATCGTCACGGAGAGTCTCTTGGCTTTTCAGTAATTTTCTATGATTTTCGGATCGCATGATCGGCGCCAATAACGCGCGCGCGTGTATCCCCGCGGCCTCTTCGGAAGCGGCCTAATCGAATGCGTTCGATCGCCCCGTGAAAGTCGGTGAATCCGAGAAGAGAAGCGGCAGTGGCGTGGTAATGACGGCGCGGGCCGAATCGTTTCGGGAATTTAATTTTGCCGGAGAACGAGCGCGCGTCTCTCCTGCAAAATCCAGCGTCTCTCAAAATTGTTCGAAATAAATCGAAAAGAGAGAGAGAGAGAGAGAGAGCGAAAGGCAGGACAATGAAAACGATTAGAAATTGCAGTATCTCGGTAATTGGCAAACAGAGATCGGCGAAATAGCGTCCGGAAAAATGATCACGATGATAACGAGGTCGGTCAAGAGGAAAAAAGCTCTCTCTTCTCCCTTCCACCCTGCTCTTCGATACCCTATAATTTTCCACTTCGCGAGAGTAATCGAATCGCGTTGCGCGCGCGAGCGGTCGCAAATGACATGTCAAAATTGCGCGACTGGTACAAAGAGTTATTAAAGGGCGAGGAAGAAGGTGGAAAACGATGCGTCGCGACGGCGCGCACACGCCGCGGCATGCACCGGTTCTTCTTTACTCCTTCTCCCTCCCCCTCCCCCTCCCTCTCTATCGCTCTCTCGCTCGCCCGCTCACTTTTCTCCGCGTTCCTCTCGTCTTTCGTACCACGTCGCTTCGCCGTGACCTACCCCAAACAAACCACGAGAAAAAGAGGGAAGAGGAGCGTACGGCGGTGCGGCCGCGCGGGGGCGGCGAAAGAAAGAGAGAGACGTAGCGAGGAGGGCGCGTGGTAGAAAGAGAGAAAGAGGAAGAAGAAGTAGGAGAAGGTGGACGCGGAGCCGGGAGCGGAGGGGAAAGGGGCACACCGAGAGAGAGAGAGAGAGAGAGAGAGAGAGAAGGACGAGAAGAGATGACGACGGAGGAAGAGAGCGCATTCGCGCCCACACACGCCCGAGAAGTTGCAACACGCGGATGACAAGGAGGAGAGTCGCGCCGAGAGAAGGAAGAGCGCGCGAGAGGAACAGGAGAGTGAGGAGGGAAGGGATGACGGGGGAGGGGGGGGGTGTCCGGAGAGGGTACGCGGAACGGAGTTTATTCTTCGTGCTTTTTTTTATCGTTCGTTGACTCCGCGCTGCTCTGCAGCCGCGGCGAGAGCGGCGCGTTGTGCTCCACGATAAGATTGCGCTCGCAGGGGCGGTCGGGAGAGAAAGAGGTGGATGAAGAGGGAAAGAGGGAGCGGGAAAGAGAGAGAAAGAAAGAACCTTGTTCCACGACAGAGCGAGATCCGCCCGCGCACGCTATGCGTGCCCCGCCGCTTATATTACGTTTCAACGTGTATCGGAGCGCTATCGCGGAAATATCTCGACGCGGGAGGTTGCCGGGAGGTTTCGCGGGAAATCGCGAGTGACGCGGATAAATTTCGCCGATTATTTCCCGACTTTTACCGCCGGACTCGGAAAAATGTTCGAGTAAAATGTTACATGCACGTATACACGCACACACGTATATATACACACGCGCGCAGTGCGGCGGGACACGTGTTGCGCGAGTATCGTTAGAACGCGAGAATACAGACTGTTATTCCACAGAGAGATAAGCCTCTCTCTCTCTCTCTCTCTCTCTCTCTCTCTCTCTCTTGCCGCAGTTTCGTCGCAGACACGAAAATAGAAACCAAAAGGAAACAAACAGAAAGAAAGGCAAAAAGAGAGTAGGAGAGGGAAAATCGCAAAGGTGAGCGTCGCGAGGCACACCATTCTCTCCGGGGCGATAGATGGTCGAAACTTCGTCGGTAGACTTGGCGTGAATATTTGTTTCGGACAATTATGCCAATTACCGGCACGTACTAACGCGACGAAGCGGCGAATTCGTTATTGAGCGGGGAATGCGAGTCCGCGCTGAGCCCGCGAGCGAGTCAAGGCGACGAAACACACACACACACACACACACGTACACATGGCTGTCGAGGTGACTGACCTCCAAGTTCCCATAATGCATGCGAGATTATAGGGCAGCGGAAGGATCGCACTGTTTTCGGCCTTGGTGCGCCCGCGAGCGCGATATTACTTAATACGCGTCACGATACGCTCGCCTCGTTCGTCGGTAATTCGACAACTTTAATAATGCGCGAGGCGATGGGGATCTTGCGCGATCCGCAAATAGATCCGCACGGTTCGATCCGCGTCTAATTTTAATTTCCACAACAATCTTATGGATTCCGAGCCGGCGAGTACTTCGCGGCGAATTGTATTACGCGCGAAATATCAAACGAGCAGGAACCGGAGAGAGAAAGAGGCCCGCCGTAATCTCGGCGGTACGACGAGCGTGTTACGTGTCGATGACAAATCCGTCACGACGGTATTTCGACGTCGTTGAACTGAAAGAATTGAGGTCGACGATACTGTAGGAGAAAAATTATCCGCCGCACACGGGGGCACTCGAGATAGACAGATAGATGGATGGAGAAAGAAGGCGACTGAAGGGACGCGGTCAGCTGGCTGGAAAAAACGGGCCACAAACGCAATGGCAGCGAGAGTTGCCATTTCGTGGCTCTCTCGTGGTCGAGAAATCTCAGCGTCCGTCTCGTGAAAGAGAGAGAGAGAGAGAGAGACGGCGCACGTATCCGCGAACCTTTCCTCTCTTCTCTCCTCTCGCGCTCTCTTTCTCTCCGTCTCTCTCTCTCTCTCTCCCTCTTTCTCTCTTTCTCTCTAGCCGGGGCCGCCGCGCACGCGGCAAAAGATCGTTGCCCTTCTAAATATAAGTTTGCAAAATCGAACAGCAAAACTGCGGAGTTTTGCCGCGGTCTGCGCCGCTCCGTGTGTATATTGCCGCCGGATCAGCTCCCTTCTTCTTCTTCTTCATCCTCCTCTTCTGCTGCTGTTTCTTCTTCTTCTTCCTCCTCCTTCTCCTCTTTCTCCTCTTCTTCGTCCTCTTCTTCCTCATCAAGCTCTCTCCTCGTCACCCCGCTGCCCCGTTCCCTGCTTTCCGCCATGAGCCATGTCGCTTAGTCCTCCGCCACCACCGCATCCTCCTGGACGTCCTCCTCGTTCCCCTCGGTTCCTACGTCCACCTCCACCGCGTACTTCGATCTCCCCCTCGTCCGCCCTGCTCTCTCGGCCCCCCTCGCGCGGTCGAGGATCCCCACTGTTGCTGCCGCCGTGACCTCGGAGGTCCGCGAAACCGTTTCTTCAGCCGCGTCGACTTTCGGGCGAAATTCGCGCGCTCGCACCGCCGACGTAGTCGTAGGTCAGGATCTGGCTGCGAGAGCGCGGGAAGAAAGGAGAAAAAGAGTGCGAGGGAGAGGCGCGAGCGCGCGGGTGCGCGTTCGTGAGGAGGAGGAGAAGAAGAGGAGGAGGGAGAGGAGGAGGAGGGGGAGGATAGTTCCCTCCGAGTTCCCTCCGCGACGATAGCGAGACAGATATATCTCCGTGCATCTTGCGTGCGCGCTCTGCGAAGCTGATGGTCGAAATGCAGCGCGGTCGTCGAAAACACTCGCGAATTTTCGCGACTTCCCTTCCGTCTACAATGCGTCCTCGAATCTCGCGTCACTCTTTCACGCGTCCCTCCAGAAGAATATTTACCGAGACAGAACCCTTTTACATGGGTTTATATATATATATATATTTTTTTTTTCGTAAAAAAATATGATGTATTGAGAATTAAATACAATTATGAGCATCGATGGATCAATCGACAAAGATGGCGAAGAGAGTCGCAGTTCGCCCGTGCGGGCCGGCCCGTTGCCGAAACTCAGACGCCCGTGCGCACGTAGTCGTAGGTCAGGATCTGGCTGAGAATGCGAGGAGGGCTCGAAAGCGAGCGAAGAGAGAAAGAGAGAGACGGAGAGAAATATACAGAGGATGAAAAAGAGAGAGAGAAGGATGAGTGCGTGGAGAGAAAGGAAAGGAAAGCGAGCGAGCGCGGTCTGCGGCCCGCTGATGGAGGAGGAGGCGCGCGGGCAGGAAAAAGACGTGCACGCACCGCAAGAAGCGGAGATAAAAAAGCGCGAGCAGACCGGAGGAAAAAATAGCCGATTCGGAATCTGTGTCAGCGAGGCCGACGACGACGATGATGACGGTGGTGATGCACCAATGTCACTCACGCGCGCGCGCGTTGCATCTCGAGAAAAAAGAAAAAGAAATCCTCGAGATACAAGACGCAGGTAGATCAGCGCTCCATCGTCCTCTTCGCGATTGCTCCAAGATGAAAAATGGAGGTCATCGGGCGATTAGAAAGCGGACTCTATCGGCGTGTTCCGCGCGCGCGAAATTATTTCGATTAATTAAAAAGAGATCTCCGGTTCTCTCCGTCCTTGAGGATTCCTGCGAAAGAGAGGGTGCCTTTGTCGAAGGTCCCCGGGGAGCGTCGTAAAGATATCGATAACGACGCGCGGGCGGAGCGATTCGCGCATTGAAATGCGAGTGCTCCGTGATTCCGATAGAGCCCGCGTTGATTGCTAATTAACAAAAACGTGGCGTTTGTGCAATTTAAATCTCGCGTCTCGTGAAATACGCACACGCGTGTGACAGCACTTTTCGCGCTCGTGTGTGTAACTATAACGCTGCGCGTCGAACGGGAAAGCAGCGGCCGTTCGGAGTCTGCATGTAGCCAACGTTCCCGGCATCATCATCGTCGTCGTCGTCGTCATCTCGTGCATGCGTGGGTGAATAGCCTGGCTGTTCCCGAGCCGCGAGAGTGGCAGGACGGAGGGGGGAGGTGAGCAAGAAGGACGAGAGATAGACGACGATAGGCGAGGAGAGAGAAAGATGGG
>NW_014555154.1:330474-336073 GCF_001313825.1 Dinoponera quadriceps | reverse complement strand
GGGGGGGGGGGGATTGGCGGAGAGACGGCGACGTGTGCAAAGCAAACGCGAGACGAAGATGCGAGAGGTTCGCGGAGAAACTGCGAGACAGAGAGAAAAGGAGAAAGATGTGCACTGTCGGATAGATACTCCGGCTCTCTCTCCGCGCGCGCTCTCTCTCTCTCTCTCTCTCTCGCTCTTTTTCACTCGCTCACGCTCTCATTGCCTCGCTGCTTCCTTCTTTCTCGCATCAGCCGCGTCCTTGTCCAACCGACGGACGAAGGAGGAAGGTCCGCTCAGCGGTGAGTCCGCTTCACCGGCCTGAGTATATCTTCCATGGGCCTTTATCCCCACTAGAATTCGTCTCATCGCGTTACTACGCGTCTACGTCCCCACTAGAGAGAACGGTCCCAAATTCAGAGGGAGACCATTGGTGGATCGCGCATCCTACTTCCCGATTAGGAACTCCCTCCGAGCAATCGTTATTTTCGGCGGTCCCAGCGAGGTCCCAAGCTCCGGGCCAATGAGACGCCGAATACCCACCGAATAGGAGAGATCTTTTCTAACGCGCTACCGATGGGTGCGCGAAACCTGGTGTTTGGATAGGTTTGGATAGGAATCAACGCTTGAACACGAGCCCCGAATCGATCCTAAGACGATCCTACGAGCGGCTCCCTGCGCGGAACTCCCGAATCACCCGACGGACTCTCGAGTCCCCCGGAGTCGATGACTCGTCACTGTCATCGCACCGTAGCATCCGACAACGGATCTATGCAACCCTAGTCGTCCCTGAAACCCCCTGTAGATAGAACGTGCGCTGCCGGCAATAGCAGCGGGCGCTACCCCACTCCGTACTCGCTTGGATCCGCTCTGGTGGCTTCTCGAGGCGAGTACTCTACCTTCGGACCTTCGCGCCAGTGTCCCCCACCGCACCGAGTCCGACCAATCCGCCACGAGGACGCCGGCGTGAAGCCTACGCGACGACGGCCAAGCCGATTCTCGCCGGCGCCCCAGCATTTTATACGGAAAAGACTCTTTAACGAAGCACAAGGTGCGCACGCACGATCAACTTCACGCGACACCACGCGCGCACCGCGTCACACACGCACACACGTACGTACACGCACACATACGGGGAGGCGAGAGTGCGACGACGACGACGACCACCATCACTACCACCACCACCGCCACCGCCGCCGCGACAACCCCGACGAGGACCTCATCATCAACCCCTATCCTCCCCCGCGCACTGTCAGCCCGGAAAAACACGGGAACCAACCTGGACGACCTGGACAACAAAGAAGGAGGAACGAGCGGTCGACTATCGGACTCGAAGGACGTTACCAGTGAGACCGATCGACAGGCAACAGTGGAGTCTTGAGAGAAAAGGTCGGTGGAAGAGGCAAATACCGCTCGTTACCAGAAGAAGAAGAGACTCGGAGGACGCGAGGGAAAGGGAGCGAGAGAGAGAGGTAGATCGAGAGAAAACATCAAGGTGTCGGACTGTCGATCAGTCTCGCCGGCTCGAAGAGTCGTAACGGTAGTGTGAGAAGAGACGATCGGCAACGTGCGCGCCGTTGACAGCTGACAGTGCGCCGGGTAGTAGATCCTCTCCTCGTCTCGTTCGCCGGTCCTTTCTTCCACGTACTTTGATATTCCATCGACGGTCCAGCGGAGGCTCCCCCCCCCCCTGTGTGTGTACGTACTCTTCGTCACCCTCCTCCACCGGATTAGCCGCCACACACCGCCGCCCCCACCAGAGAGCGAGAGAGCAGCCGCGCCGCGAAGTGCCGAACGATGAACTCGGGCAACAGTGTGCCATATTTTGTGATCTTTTTACCTAGCTCCTACCACCGCGATTTAACTGTGATCCACCTACTGTAGAGACTCGCGCGCACGAGAGGTAAGAGGAAGCACGATCAAAGCCATTAACGCACGACGCGCCGATGCACACCGCGAATGCACCAAGTCAGTGGGAAGAGTCGGCAACACACTCGTTCACCTTCCTTCGACAAAAGGCAGAGAAGCCATGCGGCAACTCGCCGCTCGGCTCACCTCTCTCATTGACTTCGCGCAGACCCGGTGTCATCGCGGCCACGGGAGAAGGGGCAAGTGGACGAGCGCGTAGTAGAGTCTCTCTCTCGTGGAGTCTCGTCATCCGGGCGTTTCCAAACGCGTCGATTCCGCGCCGAGTCAGTCGCCTCGGTCTAGCCGAGACCGCCATGACGACGACGTCGGGGTGACGTCGACGGGCGCTCGCCGTCCACGTGCTCCCTCGCGGCCACGCATTCGCGAAACCGACCGTAGCCTTAAGACCGACCCCGCGGCTCGAACGCGACCTTCCCCAGGATCGCACGCCGCGGCCACACATTCCGGAACGAGGACGACGCGCTCCTTCGAGCGCGAACGATACTGCCCACTGGATGACGCGACGCCGAGATACCCGAGGAGAAAGATCCTCCCGTTCCCCGGTCGCGGGAAAGGCCCGCGAAATTTCTCCGTCTTGCGTGGACAAAGAGAGAAAGAGAGAGAGAGAGAGTGTGTACGTGGTACTCCCGACATTCGAGCGATAGTCTCTGACAATTCAAGTGGACTCTCCTTCGACGGCCTCATTTCGCTCAACTCGAAAGATCGATCTGTTGTTATCGAACCGGCGTGCATCTCAGACGGAAGGTTCGGGACGTTCGCGTATCCGACCGGTATCGCGCGCGTCTCTTTTTCGGGATACACCGATCGTGCGGAGAGGTTCGAGGTGCGCGACCTACTCCAACGTCGGGACGGATTCTGATCGACCTCCCGTGACGCTCCGTCACTCGCCGCTCGGCAAGAAACTCGTCCCGGACGGACGGTTTCGTGTACTCGGCTCTGCATAAGTTCCGTGTACTGTGTGTTGGCATTTTTCGCGACTCTTAAGCCGGCGCGCGGCAGGCGGCACACCATGAGAGACGAGGGAGACTGCTCGCGTGTAGAAGGAAATGAGAGCTGAGA
This sequence comes from Dinoponera quadriceps, assembly GCF_001313825.1. Classification (NCBI taxonomy): domain Eukaryota; kingdom Metazoa; phylum Arthropoda; class Insecta; order Hymenoptera; family Formicidae; genus Dinoponera; species Dinoponera quadriceps. The sequence continues at coordinate 333,106 of NW_014555154.1, read as the reverse complement.
GTGAGAGGCTCGGAGAGTTTGAGGAGCAAAGAGAGAGAAAGAGGGTGAGCGAGAAAGAGCGAGGTGGAGGGGGGGAGAGAGAGCGCTAGAGTTTATTCCTATGGCGAGACATAAACTTTGCGAGAGAACACTTACAACAAAATAAGAAAGAAGTATAAGATGTTTTTCGCGATGGAGTCACTGAGCGTAAACGACGAGGATAAATCTCAAGGAGCTTAATTGACGCAAGCGAGAAGCGACAGGAGTGCATTCGAGAAGAAGGCAAGCACAATAAGGGAGAGATAAAGATAGACAGATAGATAGATAGAGAGAAAGAAAGAAAGANGGGGGGGGGGGAGATGATGAACGGAGAAAAAAGACGTCAGGCATGCAGATCGCGGATCGCGCGCGGTACGCTCGAAGAAAAATTATTTCGCTGGCAAAAAGCCAACCCTTTCCTCGCGCGCTTCCCGTGGGAATTTCGCTGCCTAGGCGAGGGGAGAGATTCGATTTGCTCCTCGGGCGGCTCTCGGAAAGAAAGAAAAAAAAAAAAAGGAAAGAACTTGCGGACCGGGATAAGCCGCGACTTTTGTTCGTACGGTGTAACGAGCGCGCTCGGACGCTCAACGGGCGCGGGAAAAATTGTCGGCGATAGCCAGTCATCTTGTTACATCGTCGCGGTTGATCAACGGCAGGCAACAATCGAAGCTTGTACTCGATGCTGCTTAATGTTTCGTTCGGCCGGCTCGTACCGAGCGCTTATTTATCTCGACAAGCAATCTATTAAGCATACCAACGCTATATTGTAACGCGTTTTCCTCCCTCTCTTCTCCCCCCCCCCCCAACCCCTGGTTCACCCTTTTTCGGTGCGAGCGTTCGCTTTTCCGAGTTCGTTGACTCCAGTCGCGGACGTCTTTCGCGATTTGAGAGAGAGAGAGAGAGCGCGGGTGGAGCCGAAAAAAAAGATAGAAAAGGCGAAAGGCGGGATAGAGGAGGACGACGGGATTTAATGAGAAGAAAAGACGCGGATACGCGAAGAGAGAAAGGGGAGATCGGGAGATGAGAGAAGCGCGCGGGGAAAGACGAAGAAGAAGAGTAGGTAGAAGAAGAAGAAGAAGAGAGAGAAAGAGAGACTCGAGGTGGACGTGGCAACGGCGCAAATGCAGAATGCACGCTGACATAAAACATACATATATGCAAGATGCAGCGGCCAGCATCCTGCGTTCTCTCTCCTAGGCGCGCTGCGGACGCCGCGCGCGCGCTCGGCCGTGAGCCTTGATGCGGCGCGGCGCACTCGGGGCCTTCGGATTCCACGCGATTTGACTCGGTGTTACTTTTGACTATATCCTCCTCTTACACGTCCTGGGAAGAACGTTGATCCCGCTCGCGAGGGAGACCTTCGCAGGAACGCGTCGTTACGCGACCTTCGCCGTCGCGCGGTGTCACGACGATATTTTTCGCGCCTCCGCCGCGCGTCAAAATCATGTCAACGTCCACAATTGTTATTCTCGTTCGGAGCGCTTCTCGATCACGATTCGATCGCGACGGTTTGCGGGCCGAATCGACGGCGGAACTTCCGCCACTATATTGTTTTCGCGAGTCAAGCGGGCGAAACGTTTGAGAGAAAACGCCTGCGAGCGCGCGTCGAGTCGAATTTCGCGTCTTCCGTCGGTGTCATAATTCGAGAGAGGAGAGGCAAAAAAAAAGCGTCGAGCCCACGAGCTGCCTGCACGCGTCACGAAACGAACGAGGAGAGAAGAAAGAGATCGAGCGCATCGCGACTGGTGAACCTGACCTCCGACAACGCGTCGGCGTCGGCATTCCCTCGAAGCCTCGCCGAGTCTCTCTCTCTCTCTCTGTCCGTCCTTCGTTCCTCCGTCTTTCGCTCTCTTTCTCTCTCTCTCTCTCTCTCTCTTTTTCGCTTCCCCGAGTCACGCTTCGGCGTCATTAAAATAAATTAGAGATTATCAAAGACAGTTCGCCGGCTTTCTTTCATGAGCGGCTCGCCGGAGCACCGGGCGACCGCAAGACCGCCTCCGCGGAGGAGAAAAAAGCCTGGTTGCGAAACGGTGAAATATCAACGGACTAGTCTAGTTTCTCGCAAAGTTACTGCCGGCGCAAGAGCGGAGAGGACGGATCCCGCCGGGGACGAGAGAGACGCGGGGAAAAATATTCGCGATGTCGATGGGAGATAGCGAGGCTGCGTGCGCGCTCGTCGACGGCCGATCGCGATCGCGCGCGCTCTCGTCGACGACGCGCGTCAGGGTCGTCTCCAGTGTCGCGCGGATTCAGCAATCGGTCGCACACTCGGTCAAGGTTGCACGGATATCGAGACTTTAATGTCACCTCCTGCGCCGATCGACCGAGCAAACGCAACGTGGCACGCCGACGGCGTTGCGCCGCGCGATATTTTCGATTTGCATTTCCGCGCGCGCTGAGCGAAGCTCTAATTTATTACATCGTCCTAGTCGATACGTTCTGCCCTGACGTTAATTACGTTCCAGATAATTCTTCCGCTCGGCGCGCTCGTCGTCGTCTTACATTCGTACGCGAACACGCCACGTCCGCGGGAATCGATTCGCGATCGATCTTCCCCAACGACATGCACACCTCTCTCCTACCTGTCTCATCCCTTCTTCATTTCTTTCTTTCT
>NW_014555154.1:330130-330433 GCF_001313825.1 Dinoponera quadriceps | reverse complement strand
CCCCCCCCCCGCCCCTTTTTTACGCTCGTTCGCATTGTACCTTCCCGGCGACTCATCATCGGACGGCGACACCGAGCTCCAGCTGTCGCCGGTCGCGTTCTGAAAAGCCGGTGCCTAGCATACGCATCGCCGCGACTAGGAGAGAAGGCGCAGGAAACGAAAACAAAGAATCGGAAAGAGAGCGAGGAGGAATGATTTTCCACGGACTGTACCGGCGGTACTGACCACCGACAAGCCTGCTCATATTGTCTTACCTTGCCGCAGCCGCGACCGCGCTCGCTCGTTCGTCTGTCTGTCTGTCTG
>NW_014555154.1:262749-329947 GCF_001313825.1 Dinoponera quadriceps | reverse complement strand
CCGCCCATCCGCTCTGCCGCGCGTCGTCACGCCGACTGTTAGCATACGTTTGATATGATAAAAAAAATGACGTGACGCGAGAGCGCAAGGTTACTGCCACACGCGGCCGACCGATACCGTCGTCGCGTTGTCGCCAGAAAACCCCACCGAGTCGAACGCGTCTTCCACCGGGTGGGTTACCGCAGAAGCAGGATTTTTCATCGTTCCGCCGAGACGGAAACGTGCATTGTCGGCGCGACGCGGCGTCGAAAGAAGTAGGAATAGAAATAGAAACGAATAGTGCGAAATATTACGCGAATCGCGTTATCTCCGAGAAACGTGAGAGAGAGAAAGAGAGAGAGAGAGAGAACCCGTTATCGGCGGTTTTTGCGATCTCGTCGCGGCTGAGATCAGCGTGCGAGGGGGGAAACAAGAAAAAAGAAGCGAAACGCGTCGCGGGCCCCGGCGAATCAACGTCGGCGATCAACGTCGTGTCAATTAATAGTCGAAGTCCATTTATCGCGGCTCGTTTAGTCGCCGTGCGCGAGTGCGTGCGAGAACTCGCCGTCGGCGCGGTTCTCGCGATGCGCGCGATGGCGCGCGATTCGACGAGCGGAGACAGGAGGAGAGTACGGCGGCGGCACGGGGGGGGAGGGGGAGGGATACGGAGAACCGGCGTGTAATCTGACACGGTCTTGCACGGATGCAGCCGGTTCTTAAATCCGGTATTATTTGCCCTTTTTGTTGCCGTACCGAAAGTTGCGCGCACGGGAACGATCGCGCGCGCTCGCGTGCGCACGTTGTCACGCACGCCGCCGTCGAAAGTCGACCCCGACGACGGCCGCGGGGACCTCCTCTCTCCCTCCATTTCGAAAAAGCGATCCCGCGGTATCCCCGTCGTTGACCCTAGCGGAGAGCGATATTCTCGTCACTTCCGCACTGCATATTCGACCCGGTGTCTCAGCGCATCGTTAATAACGCAGGTCGCCGAGGATTATTCGATTTTCCCGCGCGTTCAACTATTGAACTATTGAAGCGTCATTATTTGAGACCGCCGGAATTCGAAATCTCGGATTCCCCGGCGGGCGGACGGCGATCTTCCGCTGGTCGACGCGATGACGAGAGAAAGAGAGAGAGAGAGAGAGTTTCACGACGTCGCGTCACGTTGCGCGCCTGCCGTCCGACGCGATGATTTCGATGACGCACGAAGACCGGAATAGCAACGTTCGCATGTAGTTTCAAAGTTACGGAAGGGAACTATCTTTTCCCAACTTTCCCGCGAATTCATTCGGTTTCCGGCCCAAAGGTACGAACATTTCTTTAGAAAAGTGCATGTGCGTCGGGTTAAAATCTGTCACGTTTGTCTTTTCCCGTAAAGAAGATACGACAAACCAAAAGAAAAAAAAAATTAATGAATGAAAAAATACAAATAAAACGAAAAAAATAAAAATAAAAAAAATACGCAGAAAACTTAAAAAAAAATACATTTTTTTCGGAAAGCAAATTTTTAAACTATAAACTAATTGTAAACTTTAAAGCTATACGTTCGCAGTTATCGGTCGAAGCGCACTGCGTTTTTCGAGCGCACGATCGCAGAAAACGGTCACCTACGTAACAACACACACGAGCGAGGGCTGCATTACGCCGGCGGCTTCGGTGCGCGCGCGAGATTGTGATGCAACTCCCGGTGCATTCGACCGCGGACAGTTGGGCGAAGTCGCGCGCCACGCCGAAACAATCTCCTCGCGAATGGGAATGCCGATCGTCCTACCTACCGTGTACGTCCACGTACGGTACACGAGATGGACAAAGATAGATAGACAGATCGAGAGAGAGATAGAGAGAGAGGTGGGGGCACGCGCGCGTCCTCGTTCGTAATTCCACAGAATGCGGAAATATCGAACGGCGTTGGAAATCCCGCATGCGGAGCGAACGCGTGCAAGTTCTCGGCGTTCCTCGCGTGTACGACCGGCGATCGGCGTTCGTTACCGCTCGCGGTGCTGTCCCGAAGCGGGGACACGAAGCAAGAGGGAGCGAGTGGAAGACAGAGAGTAGCGAATTGTGAGACTGATAACGGAGGAACGGCGGGAGGAGGAGGACGATCTCGGAAAAGGAGCGGAGAAGCGCGATCCCGGTAGCGCGTGCTTTCACGCGATCGCCCGCGAGCGAATCGATATCGCGAGAGCGAGGAGAGAGGGAGAGAATCGGGAAATAGCGAGAGAGCAAGGTACCTTTCGATCGTCTCGTGTATACGCGAGCGATTTTCCGCGGCTGACGCGTCACTACGATCGAAATGATCGCGCGAGTGCGGGGCGTATCATCGGCCGCATGTAGGCAGGTAGGCGGACTGGCAGGCAGCGTCGTCATCGTCGTCGCGGGTAACATCGACCGTTGCCGCGAATCGATACAGCGATTAAAACTAAAATACCCCCGGCGCAGAAATGCTAAATTACTCGGCTCGGACGGCGAGGCGTAACGCCACCGTCCTAAAAATGAGGATCCATAAATAATGGAAGAATTTGAGCGTGGATTCCCTAATCAGCATACCACCCATCGGGATAGCCGCTATATTTGTATGCAAACGTTTGCAAGTGCGCGCGAGGGCCGCCGGGGGGGAAGGAGACAGGGAGAGAATGAGAAAGACGAGGAGAGAAGGTGGACAGGGAGCAGCGAGACGGGGGCACGAGGGACGTCGGAACGCAACTCCCGGCGCGATCACGAGCGTCGGCGTCGGTTGTACGCGCGAGACGCGTATACATATTTATACGCGTGCGATGTGTGAAGCACGCGCTCGTGCACATTTGCGGGACGCATGCGCGCGGCCAGACGCGTGCATGCGTAAGTGCATAAGTGCGTGCGTGCGTGCACGCACGATGACTCAGAGGAGCCGACGGGAGCACGCGCGGGCGAGATCGGGTGGAAGGAGAGAGAAAGGAGGAGCCGAAATATCGAGAATCGAGCGCGATTTTCTCCCGACCTCGGCGGTAACGGTCGGACGGATGCGATAAGGCGCTACCCGCGATAAAAAGTAGCCGGCGCTCCTCATTATCTACCCGCCCGGATTACAGATTCGCGACGGCAGATATTTCGCGGCACCGTCCTGCGGATATAAAGGTGCGTGTGCACTTGGCGAATGCGAGATCTCGTTGTTACATTTTTCATTGGGACGCGCGTGTATCGCGACAAATCCGAAACGTATCGCTCACAGGGTGGTCTTCGAGAAAGTTCGCGCGCGTTTGGGCGCGAATACACGTCACACGTTCGTTATTCGTCCGTCGTTCGTCTTAACATCGCGTACACGCGCGAGTGACGAGGGCCGCATGGAGAAAACATATTTTGCTAGAACAGCAAATTGTTTGTTAATACCAGTGACAGCAAAGGAAATTTGTTTGGACGCTGGAAAGGTTTGGTGAGAGTATCAATTGCTCTTTGCTGGACATACGGACGGCATGACAATTTGGTTATGCCGATCAAATCGTATTGCCGTTGTCGCAACGACGTTTCGCTACAACGGCAACATTATTTTTCCCGCGCCACAAATCTTTTTTTGCCGTCGCTATATCAACAAACAATTTGCTGTTCCGGCGAAACTGCGGGGCGCTCCTCTGTGTAATATGTAAATCGCCGGGTCATAAGTAAAATCTACGTAGATAAACGGCGGCTTTCCATTATTCGTCTCCGCGCGCAATCAGATTATTTAGCGCGCGAGGCGCTCCAAGCTGTGAACGTGTCGAGCCGAAGCGGATTTTCCCTCCTTCACCCACGCGCCGCCACCCACCCGCTCTTGTCGATTGTCGTTGTGTTAAAAAGATCGCCCGTCGAATGAAAAGTCGTGAGTGCCGTACGTGTGCCGCGTGTGCTCGAGCGGGGTGCGTGCATCTCGCGAAGCGACCGGTCGTGCAATAATTCCGCGAATGACGCGCGCGCTATCGCGATTACGTCGCTCCTCCATAAATTAATCCGCGGCTCTACATTGACGGAACGTAATACCGTTAATCGTGGCATTATTCATACGTGTTATCTTACCGCTATAATTCTATTTGCCGCGATACTTTTGCGGCCGGAGAAAAAGAGAGAACAAGAGAAACTGAAATGTGGATCGCCCGTACACGATCGAGGTCTCTCGCGCGAATCACGTCATCGCCCGATGATAACGGCCGAGCCGATCGCAAACTCATTCCAAAATTCGACTTGGGATCGTGAGGTTTCTTTCTTGCCGTATATGTATGAGAAAGAGAGAGAGAGAGAGAGAGAGAGGAAGCATTAATTATTAGGTAAAGGATTAATTAATTATTAATCCGCCCCGGGAAGTTTCCTCTTAAGCACCAGTGACCAATAGTTACACAATAGGAAATACCGATGAAGTGAAAATTAATGCTATTGTGAAAAGAAAAGAAAGCAAAGGAGAAGTAAAGAGATAAAGATAAAATGAAATTTAAGAGAGAGAAAAAGACCGAAGGCTGGCGAACTATGATAAACAAATGAGACTTGGCAACTGCGGATCGACTGCAGCAGCCAAGGCCTGCGGTACTTTTATTTTCCTCTCTCTCTCTCTCTCTCTCGCACCTTCTTTGCTCGCTTCTTTCTTTCGTTCTTTCTCTCGCTCCCGCGGCTTTTCTACACCACCCCGCGAGCCCCGTTCGCGCCTCCTTGTTCGTTGCCTCTCTCCCCACCACGGAGGAGGGAGCGTGAAGGCGGCGGCGGTGGAGGAAGAAGAGGCTCGCACAGAGACTCTTATTTGCTTCTTTCGTTATTCCCCTTATTTTCCTCCCCGCCGCCGCAACAAACGACCGCTGCGCTGCCTTCTTTCGCCGCTCTCTTTCTTCTTCTTCCACTATTTCTTCCTCCTCTACTTCCTCCTCCTCCTCTTCTCTCGCGAGCGTGGCACGCATCCCCTCGTCGAGAGCGCCCGACTGCAACTCCGCCGGCCTTTCAGCCCCTCGGAACGGCGGTTTATTTTTATTGCGATGTTCTGCCCCCGCCTATCCCAACCCCCCTTGCCTCCTCCCGCGGGGCCACGGCCAGTGCGCGCGCGCGGGCGCTCGGCTTCTTTTTATCTGTGTTGCAGCCGCGTTCTTTCGTCTTTTCTTTCTTTCTTTCTTCGCCGCTCGCGCGTTGCCCATGGTCAGTAATTTCGCGAAGGGGTGGCGACGAGAATGCGCGCCTCGGCCTTCGCTCGGTGGTGTTTTCTTTTTGCCACGTCGCCACTTTTTCTTTCTGTCTTTCTCTCTCTCTTTCTTTCTGCGTCCTGTCTCGCTCTCCTCCTCCTCCTACTGCTGCTACTCGCAAGTTTCTCTTCTTTTCCGCTCGGTGCCGTTTTCTCACTGCCGCGCGTACGCTTAAGTAAGCGTCGTCGCGCTTTGTGCCGCTAATACCGGGGGAAAAGTATTGACCGTCGACAAATGCGATCGGCCGGTTCTCTCATTGCCCCTCCGCGATACACACCGGGATATTTGCGGAGTTAATGGCCCGCTCTTTATCCGCGCGACGATCGCGATCGACCGGTCGCGATATACCAGCGATACCCGCGATACACGTAATACGTGGCCGATCGAGCGTGCGCGTACAGCGCCGGCACTGTAAATCGCTCTTAAATTAGAACGCGGGCCCGCCCGGCAATGCGATATTTCGATACGTGGTAATATTCGCGCCGATACGCGTGGCCCATGTCGCGAGATGTTCCCTGATAAATCGCGCGGCGCCGGATCGCACAACCGACGACGACGAACGAGGGATTAGCAATAATTCAGTTATTTAATACGTCCGATAATCTATAATTCGCGAGAGTCTCGTCAGCCGGATAATCCGCCGAGATATTAGCGCGACACAAAGTAAATTCTAGCGTCGATCGACTCAGCCGGCTCCGCGAGAGTTAACCGGTCTCACCGACGGTGGAAGACTAATGAACCTAATTGATACATCTCGATCTCCGCTTCGCCGCTCTCTTCGCGACGCGCTCGTCGAGGACCGAATCGAAACGCGTGTTCGACGTTCTGTGAGCGAGCGAACGTAAAAGCGACGTGTGGTATTGGATGAAAGGATTTCGCATTGATGACCCCAGAAAGAGAGAAGTCAATGTTTGAGTCACTGAAATGTAAGTGTACTGGAAGGATTGCCATAGCATGCCTGTGGATGGAGACACATAGATGTTTAGGGCAACCTATCTCTTATTCATACCTTACTTATCTTTTTCTAAAGAGAGCGACACGTGAAGGTGTCTTAAAGTTGGCCTCTCCGTCGGCTTTACTCTTCGAAGCCCAGTGCCTCTTTCAATGTGAATATATTTCGGCAATTCGGCCTCGGAATCTCTCTTTCTACCATCTTTTCATGGTTGAATTTTGCCTAACAAGAAGATACCGTACTCTTACTAGTTGGAGGCATCCTGAACGTGTTATTTTCTATAAATGTGTAACGCTGTACACAGTAAAAATAAAGTATTAAAATAGACATTTTTTTTTCACTGAAATTTTTGTTATCTTAACATGAGGAATATGTTAAAAAATCCATAAAATATGTTAAATTAATATATTCACTTCGTTAACATATTACTTTTTAACATATTCACCTTGTTAAAGCAACGTAAAAATTTCAGCGGACCGTTATTAACACGAAATTTTTTACCGTGTATGTAAACGTTGAACGTAAAATACCGAAGATATATATATATTAATAATTACTAAATAAATATGTTTTTACTTTATGCAATGTTTATTACACGAGAGAAATGTACAAAATTGTTAAGTGCCTCATGTGGCTCCGGCCTATATGAGTCACTACTGCCCACACATTTTCTTGTCTTTTTCTACATCTGTCAATACGGTTTCCATGCTTCGTCCAATAAGGTAAAGTACCGGTATCTAGACAATTACTTAAACCTGGACACATTCTTATTGTTTTGGCTTTGAACTACAAACATTTAGACTTGTAAATATATATATATATATATATATATATATATATATATATATATATTCTATATTGAAAGTTTAAATATTCATATTTAACCCTAATCGTGTACACTGAGGTCAACATAATTCAATCCTACTTCAAAGTATATTCATGATTTTTATTTTCATGTTCATGATTTTTATATTCATGATTTTATTTTTTTTACAGATTTTTGTCACTTTTACAAGCTTGAAATAAACTGGACACAAATGACCCTTGCGCACCAGATTAAAGTGCCAAAAAGATGTGTGCACAATTAAAGTCAAAGGATCAAAATAATGAGAACGTCCAGATTCAACGTCCGTGTTCAGACATTGGTATTTTTACTTCACCGTACATCGATGGTTTAAAACACTATGAATAATGAAACAATAGAATCCAACGAGACGTATCTGTCGCGTGACCTTTGACCGCTCGCGCGCAGACATTTCCGCGGCAGGGACGAGACTTCGCAGCAGCCTGTCACGCTCGCGTCCCCCGGCTCCTCTACGCGCCAGACTCCGCAACGACGCGCGCGCAGGTATCTTCTTTTCGCGGTTCGCGGTCCGCCGCGAAATTCTGAACGAACGGTCGGCCCGGCCGCCGATCTATTTCCAACGCGAGTACCGCGCGCGCGCGCGCGCTTACGCGAACGAGCGAGCTTAACACACATTCGCCGTTCTCGCGGACTTTAAATGCGATATCTCGATTGTCCTGTGGTACTCGATATCTGCCCGATACACTTTCTCCGCGGCTAACTACACCGCGCGCGCACCGCCACGCGCTCCGCGGCCGGCCGCTTTATGGTCGTTGCACTTCCCTCTCGGTTTTCCACGCAGACTCTCCGCCGACTCTCCACCGTCGCGGCGTCATTTAACGGCTTTATTACGGGTTCGTCGCCGTACGTCGCGCGCGCGAATCATCGACGTCGCCGATCGGAAGATCGAGATCACTTTCGCCCGCGCATTCGCGGGTATAGATAGACGACGATGGAGGATGACGGACGCTTATTTCGGCAGCCGGTCGCGCTGCGATTCGCTCTGATTAATTTAGTAATTAATAATGAGCCGAGAGAGATATAATTAATGCGGCGTTAACGAAGCAAGTAATATATGCGAGTAATGTAATAAAAATTTAAAATGTTGAGAAGCGGATACTAAAATATAATGTAACGAGAATATATCCGCGCGAAGTGAAGCACGTAGCGGGCAGGTGTGCGGCGCGGCATCGAAGATAACTGCATTTTAAAGTAACGCATGCGTTTTTCGGGGGACGCCCGCGCACAGGTTGTCGTCCTTTTTCGCCGATTTCCCTCTCACTCTTTCTCTTTCTTTCGTGTAATTTCGTGATTTTTATCATTAGTATCATCATGAATATTAACCAATGTCTTATATATATTTATATAATTTTTTTTCCTTTTTTTATATTATATTTTATTTCTTTATAATATGTCATTGGTAGGATTATGTATTTTCCTTGTGATGCGTTTGAGAGGAACGCGTCCCAGGGCGCCAATAAATTGCACTATTCTCTCTCGCTCTCACTCTCTTTTTTTCTATTTTTTTTTTATTCCCTCTCGTCCTTAGAATAGCTAGCTAAGTCGACCTTCATCCGGCAGAACGGAGATCTCGTCGATGCGAATAATCCGATTGAAAGTTTCGGTCCAGGACCAACTTCGCGGACTTTTGAAATCCCTCTCGTGTCCATTTCTCGAAAGAAGAGAAAAAAGCGCTCTCGGGAGGAGAAGGGGGAAGAGAGAAAGAGAGAGATACGATCGTGTCACGCGTTCGCTCTTTCCGGTCCCATTGAGGATTCTCACGGACACACTCACATGCGCGCCCGCCCGAGCGTTTGTGTCGTGAGCGTCTTATCACGACGTCACTGATAAAGCGGCCATGATGGATAGGCGAAGAGTCTCCACCGCAGACTCCGCCCTGTTTTTTTCTCTCTCTTTCTCTAGGCGGCCGCGCTTTCGACACGCACTTTTCTACGACGCTAACCTTCGCGGCTCCACGCCCAAAAATAAATCGCCGCAGGCAGGCGAGACGAATAACATGGCGAATGGGCGGCGAAAGAAGTCAGTTGAAAGCCGAGTTTTCAGCTCGATCCCGTTCAATCCGACATTTTTCCTCCGCGGGTCGCCACGGACATATCATATTATAATTTTATAACTGACGAAGGTCGGGTGAATCGTTCAATCGGAGGGACTTTGATCGGATAGATAAGAAATAGAAAAAAGACACACACGCACACACACACAAATGAAACGGGAGGAGTACTTTCCCGAATTCGCCAAGGCGACAATTACCAATGACGCCGAAACGAGCGCGCTACATTTATAGCCGTGTAACGACCGGCTCTTTTAACAGCGGTATAATTCATAAGGTCGCTCGAAAACCGGTAGTCGAAGCGGCTATTAACGAATTACGAGGACGATGATATGCACGGCTCACGTGCATCTTCTTCGCGAGATCGATCGACAGCTCGCTTTTCCCCCGGGGGCAGGGGTTGAGGAGGGGAAGAAGGATGAGGAATTTTTACTGGCTGATATCGACCAGTTCGTTATCTTCGCGAGCGTTTCATTAGACGTATACGTACTACACGTATGCACGAGCGGAGGAATGATTGGTAAGGTGCCAGAAATTCAATGGCTCACTCCACCGCGAAGCTTATCGGTCGGCGGCGCGAGCGCTGCCGGCGGCACAACGGAGTCCTTAAATTACCCCGAAATTATTCGCAGTGATTCGCAATTAATTAAAGCTTAATATCGGGCTTTCCACTCGGAAATTTGCCGTAATCGGATAATCGATATCCGTATTAATACATGTTATAATATATATAATGGGATGTTATACATCGCGCGGATCCTTCCGCATCCCCCGGGTCCTTCCCCGGCGCGACTCAGCCCCGAAAAGATCGATGCTTCCTGCGGCGCAGCGCTAACGACTGCTCTCCGAGAGTCTTATATACCCGGACCGCCGAGAGCGTCGTAATCGCCGCGACCTCTTCGCGCGTAATCGCATCGCGACACCGATCGCGAGTTCCACCCTTGCGACTTCCACGTCTCGCGCGTCCTCGCGTGGGCGGCGCGGAGAGCCGGGAAGGGGCGGTAGTAGCCGAGGAGAATCATCGTCGCGATGACGACGCGGAGAGAGAAAAATCGGCGACGAGTGGAAAAATCCATCGGGTCGAGGATGACACCTCGATCGGCGCGCACTTCCTGAACCGGCCGGATTGTCTCTCTCTCTCTCTCTCTCTTCCCCCGCTCGCTCTCACACGCTCCGGCGTTCGCGCCTTGAAGCGATCCCCGCTCATGTACGCGCCTTTCTCTCTCTCTTTCTCTCCCTCTCTCCGGTTGTCGCGCGCGTCAGCTATCTAGTCGGCTAGCTAGCCAGCTAGCAGAGGGTGGAGGAAGAGAAGTAACGGCGGTGGAATAGAAGCGGGCACGAGGACAAGGAGGCAGGAGGTGAGGAGAAGGACGCGTATGACGAGGAGTCGAGCGAGCGAGCGAGCAGGCAGGCGAACAGGAAAGCAGGCAGGGGGCAGGGCAAGGGGGCCAGCTAGCGAAGGGGGGTTGCGTGAAAGAGAGATAGCTCGCGCGTAAAGGCGGTGCGGGCGCGATTGGCCGCTTCCGCCGTGTCGCTCGTGCCGATTGGCGGCTCTGCCTTCCCCGGAATCGTGTTATTTCAATCGATATCTCTTCGAGTAGCCACACGCGGATTTTTCGACGCGCCGCCGCCTCTCTTATCAGCGCTCGCGCGCCTTTCCACCGCTCGCTCGCTCGCTCGCTCGACTCGCGGCGCCTTTTTTCCGCCGGTCCCCCGTTTAGCGCACGCACCGCGCTACACACGACCGGAGACCAAGAAATCGCCGTGTCCCCCCCTTTGGGCCGGTTTAGTTCGCGAGAGACGCCGCGCGCTGGCGCACAGCGCTAGGTCCGCGCTTCTGCATCCGGTCTACCCGCGCGCGGGCTACCCCCCGGTGCATATAAAAAATCCCCTCGCGGGTGGAAAAAGTGATAGTTTCTTCGCGGTCGTCGCGAAACCGTCCCGCCTGACTCTCTTCCGGGGGCCACCTCCGCCACCACTGTTCGACCACGCGTACCCACGTTATCCGGTCGCGCAACGTGGTAAACGAAAGTAGTACAATATTGCGTCCCCGTGACTACGCTCCTCCGGCCGAAGACGCGACGAATTCGCCGAGACGGGACCGTCGTGGAGCAGCTCGTGGATCGCGCGCAGCGACGAGACAGAAGGAGAGAGAGAGAGAAATAGTCAAGTGCCTACGCAATTCGCCGTGCCTTATCGTCGTTCGGCGGCGTGTTCCGCGACGAATCGCGAAAAGGGAAAAAAAGCACCAAGGTCTCGGATGAAAGTACGGAGGATATCAACGGGCAAGCGGATCCTCTTCCTGCTCGCTCGCTCCCGCCTCGCTTTCGGCGGCAAGGACTTTGTTCGCGAGTGCAAGGCCGTGGCACGGCGCTTACGCAACGATCCTCCGGTACCGTTGCGCAAAGAATGACGACGATCGACCGGCCGTCGGGTCGATCGGGGTGAGATCGCGTAGCCGGCTGAGCCGCGGACGCTTCGCGAACAACGAGCGCTCGTCGAGAGATCGTGACGAGAGGGAGAGAGTAAGTGAGGAGAGCCGAGGACGCCACGTCGGCGTGTCGCATTAATGGAGCGCGGGAGGATCGACCGGCCGGTCGGGAGAGCGATCGCGGCGAACGAGCGACGGTGTCTTTCACACGCGCCGCGATAGAGAAAAAGACGGACCGACGGACGGGAAGAAAAAGAGGGTGGAACACTATGGGGTCCCGCAAACGCACGCGGAGGCAGTCGCTATCTCACTCTCACACGGTGATTTCTCCATTTTCGATTACGTAAGAAGGAGCCGCACGTCGATCGGAGGGAGGAGAGAAAGAAAGAGAGAGAGAGAGAGGAGGTGACGGGAGAAAACGCTCGCTGAAACGCGCAGGCACAATGAGAAGGCCCGCCTGGGAAAAAGATCGGCGGGCGAGATTGATCGGAGCAACAACAATGGCGATCGAGGAGCCGGCCCGCACTGTGTTCGCCGGTGTCGAATATTAACGCATAGGCAATAAGAGCGGTCAACAGTCTGTGTTCAGCTAGTCAGGGACCAAACTCGCCGTAAACTCATTTTATTCTTACGGCCGCCTCGGCCGCGCAACCCACCGGCCGAGATCCATTCTAGTCGTATACTACTCTTCATTCTCCGAGGCGACTCCCCCGTCGCGCACGCACACACGCATCCTCGTGGAAAAAGCACCCTTGTGAACTCGATCGACGCTACCAACGGAATCGCACGTGAGACCACTCCGGTGTCGGTGTGTACGCGCGTTTACGACGTGATATATTCGAGGTGACGAGTGCGACGACCAACCCCCTCGGTAGCCCTCTCGCACGTCTGACCGGAGAGACGGACGGACGGACAGACATTCGCGGTTGGGTCGAATCGGAGCGCGCGATTTTATAAATTCCGCATATCGGGTGGTCGAAGGGCGCGCGAGCGCTCACGATCATGCCAGTGTCGGGGCCTTTCGTGTCGTCGCGCGCAGAGGGCGGGTGGGACTCTTCAGGTTGCGTGCTCGAGATTCTTCCCTGAAGATGTATGGCACCAATGAAAGCCACGGGCCGAACCACGGGCCTTGGACACCGCCCCCCGCGCCCCAACCGCTCCCGCCGCAAGCCCAGCATCAAAACCATCCCCGACCTCACCCCCACAACCATCCGAGCCACCCGCCGTACGTACCGCCGACGTATCAGCATCCTCATCACCACTTGCCACCCCAGGTAATTATTGATGAATATTCCACGGCTAGTCCGGCCGGTAGGATCGAAAATTCGCGCTACGAGCCGTTGGATCACGGTCGGATATCACGGTGGGAAAATTCAGTGAGGAAAAAGGAACGCGGCAGTTTTCAGGTGGTGCGCGTGTTCTCGCGCGTGTGTGTGCGCGCGCAGGAGTATATATATGCGCGATTAAGTGTGTATGTGTGTGTGTGTGTCGAATTCCGCGCGACGGAAACGCCGGTGTCATAACATTGACGTAACGAGCGCGCGCGTTGCCGAGTCCGCGCGCGAGTCGTCCAAAGAAACGTCCGCAGGCTTAAAGGCTGATCTCATTATGACGTATTTTACATGTCTGCATTAATAACGAGGCATTATTAATAACCGGAGGGTAATAATAGCAATGATAATACACCGGCCGGGAAGTTGTGAGAAACGGCGGCTGAACCGGTCGAATAAAAATTAGCGTCCTGTTCGCGATTGCGCGATCGAAAGGGGGAGAGAGACCTATGCGCCACGATAAGCGGTTGAACGGACGTAGACAGTGCATAACTGTCTTTAGACGCGCACTTCGCTCGTTCGCTCAATCTGACGATTAATCACGAGGTGGAGACCGCTACCTGATGACCGTTTATTAAATTACCCACGTGATTCGCATTATGGTTATATACCTGCGAGAGAGAGAGAGAGAGAGAGTGTGTCTTTACCCGCCGCTAACCGAGGGTATTCGCCTGTCGACAATCGTCGTGTCGATCGAAACGCAAACCTGTTCGAACTTGGCGACCGTACAGTCCTCGGCCGTTCGAGTCTCTCGTCTTTAAGGAGATTCACATGTCGCTAAAAGAGAGGAGGACAGAAAGCTTAGAGAGAGAGAGGAAGGATGGGAGAGAGCGCGCGAATGGCTGAGGAGTCTCTTGGAATATCGACGCGACAGGAACGACCGAAAACGACCGTTAATAATTAACGCTCCGGCAAAGCCGTTGCTAAAAATGACCGCTGCATATTTGATGCCGCCTCCGCTCCCTCGGCTCGGAAGTTCGCGCGACACGTCGCCGAACTTTCCGATTGAGTTTGTTTTTTCGCGGCCAGCGCGTCACTTCCGTCGCGCGTTACTGCCGTCGTTTCCCCCCCTCCCCTCCCCCGGACAATTGAGCCCAGTTCTCCGCTCGAAATGGCGATCTCGCGTTCGCGGATCTCTCGTCGTCGTCGTCGGGTAATTCGAGTCGAGTGCGGAGAGTTACCAACGACGCCGAGACGAGACCGCAAGGTCGACCCGATCGTTGATAGACTTTCGCTCCGATCGCCGAGATGCACGTCCGGTGATCTTACACTCTTGACATTGCTCTCTCTCGGCAGGCTTCGTCTCGCCGCTGTCGACGCGCGTTAATACGATCGATATAGCCCGTTATCGCGCGATCTCGCGGCCTGCCCGATTTTTTTCTCCTCTTTCCTTCCTTTTTTTCGGCCGGCCTGCCGCCGCTAGCCGCAGGATAACGACTACCTTTCGGCGTCCTTAATTTCGACGTGCCGCGTCGTGTTATTTGATCCTATCCGCCGACGAAACAGGAAGCCCGATTTTGCGTACCGTAGCTGAGAGACGACTAGGAAGGAGGAAGGGAGAGAGAGAGAGAGAGAGAGGAAGATGCAGAGATAATCTCGATGCCCCTGGTGCCCAGATCTCGTCCTTTTTCGTAGCGGAAAGATTTAGCCGTTCCTCCGTGTTTCTTTTCTCTCCCTTTTCACACGCATAGTAATGCGCGAGACGCGAATCGGCGTTTCCTCTAACGCGCGCATTTTCTCAAATATTCGCGCGAAGTGACTTTATGGAAATTATCGTAAAACTGGCCGGGTAATAGGCGGTTTGATCGCCCGGCTGTAATTAAACGATCCATATAGATAGAGAGCTCCTCTCTCGACGAGATTACCGCGTGGTAACGCGAGAGCGACACAGAGAGTGTCGTCGCTAACGTCCGACTCTAACATTAGGCAGATGCGGGCGAGACAGCAGCGAGACGGGGGGACCGAAAAGAAATCACACAAATCGGCCCGCTCTCTCTCTCGTCCTTTTCACGCAGCTGATCGTCCGCGTACTCGCTCGGCCGCGCGTGCACCCGCGTCGACCGGAAACGGACAACATACCTCGCGGAGAGGATCAACGTGCAACGATTCAGGCGGATTAAAGCCGACAATTACAGGGAGCCCGAGTGGTGGCTTCCCCCCTTTCCTTTATAATACAGTGCTAGTCCGCGGCGGTAGTTTAGACAGATAGGTGGGTAGGTAGGTCCGCGAATGAGTCAGGTCATGCTAGGTTAGATTGGACGTTGTCTCCGTACATGTACGCTCGTATACGCCGCATACTCTCTATACACGCGCGCACACACCGACGAAGCATGTACCATATGTGAGCCGCTGGATGGCCGGCGTGCGTGGGTGCCGGCGCGTGTGCGTACGTCTGTGTGCGTGTGCGCCGTGAAGAGAAGGCATATGGTCAGCAGGTGAGACCTTTGCTTTGTATTCCAAGTGTATAAAGTAGCCCACTTCGAGTGGCCCGACGTTACTCACGGACGTAACTCACGGTGAGAAGGGAGCGAGAGAGGGGGAGGAAAAAAAGGAAAGGGTTGTTGCGTCGGCTCCTCCTGAAATGCTAACGATCCCTTCGAGCAGCATCAGGAGGAGACCGCCGCCGATACGAAACGTCCGGCTGCGTACGGCGTAGCGGAAGAGAAACGGGGACGTGCACTTTTCAGGCTGAAATCCCGCGGAGAGTCTCTTTGACGCAGAACTGTGTCGGGGATGACTCGTTAAAATAAAACAGCCGCGAATATAAGAGAGAGAGAGAGACCGAAACGGCGTCGTGTCGCGCGGAGTGAAAATATTCGCCGGCGCTCGTCGTCGCGAGAGAGCCGACGAGCTCCTGCAGATTTTACTACTGCTACTACTGCCGCTACATTAGGAGAGAAAAGCGGACCAAGGGTTTAACGAGCGATCCGAGAGTTAATAAAAAATGACGGGCGCGAGCGGAGGGAGGACGTAAAAATTGGAATAACGCGGAATCGCGCGAGAGAGGGAGAACGAAAAGAGCGAGGGCGGCAAAGTCGGAGAAACCAGGAGATGTTCCCGAGGAAATACAGTGGGTGTCATTTGATATATTTTTCCATTATTAAGGACATTAAGCCGGCGGCCCGCGGGCCAACTCTTTCCGTTTTCTTCTTCCTCTTTTCATTTCTCTTCGCGGGCCTCAGTGCACCGCGCGCGACTCTCCCTCTCTTCCTCTTTCTCCCCCTCCTTTTTTTCCCGCGGCTGGCGACGGCGATAAATCAGAAAAAAAGATTCAAACCGCCAGTATGGTCGGGCGTCGGGACGCAATTTTCCGTCTGCCAGGAGATAAAAATTTGATTAACGGCCGCGCAGTCTTGAAATTTAAGAAAGGCGCGGCACTCGCTCTCGCCCGAACTCCACCGTCGAAAAACTTCCACGGAGAATAATAGCCAACATTGTTCTCTCGTATGTCGATGCTGCCCGATGAGGCGCCCTCCCCGCCGCTGACCCCGCCCCGACGTGCTTCTGAGATCGATTATAGACACAACGGCAACATCGTTCATGACGATTTTATTCTAATTTAATCAGCGACAATTAGCGGCAGTCCGGAGATACCCGTGAATGTCTGATGCACATTTAATTCGCGCTTTGCACTTCGGGACTCGTAGGTGCGAGCGCAACGCGGGGTAACTCGGGGTAATTATCAGCATGCGATAATACGAGTCGTTCGATCGAACGAACTCTTCTCCTCGCGCGTCCGAAGTTTTGAGAAATCCTGATGGGCCACTCGAATGAGAGAGAGAGAGAGAGAGAGAGAGGGAGAGACAGTCGTTAAAAATTCGCGACGCGACTCCGCCTTTGCAGAGAGTCAAACCGTTTTTCACGAACCCTTCCCCGTCACTCCCGGTTAATCATCGTGAAAGTCCGCTCGCGCGAGGGGCGGCGGGGGGAAGGCTCGGGGCGGGAAAATCTGTGTTGGCAAGCAATTACAAACGTCTCCGAGATATCGAACGGGCAAATTGTAATTACACGACGCGGAAGTAAGGAAATATACCGCGCGTCGCGACTCGCTTCTTTTCAGAGGCGTACATTCGCGCCCTTCCCTAG
Source organism: Dinoponera quadriceps (assembly GCF_001313825.1). NCBI lineage: Eukaryota > Metazoa > Arthropoda > Insecta > Hymenoptera > Formicidae > Dinoponera > Dinoponera quadriceps. The sequence goes on along the minus strand of NW_014555154.1, from coordinate 313,085 downwards.
TCGAGCACATTCGGCGAGCCCGTTTCTCCCGATTATTCCCGGCGACCTTTCACCTCGATATATACGTCTCTCGTCCCGCGAAAAGGAAGGAAGAAAGGAAGAGTTTTTCAACGACGCGACACGCGAGGTACATCGCCGGATATATCGGCACAGCCGGTCGTACATCGATTAAACGAGTACACATCGCCGTCCGTAACCCTGCCCTTCCGTTCGAATAGTACCGCAAAACAGGAGCAATTTCATTCAAATCGACGACGAACAACAGCCGGTCCCCGGCGTGCTGGAGCGGGGCGGAGGTAGAGGAGAGGAAGGCGAGGAAAAAGGCGCGGAATAAAATCGCGAGCAGCCTCTCCCTCTCTCACGGGGATTAAAGAGTCCAGGGATGCCCAGCGCCGAGAGATCGTCGCCCGTCAAGTATCCGACAGCCACGTCGCGAACGCAGGGGAAGGGTTGAACTCGCGAAAACTTGAGAACCCCCGGTGACAATTTCAATTCTCTCTGTCTCGCCGGCCGCGCCTCTTCTTCTCGTCTATCTCGCTCTCCTTCTTTCTTTCTTTCTTTCCTTCCCAACCGACGCTCCCCTGGTCGCGAAGGGGGTGACCTAAGATTCTTAAAACTTCTCACGAGATTTTTCGATTTTAATTACAGTTTTAACATATTTTAATAAAATCCCCCCGTCATCTCCGCGCGAGTACGTAGGTCCCTGCCGCCTGGCCGGCTCCACCGATTTTACTCCTCTTTAATTCCGCCAACTTTCGGCCCTTCCTCTCCCTCGCAGCGAGAAATCCCGCTTCGCCGAGACGGCCCGCCGACTCTTGCCGCGGACTGTACGGCCTTAACGTTAACCCTTTCGTTCGTTCACCTACACCCACACCCACGGTGGCGCAACACCTGTTCCCCGGACGAGGAGAAGCCGAAATTGAACGTTCCTCCGCCGGCTACACACGCGGGCCTGGCCGCCTCTATCAGTTTCGGTTCTTCCTCGCGGCGCTCAGGAAGAACCGGAGAAGTGATTGAGCCCCGGCGGTGCTCGTGTACGCCGCGATTCCCTCGAGTGATCCTCTATCTTCAAGAGACTATCCGCCCTCGAGATCGATGGAAACGGAGCCGTTAAATTGTAAGCATTCGCGAGAGTGGTCGAAGTCGAAGGATGTAGGACGTTAGATAACGCGCGATATAGAAGCGGCCGCAGCGTATGTACACGAACGTATCACGAGTGACGCGCGTGCAAATTCGAAGAGTCGCATTTCACGTAAAGCGCCGTCTAACGGTACTGTAAACGTGTACTGTAAACATGCGGTAACAGTACTGATAATCGGGACAGCGGCTTAGAACGATCCGAGCGACAAATTTCGCCGTGCCGCTCGCGGAATCGGAGGTCGCTGTATCGGTCACTGGGTCAAGTTGCTCCGTCGTTCCGCAATTATGAACGCCGCTTCTCGCCCGAGTCGAAATTTTGCCTCGGCATTAACCCTGCAAATTCCGTCGGACTTGAAGGGCCAATGGGGGATTTCGAGATGTAACGTTGTACGGGTTTATTTTCCTACTTTGACGCAAATGTTTACTCACCGTCGTATTCGCTATGTTGAGGTTTGTACGAGGACTTATTATTCATGATTATTTAGCATTCGATTGTCGCGATATTCTACCTGCATCGAATCTTTCCTCTTAATTCCGATATGCACACGGAGAAAGAAATACCGTTGAATCAATAGAATTTCCAACAGCACGCGTAATTGGAGTAAATTTTCTTGATTTAATAATGATATCGTTGAAACAATACGTAACATAATAGTTTTAATGATATTTGCCATCGAATCAAGGAGATTTGCTATTACGCTACTGTTGAAAATTTTATTTAGTCAACAGCGTTTCTTTTTATGCAATGTATTCGTTTCATGTCATTTCTTTCGTCTGCTTTATTGCCTGAATATTATGATAAAATATAATATGTAAGACAAGCAACTATTAAATAATTAAATATTAGTAGATACAGGAAATAACATATTTCATTCTTATCCTTTCGTAATTTTTTTCTTTTTTTGTTGGAAGTTTCATCAAGATCTGTAGCTCTTAAAAGAGCTGACGTGAAGCTATATAGGCAAAAATAACCGTTATGTACTCAATAATATTGTGCACCAATAGAGAGATTTAAATTTACATTCGGTAAACATGACAATGGTCAATAAAAGCAAAAAGCAGACATTGACAAATGAAATAAAATGAGACTCGCAGTTGAAGAATGTATTATTAGAGACACGTAAATCAATATTCGCTAACGATATTTTATTTTAAGGCCGGTATTCATAGTTGTAAATTACTTATAATCCTTGATCAAGAGTATAAACTCATTATAGATTCATATTCACGAACCGTTATTCAGCTGTATGGGTCAATGTTCTCGTTATATGAAATTAAGTAAAAACTATATTATAAGTTGAACCTCCAGAAATAGGTAACATGCTGACGAATATTTCAAGATTCATAAATCTATAACTATTTAAACGACGATGAATGCCAACTTAAATTTCAATATCTCTTTATTCTCCGCTAAGTTCGTCAAATGCTCATTAAAATCGAAAGCATTCTGCATAACGAATGATTTGACTCACCAAATACATAATGTGTCGCTGTCCACGTCGCGGTGTCCCGGCTTCCCAATTCAGCACCCTGCTACTCCGGATACTCCATCGTGGCACTGACATTAACACTGACGCTAATATCCGCGCAAATGCGATTCGATCATAGTTAAATAACGCGATGCCGACGAAAGCCCGATTAAATATTTTAAGGACCGACGGGAATGATAAGTCACTGATACACCGTGCTTCGCCTCGCGGTATGTACGCGTCCCTCGGTCGCGCGAAAATTTCAGACACGCTCGATTACCAAAATAATAGGCAAAAAAGGGCTACCGTCATCTCTCGTATATCGTCAATCGTTGTCCCCTGACATTGAACGGTCGCGAGATCCCAACATTAAATGCACTCTCAAAACATTACGCAGATCTCTGGATTCGCCTTCTTTTCATTTCGATTCAAAGAGTCGCCGTACCGAATCCAAATTTGAAATTCTAACGACGCACAGCATTAATAGACACATTTGTTGAATCTACGAATCCTATCGAAATTTTCAACACTAATAAAAATATTAATAACAGGTTACAAAGAAGGAACGTTTTTTTCTTTCTTTCCGTATCCATTAATTTAATTATTTGCTTGCGTTAATTATTTGATATTTGCTTATTGCATATACTCTGTTTTCGGTCGAGTAAGTTGCACGATTAATGCATTGTTTATTGGAAATATTAAATACAGGTAGAACATCGAGACTGAAACGAACATATTAAATAATTGTGAAACAAGTGCTTCCTCAAGCCTCAACATTTTGAACACGACAGGCGAGCAAACTATTTGTAGTGTCGGGCAATAGCAATGTATAACGTTATTTTCCAAGATTCTCCATCGAGCCGGCAAGTTCGACGGAATCTGCAGGATTAATCAAAATTTCGACTCAGGTCAGGCCTTCTACCACCGCGCGACCTTGGACGGTGGTAACTTCTAATCGCCGAGTTCAACCACCACCAATTCGACTCGAGTTCGACGATACGACGAGCAGCGGCGCAATTTTACGCGCTGCTCTCGCAACTTAAAACAGTTATGCTCTAGTCTTGGATACATCCACTAAGAACTTGCGCAAGCTTCAGAGATACGAGGATCGATCGAACCGTGTGCGTTATCAATCAGCCGAAGCTGCGAAGGTGAATGCCGTACCTCGGAATAGTATATTTTTCTCGATATCAAAGACGCATCTGAGAGGGCAGCTAGCTTTATAGCTGGATCTTACATTTAAGACCGTCCTGAGTGCATCTTCAGATGCATCGTAACCAATGAAACGATCAGTATCACGGTGCCTGAAGATAAGCTTAAGACGGCCTTAAATATAAAATCCGACTATGAATATCGGGCTAAGATATTTATTATCGTTTACTCGCGATTTGGATTTTTCCTCTCGAAGTATAAATCGAAGACCGAGTTACGCGCGTCTTTAACGCGTTGATCAGCGAAATCCGCGGTACGGACGTTTCACCTCGAGGTCGCCTCGCCGCAACGATCTCTCTCTCCCGCTTCTTCCCATCACGAAGAACGTTATCGTGCGTTATCATTATGTCGCGGCGAGGGGACGTCTGCCCGGCTTCGGCGGATGCGTGAGTGATGGCGAGATCGACCGGGCGTAGAAAAGAAAAAAAAAAAACAAATGAGAACAGCGAGAGAGGCGGTCAGGGTCGATCTGCCATCCCCCGTTGCTCGGCGAAAAGTACAGCGTACCAACTAACCCCGGCAGTTCTTCTCGCAGATCTTCATGCACAAGAGCGCGATGCAGATGCACGCGAGGGAGCTGGGCGCGGGTGCACTGACGGCGAGACCCGGCAGCGTCCCGGGCGGCCTGGCCGGCTTAGGCGTCGGTGTCGGCGTCGGCGTCGGACCGGGTGGCATGATCGCCAGCAACGAGGTCAAGCCGCACCAGTGCCAGCAGTGCCTCAAGTCGTTCTCCAGCAACCACCAGCTCGTGCAGCACATCAGGGTCCACACTGGCGAGAAGCCGTACAAGTGCAGCTACTGCGACCGCAGGTTCAAGCAGCTGAGCCACGTGCAGCAGCACACACGACTGCATACGGGTGAGTGAGCGAACGTATCTCAGTCTGCCTTTTTAGGCCTTTGGTCGACCTGTTGGTTGGTCGATCGATCGATCGGTGTACATCGCGCCGATTCGCCCGGGGAAGCTTTTCTCCATTATTTCGGCCGATTTATTAAATCGGCAACGCGACCGATCGGCAACGCCCGTATAAATTAATGCATAATAATACGCGTTATAACCCCCTCCCCCGCGCACCTCCTCTCCCCCCTCCCGCCGACCACCACCACCAGCATCACCGCTCGCCCTGGGCTCGTCGTTACAGAATCGCCGCCGAGTTATTGGTCAATAAATTAGTGCACGAATATATATTGCTGTTATAGTAAATTCTATGAATACTATATATCGCGCGCGAGCGCGGGCTATAGCCAATAATCAATAAATTAATATGCAGTTATTGTTTGTACGGGCAATCGTGCGTCCCGATTGTGACTAACTTGAATGCGCGCCAGTGCAAAATTGCTTTGTGCATGCAACATGCGCGCCAGGTAAAATATTCCTATACGCCCGGTAGATTCTGCCGAACGAGCGAACGAATGAATTAACGAGCGCGAAAGAACGGACGAGCGCACGCATCCCCCCTCGATATGCGCTCGCTGCGCAACCGACCTCCGATTATTTAGACAATGATGCATCTGCAATCGCGCGCGCAAGGCGGCCCGCGACTAAAATAACATCGACCGGCCGGGCCGAAGGATTTGCAATAATGAGAAAACCCGATCTGGCAGCAAAGGCAGCCAATGGGTCGCGTCCGGGTAGAAAGAATTTCATTAAGGGATGAGCGTAGTCACTCGGAAGGTATTAGCCTCGCAAGCGAACGGTCAGCGCCGCGCGCGCACGACTACTGCTAGACTCGACCCTTGGAAAAATCTCGTTGACCTTAACGAAGATTTGCTTTGCCGAGGCAACGAGAAAAAAGGCGCACCCACGTCGGAGTATTCGAGCTATTTAATCGAGAATCAGTCCGAGTCGAAGAGGTCGAAAGAGAGAGAAAGAGGGGGGGGGAGGGGAGGGAGAAAGAGAGATAGATATACGGGAGCCTGAGTAACAATCGACCAGAGGCGAGGCTCATCGTCGACAGAGTAAACGGAGATTTTGCTCGATGTTAAACGTAACGTAACACGTAACTCGTAACACGTAATCTCTCTCTGTCCTTTTTCTCTTTCTCTCGTCGAGCCGCTCTCTTAAACTTTCTTCGACGAGCCGAGGAGAACGCTCGCGACACGGATCCGCAATATTCTCGCGCGCGATTCGACTCGGTTCGCGCGCCAGTCGCCGCACGCTCGATCAGGTTTATAAAAGCAGACGCCACGCGGGTTTGACGAGAATATCCCGCCTGTAACCTGGTTTTCCACGTTCGCGCTTATCTTTTTATTTCCACCGCGGTTCCGCGCCGCGCCACGCCACGCTAACGCCGGCCGAGCCTGTCTTTTCTTAACCGTAAATAGCGGCGAAAGAAGGACTCGCATTGATTTTAGCCGGCCCATCTCTCTCTCTCTCTCTCTATCTCGACCACCCACAGCCGAATAACTACTGCTCAGCCACCCCTTACATTAATAACCGCCCTTCCCCACATATCCCACTCCTCGTCGTCGTCCTCTTCCGCAGGGTGGTGCTCGAGCTGGGCGTGTATGCACGCGCGTACGTAGAGGGCCGCTTTGGATTTCCACACTTCTATCGATAAAATGTTTTAAATGCAGCCGTATGCAGCCCCCGGCCGACCGGCTGCATACGGGAAAGAGGGTGCGAAACTTGCAGCGGTATCTCATGACGCTCGTTCGCGGAGCTCACGGAGTCGGGTTTAATCGCGAATCGGAATATTTCTATTTTCGGACGTCTTAAGGAGAAACGAACGCGATTCGGCGGTGCGAAATTTATATCCGTAGCGTGCGAATGCTCGTCGACGAGCTCGTTGACTATGAAACGTACGTCGCCTTTCCACCGGGCCAACCGCCACGCTGCGGTAATTAGTAACGAGTCGATCGTAATCATCGCGGTTCCATCGATTCTACCGATTTACCACGGCGATAATCGCTGCCGGGTCTCTTGATCGGTCATGCGTGGCGCGTGAAAAAAAAATCCGACGGTGAAAATGCGCGACATCTGTTATTTTCATCGCGCTGCCGCCCGATAGAAATTTGGTGGACTCGGTGGTCGCTAAAATCACGATGAGCCTTTCCCCCCCGTTCTTTTGCGGCGGTCTCGTTTCCTTCAGTTTCAGCCGGTTACGTTGGCGCGCGCCCCCGCAAAAATTGGGAAAAAGGGAGACGGTCGCATAGCGCCGGTTTAGTTAATTATTCGCCACGAGCGATCGCTAATCGAGATAACGACGCGAATGCAAGAGGCGGCGGCTACTCGGAAACCGCGGGGCATTTTTGCAACGGAACAATCCCGTTATAGCGTTTGCGCCGCGTATTGATTTCTCATTTCGATGAAATTCTGGCGCGGCGGGGCACGCGGCGATTGGTCGCTCGCGTTCAAAANCCCTCCTTTCCACCTACCATCCTGCCCACCTACCCATTCTCGTCCGAACGCTCCGCAAATATGCACACGAGTTACATCGTTCGCGCGCATATATGCACGCGCGTGTCTATATATTATACATATAATTCATTAACCGAAATTTGCGAGAACGCGCTCCGGGTGGCGGGAGGGAGGGAGGGTGAGGCAAATGGTGAGAGAAACGAAAGAACGGGGTCGGCGAGGGGGAGGGAGGGCAGCACAGAGAATATAATATCGACGACTGTCCGCGATATCGATAGCTGGTCAATATCTGTGTGTAGCCTAGACAAGTACCTGGCGAGGGTGTAGAGCCGTGCGCGCGATAGAGGGAGGGGGAGAGAGCGAGAGAGAGAATAAGAGCAAGAGCAACCGAGAGAGCGAGTCCATCCACCACCCCCTCTCGCGCCCAGTGGCGCGCAAGGATGACCAAACGGCCGAGCCAATGAGAGGTCCGTTCGCCCCACCGGGGCGACAGCGCGCGAAAAAGCGCGGGAATTTTTCGATCGCCCGATCGCTCAATAATGGAACCGAAGTTACGCGCGCCGCCACCGTCGGTCGCAAGCGCGCACGACCGCGCGTGAACGCGCGGCCGTATAGGATATCCACCACCTATGCACACCGAACGCACGCGTGTGTACGTATGCGACGATATCGGGATGCGGCGAGATAGAGAGAGTGAGAAAGAGGGAGAGAGGGAGGAAGACAGACAGAATTCGCGCGCGCCAGCAGCGGCAGGCCAGAGGCTACCAAAGATTACCCCTTCGGCAGCCGGCAAAACTCAATTTCCCGGCCAAAATCTAATGATCGGCCACCCTGCGCGCCAGGGATTAATCGGTTTTCCCGGAGCCGCTAACCGGGCGCGCGTGTGTTGCCTGCGAAAATCGCCGCTGCGAAAAGCAGCCGACAGTGCCGGTCTTCAAAGGACCCTCGGGCGCGATTGTGAACGCCGCGCGCTGGAGAGAGCATGGATAGAGAGAGAGAGAGAGAGAGAGCGAGCGCGTCTGTTTAATCCACGCGTCCATTCGGTAACACCTATGACCTAATGATCCGTCTATCATCGAGTCTATAATCCGCGTTACGAAAGACGCTGATGCGTAATGGCCGGCGCGTTATCGATAACGTAGCACGCCGCTCCGTGGGGAACTTCCGTCTCGGATCCTCGACGTGTGTCCGCCGCGGGATGTAATTTGGCGACCGACGTTCGTGCACCGAGAAACGAGGAGAGACGAGAGGAGAAAAGAAGAAAGGTTCTCTCTTTTCCGCCTCTCCCGCGAGGGTGCGGCGACGATTAGCGGTGCTTGAAAAAAGGAGCACGTCCCACCGGCGAAATTGACCGGACAATTTTAAAGCCCACTTAATACCGCGAAAAATTGCCATTTCGCCGGCGCATGAATAAAAATTAAGGCACTCTTCGCTCTCGCTCCCACCCACCGAACAGTTTGGGAACGAGGCTGCATATCCGTATTTACGAGGTGCTGCCGCCGCTGTAAAACGGGGAAAAGGACGAGCGCCTCTGAATTCACGGGACTCTCTCTCTCTCTCTCCGAGTCCGCCGCTCCTTCCGCCGCCTTCTCCGCTTCCTTGGCGGCGGTCTGTCCCAGGTACGCGCGGCTTTTTCCGTCCCTCTCGCACTTTTAATTCGCTAATTTCGCCCGGTTAAGAATTCATGCGGCGGAATGCCTCTCGGTGCAGACGTCTCGAGAAAAATCAAAGCCAAACGAGAAAAGCGGCGCGGAGGAGCCGTGGAAAAGAGCGACGCCGATGGTCCCTTTATCACAAATGGCGCGGAATGAAAGATTAAACAACAGCGAGGCGACGCTTTGAGATCGGGAAATAAAAATAACGAACCGGGGAGAGGCGAGAGAGAGAGAGAGAGAGAGAGAAGGCCGACGGGAACGACAAGTTCGGCGAAACGAGCCGGAGTATCTTTCTCGCCGGGCGATTTTGCACAAACTCGCCCCGTAGACCGCGCGAGAGAGCGAGAGACTCCCCACGGTGAGATTAACGGGGCGAAACCTTCGCGTTTCGAGGATATTCTGCACCGGAAGTTGATTAATTTTCATTGATTAATATAACGCGGCGGCTAATCAGCCGACCTGCGGCCCCGCCGTGAATGTTTTAACAGCGAGCGCTAATTCTAATGCCGGCCCGTATATAACGGCGCACTCGTAAATTACTCGTACGCCAGAATTCATGCATTCATGCAATTTTCGAGCGATGTAACCGGCCCGTGTTTAGTAATTAACGCACTCAACTCCGCGGCTACGGCGGAGCGGCAGTGGAAAAAGACACGCCGGTCATTGGTGGAAGCCGAAATTCGCGCTGCAACTTCGCGATCTTTCTTGCACAACGAACGCCGTTCGAAGTTGCACCGCGCGGAAATACGAGCCCGGCACCGCTTTAGATGCGCGTTATCCACGCGCAAGGTGTGTATGTGTACGTAACGCGAGAGTGCTACCCGAAGAATATTACTCGGAGGGAATAATTGCGCGGTACACGTACGATATCTCGATCCTCTTTCCTGTTCGACTAAAGATCGCCGCAGTTTCACGTCGATCGGACGAGCTCATCGCGCTCTCGCGACCGTTGAAATACCGCTAAACTCGTGAGAAGAGATACGGTTTCAGGGGGTGAGGGAGGGGAGGGAGGAAGAAAAGAAAAGTGATTAAGCCGCGGCAGGAACGCCGTATGGTCCGAAAGAAATGAACGTAGTCACGGCGCATATGCATAGCTCGCTCGCATCGACGCATCAGCCTATTCTAATTTTCCCTCCAACCCTTCTCCACGGCGGTTCCGCATTTTTTCCGTGAGGGTTAATTTGAATAGAGCCGCGGCCAGTCGGGTACTGGGGAGGAGAGAGACGCTCCGACGATACGCTCCTCACCTACGCTTCTTTTTTCGTCCAGACCTTTTGATCGTGTCGAATGGCATGATCAACCGAAAAATGGATTAATATATAATATGATGCGGTTTCGGGCAAGGCGACGTTACTGCACTGAGAAAAAAGTATTTAAAAATTTATTTCGCGAGAAGTTAATAAAGTTTATTTCTATAAAATCGGATCGAGTAATAATAAACTTTGTATCCCCCCAGAAATCAACTTTATACCCCCCACAAATAAATTTTTTAATAGTTTGTCCGCAGGGTGGGAAAATTGGTCCCGATCAATGAGCGCACCGATTTAGTATCGATGCGATTCTGAGGCAGCCCTGAAAAATAAATCATACAGAGTGTTTCACATAACACATGGGCATAATTTCAGAAACAAATTCACGACACACACGGGGAAAAATGCTGTTGAATCAAATCAAATCTCCAACAGCGGTGTAACTGAAGTAAATCTTCTCGATCCAATGGCAAATATTACTAAAGCTACTATGTTGCATATTGTTTCAATAATTGAAGTACTACTTTCAATGATAATGCTATTGAATTAAGATTTACTTCAGTTACACATGCTGTTGGAAATTCTATTGATTCGGCTGCATTCTTTTTCTCAATGCAGAAATAACGCTGAAAGTTCATATAAATATTTGTCCTATTTGACCTTGTTTCCGAGTTACAGACATTTTCGTATTTCGCTAATTCTCGTTACAAATTGAGCTAGCATAGCGACTTCACACATTTCTATCTTTAATAGGAGGGCTCAAAGTGACCACACCTTGGGCTTAAACGCAAGCTTCTAAACGTTTTATCATTGGTCTTCCAATACGTTCGAATATTCTGGATGTTGTTCTGATTCGCCGACACAATTTTCTTCAACATACTGGTGAAATACACCAACATTATCTAACGTTATTTGTATTAAACCATAGATTTCAAGTAATATGCAAAAATTCGGTGGATTTAAGTCTAGCGATTTAACAAATTAACAAATCTAAGAAGGATTAGTGAAATATATCTGTAATTTGGAAACAAAGCCAAATAGGACAAATATTTATATGAACCTTTTGTGTTATTTGTTATATGTTTTTGTGTACTGAATTTATTTCTGAAATTATGCCCATATGTTACGAAACTTTTAGTAGATTAGAAGATACTTCAAATTTCTTGAACGCCACGAAACATCGTTCGTATTCATTTATATTTTTTTACCAAGTGTTTATTGTTTTGTAAAATATTAAACGCTACAAATGTGCACTGTTGTTGGTCTTTCTCGAAATCTTGTTAAAATATCTCCGTGTGTTTTATTCTTCGCACGATGATGTGTCTTATTAACAACCAATAACATTTCGGTATTCATATATATTTCGTATGAAAATTGTCCATCGAAGAAAACCACCACCTTAAATTTTCGTTTTAACTCACCGCAATACGATCCACGTCCGAAACTATATCTCTCGGGAACCGCATCCAGCGTGTGGCCACAAACTCCGCCAAATCTGAGACAAAAAACAAATTTTTTGGTTAGTTATAAATAAATTTGAATAAATTCGAAATAGCATTATAGCCCTACCTCTCTTTTTCAAACTAACAAAGATAAAAGTTGTAGTCTTGCGAAATAACCCAACTATAAATAATTCGATCATTTCGAAAAACTCTGCAATCACGTGCAACGTATCAAAATACGTAACCCTTTCTAACGACAGCCGCGCGTAGTGATCGTCGAAGGAAGCAACGACTTCGCATCAAGATCAAGATAGTCAATCGACATCGCGGAAAAGAGGCAATAATGAGATAAAGTGTCCTTTCAGAGATAAGATATCTCAAAAAATATCTCTTGAAAAGATATATCTGAAAAAAGCAGGTTACAGCTTTGACGAATTTTCAAGATACTCTACAGTTGTGAACCTCTTGAACTATGAACGTTGCTCTTTCGAAACAGAACGACTCTGGAAACGGCCGGTCCAACTCTAAACTAATATTTTAAGCGAACATTTGTACGTTCCGGTGATCGAACGACCGTTTTTAAACGACGACATCCAACATCCTCCAGCATTTCGCAATAATGGCAATGTGTCTGTCAATATTATTGGCGAATCGATCTAATGAATTACACATTCGTAGTTTTTCCTCGCCCAATTAGTCGAAAATCTGCCGATAACGACGGAATTTAATATCGCTTTCACATTTTCCGATTTGCTTTTTCAAGGAAGCTATTAAGAGTCCAGCTCCTATCTTCCGATTACTTTCTAACCACCTCGTATTTTTCCCCCTTCCGAGGTACAAATAAAATGCAAACAACGTTCGAAACTTCTCCAGCTCGTTCGAGCCGAAGGCTCGCGTCGGTAGCGTCGCGCAGGAGAGGCGATCGCTTCCGTGATCGATTATGAGAGCGCTACGAAAGCATAACGGGAGCATGATCGTGAATCGCCTTGGTGATTTTTCCGAGTCGTCTGCCGGCGAGAACGAGCGAGCGAGCGAGTCAGCGCGCGCGGCCCGATTGTGCGGCTGTTTGTGATACGAGATAAGGAATCTCGGTGCAATGTTTGCACGGCGCACTGTTGACAGAAACGAATGAAGAACTAATAGCCGACAAATTGGCATTTTCGCGTTGCGATCGAAAACTCCGGCGGAAACGGACGATTCGAAGGGGAAAACGATGGGGAAACTCGTCTCGCCCAAATATACGAATTTCTCCGAAAGTCATTTCCAATAACAATAATAATAATCATAGATGATGATGATGATGATGATGATAATATTTATTTACGGAAAAAATAGCCTGTGATTATAAAAATAAGTCTAATATACATAAGAATGCAAAAGAAGAACGTCCAATCAGCATTGTAAAAAATAAATTAGAAATTAGAAGTAATGTGCAGACTAGTAAATGCAAGCAAAAAGATACATAAAAAAAGTAAACATATATAATTTGAATTAATTAATTAGTAGGTCAAGTTGGCATACATAAGTATCTGATATGACGCCTTCTATTGAATTTTTCTATAGCAGCATTTTCTTTTGTTCTGTTCATACCGGGAAGCGCGTAAACTTGACGTTCTTCTCTATTTTTCTTCTTTTTTTTAATATAAATTTTCACGCGGTTCTCAAAAATGAAAATTTTCCAATAATTATCCGATATCATGTCTATTATTGAATTCTTTTACAGCAACGTATCCTTTTGTGTAGTTCTGTTTATATTAGGGGATGCGTGAACTCGATGTTGTTTCACCTCTTTTTCTGAAACATACGAATTTACGCGCGATTCTCGAAAATCAAAGTTCTCCGACTTTTGCGCAATCGACTCTGGTTCGTGCCGCGTCGTTTCGCGCTATTATTTCCTTTTTTAACCCCGTTTAGCGCTTTTAATTGCGAGCAGGAACGAGAAACGTAAGCACCCGTGTTCCCGATTCCGTCGTCTCCTCGCGGCGGAAGACAACGGTGGAGTCCTTTTTCACGGGGCGCGCGAGTCCCGCCTTTTTGTTCAACGCCTTGCACGGCGTTAGTGGTCGATGAAACTAATTACGCGGGATAGCAAAACGTGGGCTATAGTATGCATATTGTCGGGTATAGTGCACTTACCCAGCTTTTTTCCCCGACCGCGGTTAATTAAAATTTAATGGGAAGGGAAACCGCGAGAGCTCGCCTAGAGCCGGACAAATCACGCGACTCGAGAGTTCCCCGCCATAGTTCAGCTGTACGACGCGAAAGAAAGTGAGATACTTTCGAGAGCGGAATTCAAACGCTCCTCCTCCTCTTTCCCCACCTTCTCTCCACCGTCCGAATAGTCCGCATTTAACGCGCGCGAGCCGATTTTATGATCCGACTGTACTTTAATATCGGATTCCGCGGTATTTTCGCGCTCGACGATGTCAAAACGCGTCAGTTTCGTAATTTAATTAAAGTTAAGCGAAATCGTAAAAGTGCGAGGAGTGCGGTGGCAAAGCGCGAGCTGCTCTTAATACGTCGCTCGTTCCCCCGCCCCTCCACCCCTTCTGCCAAGCCGCGCCGAACTCGCGCGTAAATCGTTCGCTAACGCGCGATATATTCGCCTCGGACGTTTTTCAAGGCGCGCGCGTTCACTTTTTCCGCAACACGCAAATCCAGAGTGCGCGTCCTGAGATTGTTGCCATGAGAGTGGCGGTTTTTTTCCCGGCCGGCTATCTTATCGCTTGCGGCTGATATAGAATAGTCCGAGATGCAAGCTAGAAGTAATAAGTATTCCTCGTGGAGTAGAAAAAGCAAGGTCGCGTTATTTTTCCCAGCCGCCTCACTCGCCGATTCATCGTTTATTTAGCGCGGAACGTTAAAGTTGCGTCTATCCGTGACTCCGCCGCCAACGACTCCCAATTTTGCAGAAAACGTTCGCAGCTCGGAAGCAGCAATTAAAAATGTCGCTCGGGACTGTCTGAGCGAATCGAGGCGATTTCGCAGAAACGACGAAGACGACGAGATCCGTGCGAGCGATTCTCGCAAGAAGCTTAAAGAGACACCGCCGTTTTAATCTTTGAATTCGGCCCGAAAGTTCACCCTCGCTTTACTGACTTACTTTCGCAACCCTTTCGCGAACGGAGACGCCGGTAGACGCCGCCTCAAGATTCTCCGCTGAGCGAGCGAGCGAGCGAGCGGGAGACGAAAATCCCACTCCACGGCGCAACATAAGTGCGCCCGGAGAAACAAAAGGAATATTTGAAGTACAAATAAAATGTCCGCGTCGACCCCTTCCGGTGCGAAATTAATTATTCCTCGGGAGAAACTTCGTTTCTCTTTCTCTCTCGAACGGCGTCGTTTCGGTCAACGCTCGCGGAAGACGCTTCGCGAAAAAAGGAGAAGAAAAGAACGCGAATAAACACACACATGTACACACACACACACACACACACAGAAGTAATCCGTTACGATTATTTATCGACTGGTAATTTAATTTTCTGATGAGAGCTCGCTAATTAACGGCCGGCGCTGCGCTAACGAACACCGTGAATAACGCGACGCACTCAGGCCGGCCGGCCGGTCGGCCACCCACGATATTTCGCATGGAAGGTTAAAAATCATTCCGCCATATGGCCGTGCCGCGGGGGAAGGGGTTTTAAACGAGCCGAATTTCGAGAGCGACCGGACCAGGCAGGCTAAGCGGCAAGGTAAATCGTAAGCAACGCTTAGCGGGGCGTGAGCTCGCGGCTAGCTCCGAGTTTCCCGTCATGTTTGTCTCTCTTTCTCTCTCTCTCTCTCTCTCTTTCTCGCGAGAGAGAGAGAGAGAGAGAGAAACTCACGGCGGTGTATAATTACTTACACGCCGGTGAGCGGTGTGTGCCTAACGAAATGTAGATTAACTTTCTAATCTGGCACGAAAGCCAGACTTTTTGCGCAAAATCAGGTATGATCCTCGAGCTCGCGCGCGCGCGCGCGCACTCGAGAGCGCGATCACGTTTTAGCGCTCTCGCGAGGCGCGCGGCGGTGGAGAACCGGTCAGTAGGTTAAGGATACTTAATGCTCCTCAGCCTCGAATGCAATAACTTCGCGCCAACAAATGCCACGACGACGACGACGACGAAGCGAACTTCGCATTAACGTTCCTCGCTTCTTTTTTATCCCGCTTTTCCTTTTTCCTTCCCTTCCTTCGCCCGCATTATCGGCAGTTATTGGCGCGCGAGCGATAGGTGATCCCGCCGAGCGAGCGCGACGACGTATTTATTTTGCATCTACAATTACGCCGATTATCGATGACGCGGCTCGCGCGCTATCGCGCCGGGGCCGATAATCCAATAAAGAGACCGAGAGTTCCGCGAGGAACGGGAATCGGTTTCAGCGCCGACTGTACGGAATAAAAGTGCTGCGGCCTTAAGTGGAACGCACCGACGCCGCGTGCGCTACGATTCTCGCGCAAAACATAGTATCGTGTTAAGCGCAGCGTGCGACTTTGCGCGTAATTATGAGCATCGGTGTTGCACGACTCATTGACGTTGTTGATCACGAATTCAAACGCGTCCGTCGCGTCTCGCGACCGCGCGAAACAGCCCAGTTCGCCGAAAACGGTGCAGGCGCCCATTCTGGATTAGCGTATCGAACGCTAAGCGGAGGAAGTTTCCTGTCAAATAGCCTAAGGTTTTTTTCATTATTAGAGTTAACTATTAGAGTTAATTGAAATTAGTTTTCATCGAGTCGCAACGCCAACTGTTTTTTATAACGTTTTTATTACGCGTTCTTCCTCCAACGGATCGCGTTTGTCTTTAGTAAGTTTAATGTTGTATGAATTCTTTTGAAGGTAGATTTCAGGAAGGTAATATGGAATAGATCGGGTAATACGGAATACTTCTATCGTGCGAAAAAGTAATCTTTCTCGTATTTCGATGAATATTAATGATCAAATATTCTATAATAATTATTATATCACAAATTTATTACATTATAATGTATTATAAGCTTACATTTTTATTTCTTTTGCTATATAATAGTGTTATAGTGTCATGTAAATGTATGTAACATCATATTAATTTCATTCCACTGTTTACGTTTTTTCACGACGTCACGTACATGTTTCTTTGGCATTCTGAATGAAAGAAGCGATAAAACATAACGTGCTGTGTTGCGACACTCGTCACGCTGGAAATCATGATTTTCCATATTACCCGACTATTTCACGTTACTCGCACTTCCTCTATGCCTTTTCGACTCCCATGCTGGAACAACGTCCTACATGACGTTCGCGTGAGGAAAACGGAAGTCGGGATCAAAAAGACACACTCGGTTGAAATTTCCTCGGGATCCATCAATCCGTGAAGGACAGGGTGTATTTAGCGTTCGCCGCGTGTTCAAAATAGGGTCCCCGGTCGATACTTGCGATTTCGAAAGGATCGAACGGCGAGTTCAGTCCGACGCTACGCTGGTCGTCGGTGGAAACCGGCGAAAAGCAACGCATCCTCTTCCTCGTGTCGCTCACACAGTCACGTCGGAGTTTCTCGATAATGACACTCGAGGTCCCCCGCCTCCCCCCCGCCGCGGAGACGCATCTCTTTATCTGCGTCGTTCGCGAGCTCCTCGGCCTGGAAGATTTACGCGGACCATTTATATCGGCCGCTCAGGCCGCGCTCGGGGTCAAGAATATTGAGCACGGCCGGCTGTAAAATAAGATATAGATTTCCATCTAGTAAACTTTCTACACGGCATGTGTGGGAGGTAACGCGCGGACGCCATACGGCATACGAGAGCCGCGGCGGCTCTCCGGCGTCTTACGGTGGAAACTTCGGGGCACAGCCGTGTGTGCGATCTGCCTACCTGCTCGCCTGCCTGCCTGCTTATCTGCCTATGTGTACCTCAGCACGCCGTGTGTTTAAAGGTGCGTGGACATTTCGTGAGCGATTTCCACCGGCCGGAATCGCTTTCTCGCGCACGACTCGCCGCGACGGACTTAACCCTCTCTCCCCCGCGGGACTCTTTTCGACAGTTTAAGCTCGCAGCGAACGACAGCCTAATCTCGGCTCTTTAAAGAGCGAGATGACGAGAAATTCGGCCCTCCCTCAGATACTCCGGGCATCAGCCCGGGCTATCAGCTAGTTCGAGCGGTGGTTCGTTATTAATTCAGTTGTACACGAATCTCGCCGATGAATCGAAGGTCGTTCAACTGGCGAGCTCGAGGGAGGGAAGAGTTCTTCTCCCAGTATCTTACGAACAAATGGCTCGCGATGAAAAATCGTAAAGACACGAGGGCCATCAGGACTTAGCTCGGGCCACTCGACAGGCCGAACGTTCGTTCTGAGACATTAATTTTTACCCCTTTTTACCCCGTTCTGCCTAATGACCCGAGGTTCGTCGAGGTCCTACAACGAGTGAGAAAGAGAGAGAAAGGGGAAGCGGTGGTAGAGCGAGAGTGGGAAAAAAAGGTCTCGACGAAATGCCTGTTAAGCGGCGAGAGATCGTCGTTAAGGGGGAAGGAGGGAGGATCTTGTCCTGCATCCAGAAACGATCGTTACCACTCTCGGACGGATGCCGGATGGGTGGAGGCGAAGAGAGAGGCCGCGTGTACTCCTCTTCCGGTGTCTTATATAATTCGTCCTCGTTTTTTCTCTCTCTCTTGCGTCGACTAACAGCGGCGACCACTTCAACCCCTCGTTCCCGCGGGGGTCTTCCCTCCGACTCGTTTTCAACCCCCTTCGCCGCCGCCGCCGGGCGAGCGAGAGAGCATCGTCTCGGCGACAATGGGTCTCATCAGGCATCGGGAATAAATTATGCTCGGCTGAGTCCGCGAGAAAAATTACGGCCCGGCCTCGAAATTAGAGCTTGTCGCGCGTGCGGCGACGGCGGCGGCGACGACGCCGGCTAAGAGAGAAAGTAGTCGGCCGGGTATTCCGCTCGCGATGACTTTTTTGCGCGGCGGAAACGCACCGTCTCGCGGACTTGGTGGTCCCGACGCGCGGATTCTCCCACCTGGCGACGTCGCCTTCGAGCTTAACCCGCGGAGATCCCGCTCGGCGATCGCCAGGCGGGATACCGATGCGTTACACCGCCGACTCCCTTCTCGTTAAGCGCCGTTTCCCCGAGTTCGATGACCCCCGGCAAATAACGTCGAAGGTTTCAATAATAGAACAACCACGACCTTGCACGAGACTCGCGGTTCGCCGCGAATAGCGCCCAGCTGCGCCGAATCTATATGTCGCCCGAATAACCCGCGCGGATCGGTCGATCCGCGGGGTCGAGAAAAAGGATCGATCGGCCGGAGGAGAAAAAATTGGGTTCACCGGCCTGCGCCGAGGAAATAACGCGTGCCGCGATGACGAGCGAGGGTTACGAGCGTGGCACGGGGTCGGCGACCCCGGCGATGTTCCCCGTGAACGGCCAAAAAAGAGCGAAGGCATACATTGGTGAAAAAAAGAAGGAGGGAAAAAAAGAAAAAGAGAGAGAGAGAGAGAAAGGAAAAAGCGAAGAGGTAAAGAGTTTCGGGCGAGGCAGGTGAAGCGCTTCGAGAGGGTGTAGGAGTGCGTGAGCGAGAGATAGACAGAGAGAAAGAGATAGAGGGGGCCACCATATGCCCGAATAATGTTCCACCCGCGCACGACTCGGCCAACCGGCAACACAACAGGAAGTTCGTTGGCATCATCGTCGCGGTAAGGAAGGAGGAATCACCGAGAACCATCTTCGAACGTTGAACGACCTTGCTCGCGGATTGCCAAAGCGATAAGCGGAAACGCTGACAAGGGCGCTTGTCCGAAAAAAAAAATATATATATATCGCACGCTGAGGAAGGAACGTCGAGATGATCCGGCGAATTCCGATTCGTTCCTGCGCGGGGGAGAGGACGCGACACGAGGTTTCTCGAATGATTTCAACTCGCCGCGTGCAGAGAACGTTTTCCAGCGCGCGTTAAAAATATTTTTTTTGTTACATCGTCCACTTTGCATGTTGCGTTAAATAATAACTGATCGCGCTGTCAGCGCTCAATGGCGCTTCGAAAGAGCTCGTTTACCGGCTGCGGGGGAAGCNGGGAGGGGGGACGTGGCAGGGTGGGATGGGCGGGGGAGACGCGCGACGTGTCATGAAACACGGGACGAACAGCGGAAGCGTAATAACGACACGCGGGTACAAAGTGGAGTCGACGGTAATCTTTGCTTCGTAAAACTTTCATGGCCGCTTAAAATACGCGTGCCACCGGCTGTATACGCCGCGCCTTTCTCGGCGAATAGGTCGCATTCGGCAAAATAAACGCGCGCCTAACCAAGTTACAGGGATTATTGATCAACTATTACCGCCCTTTACTGCCCGGCCGCGATTCCCGAACGCTTGCCCGCGTGCCTCGCCCGCATCATCAAACGGAGTATCTCGTCTCGTGCCCGAGACTGGATTCCGCGGGTCCGCTATCGACTCGAAAATTCACTTCGGCCGTGTGCGAACCTTGAACTTTCGCGGCCCGACCGCCCCGATCGTGACGACGTCGTCGACGGGTTTGCAAAACGCGACGACGTCATCCCGAAGGCACGTCGTTAGCCGAGCGCCGCTTACCCGAGATTGAATTCGGTAATGATGTCGCTCATGTGCGCGACTGGCGGCAGAAGGTCCGGAATCGCGACTACAGTCGTCGCAGACTGTTCAATTTTCGATGACGCGGGTAACGTGCGGAGCGTGCACACGGGAAAGTAGAATTAGCTCCCACAGCTAAAATCTACACGGAGGAAATATCGGTGGGTAAAATTACCGCCAAAATTTTACAACGTTGGACCGCACCGGAATTATAATTGAAATTAAAGGATTGAAACGCACTTATAATTAATAACTTTAGTATCATAATTCCGATATGGTCCGACATTACAGAATTTTGGGATAACTTTTGCTACAATATTTTTCTTCGCGTACAGCTAAAAACTAGTTCCCACGGGTAAAAATTGGCAATCCGTATAACTGAAACTTAATTAACTTGATTAATTATTTTTGTCCCCGTTCCCGCAGCCTAAATCTGGTAACGAAATTTCAGTTCCGTAAAATGGACAGTCAGTTCCCGTTTTCCGTGCACGAATCCCCCGGCACGTCAAAGTCCGAGAACCCCGAGAAACGCGACCGTTGACGGCGACACGACGTTATATGCGCGCGTATGCGGATTACAACGTGTCCCGGCGTGTACAATGAAGAAAATCAGAGTCACTGAAATCGTGTACCGGTTTCTCCCGCTCCTAAAGAACGCAGATTGCTTTCGTTCAATGCCGATACAACGCCGGCCGGCGGTCTCGCGACGCCGCTTACTACCGGGCGACCGACCAAACTGGCTCGATACGAGTCCAAGCCAGATCATCGCACGCCTCTCATCATGTCGCGGGCGGCATAGAGCCGCACTCGACGTTCATTCCGAGGAAACGGCGGAAAAGTCGGCTTTTCAAGCGTCCAACTTTCGAGCGTCCGAGGTGGCTCTTTCCGGACGGCTCGCCGTCAGCGAGTTTGGAAGAGGCTGTACCCGGCTGATTTCGCCTAGACTACTGATGATGACTGTACCCCGCGTATGCGGGGGATACACTCACACGCCGGCACACGTGCGCACGGATCCACACACATACGTCGCACAACAAACACCCATACACACATACACGGGAGAAATTTCGCACGTACGTACGTACAGCACATTCGCCAGGGGGTAGAAATCATTAAAGGGGCGTGGCGTGCCCGTGGTTGCCCGGATGACGGTCACGTGAACCAAGATGGCCGCCAACCAGGAGGGCTCCCCTCTTTGCAACAGTCATTTGTTATCGGCCATTTTATTTTAATGATTTCCATGCATGCGTGAAACGCTCCGCTGCATCGCTCGGGAAAGGGATGCACTCTCTCTCCCTCCTTCTCTCTCCTCTCTCTTGCTCTTTCACCCACGCACACACATATATTCTCTCATTCTCTCTCTCTCTCTCTCTCGGATTCTACGCCCGGTAACGCGCTTTCCTAGTGCATGTACGCTACAGCCACGCCGAACGTGGCGCTAACGCCGGTTTCATGGTAATTCCGGACCCTATAAATTTCGAGCGCGTCCAGCGATAATGCTCTCTCCGTTCTTTCATCGATAAATCTGATGGGACCTCCCGATAATGATTTCCGCGAAAGTAATTTCATCTGTCCGGGCCGCTGTGACGTCGCGTCGCCGCAGCCGGGGAGGCCGCGACGCGACGTTAACCACCGCGCGCGCGAGTTTCCCGCGGAACCGGACACACCTCTCTCGGTGGCGGCTCTCGCGAGAGAGTTCACGCCGAAGGGTCGAAGCGGTCATCCGACCGCTCACCGCATTTTAACACGCCGCCCTGCTGACCGGCGCGCTCTCGCACGCTCGAATCCTAGCTTTCTTTGCTGAACGTAGTCCTCCGAATCATCCTGCGTTGCCGGCGAATCGAATACGCGTCCCGCCTCGGTCCCCGCGAGGGATGTGGCCGCACTTTATCAGCGGAATCGAAGAATCCGTTCGGGGCGTCGAACGATGCACAGAAGGCGGTTACGGTATAGCTGTTAATTACACGGCTATATAGCGCGCTTGATTATTAATGACTGTCATGGGAATAATTATCAAAACACAACGACTCAATTGTTCGGCTCGCGCGCTAGCTGTGCTAGCGAAACCGTAATTAATGTAGACCGATAAACGCGGGCGCGCCCATAACACCGGTCTAAATAATTAATTCTCCATTTTTATCGCGCGAATGACGTTTACTACTAGGCGAGGGCGACTAATTTA
Source organism: Dinoponera quadriceps (assembly GCF_001313825.1). Classification (NCBI taxonomy): domain Eukaryota; kingdom Metazoa; phylum Arthropoda; class Insecta; order Hymenoptera; family Formicidae; genus Dinoponera; species Dinoponera quadriceps. The sequence goes on along the minus strand of NW_014555154.1, from coordinate 290,815 downwards.
ATACGCGGACGGGAGAGCCGGCGTGAGAGAGGAGAGGACATCCTCTCGCGCGACGGAAATCTTTTTATACCACTCCGAACGATCGCTTCCTCTATCGATCCGCGGCATCAACGATTCCCGTGGCATCAACGATTCCCGGACACGTAAGAAAATTAATGGAGGCTGTCACATTACCGTCGTACTTTTAGGCTAAATTTGAAGTTTAATCGCTTTTCGACTCTCGCTTTAGCGGCAGCGCGCCGCGGATAAGCGCGCTTTAATTAGCAACGAGCCCGAGAGCGAGGGAGAGGGAGAGAGAAAGAGTGGAGGAGAGCTATAGAGACTTTTCCGAAAATACTTTCCCGTCGAACCAAGGTTAATGCAATCCCGTGCGCCGTACGTGAGAGAGAAACTTAAATTTTTCAGCGGCCACTTTGCACACCTAGACCGCGCTACTAATCGTGAGCGTGAATAACGAGAGCGTCATGGCCCCGAAGGACGCCGAGTACAAAGTTCAGAAGGCTCGTCACGTAACCACCGTGACGTTATTGTTTAGCATTTAAGCGCTTTCACGTGTCGTTCCGGTGTTCTTGCACGCCGCTCGCGGAATCGTAAATTATTATCGTTAATTACTACCCTGAGCTTATCCTTCGTGCGGCGACAATAGCTCATTGCGAGATCCGCTCGTGTCGTTCGATTAGCTTAATGCATCGTAGAAATTTGTCCTCTCATTACACTCTCCCAACAACTCGTCGGAAGAATGCGATAATATTATTATATAATATTATAAGCAGGGTGAGGCAATAACCGTTACCACCTTGAATATCTTCGAGACACGAGAGTGCACGGAGAAAATATTGTCGCAGAAATTATAACAAAATTTTACAATGCTGGACCGGATTTACGACTGAAATTTTTATCATGTGTGTGCAATCTTTAGTGACGCGTACAATTAAATGCGTCACTAAAGATTACAACATTAATTTCGGTTATAATTCCGGTATGGTCCAAATTTGTCGATCATTTTAACTACAATATTTTCTCCGCGTGTAAAAGAAGAAAAAATTTGTCCGGTAGAAAAATTGCATTAAAGTACCGATAACCATCACTTCGAAGATTACAAACTTTTCTCATCTTTACCTAGTGGTCGATAATATATTTCTATTATTCGAAGATATTGAAGATGGTAAGCTGAGTTATTGCTTCGCTCTGTATACACCTCCACGTTCAGTGTGGAAAAATTGCAACAAAGTGACACAGATCTAATGTATCGCTCAGATATTATTGGATATTGTCGCTCGAAAAGCGTATCTTTATCTCGGCGCACTGTGGCACTTCAAGAGATACGCTGATCAAACTAAAATCTGCCGAAGCGCACGCTGATAAGTGAAATAGTTTCTTCATTCACGATTCTCGATAACAATGTGGTACAGTATATATCCGTTGTACATGAACCCGGAACTTGACACGAGTCGGTTTTTCATGACTGCATCTCTGCGGCCTGATATTTCTAATCAGCTGTTTGCGAACACGAGCTTCGAGCCGCCGAATCGAGAGAAACGCCTTTGTAAAATCGCCGAGTCGTTCTTCCTCGCGAAAACTCGTCATCGACGAGAACACGCTTTGCTGCGCGCGTAGTTGCTGTCATCGTCAATTTTTTTTTTCCCGGGGAAACGCATTCGGTGCCACCGCCATCGTCAGCAGCACCGCCACCGCCCCTCGCCCGGGCACACACGAAATTCGAGGTATCACTCGTGTGGATAGTTCGACGAGTGTCATAGAAGGTCGTGAGAGCGAGTGAGGTGGGGAACAGGGGGGAGAGAGTCGAGGTGAAGGGGGCTCGCGGGAGAGAGGGCCATCAGTGCGAACAACGCACGTGCGTGTGAGTGCGTGCAATTTAATGATTTCCAGCCGGAATTTCGATGACGCCGGGTCTGCGGGGCGAGGGGCACGGAGAGGAGGGTGAAGGGTGGAGGGGCAGGGATAGGCGAAGGGAGAGAGAGAGAGAAACGCGCGGCCGGAAGAGAGAACGAGCGAGTGCGGCCGCGAGTTGGTCAGGGCTGGCGCGTTTCCGCGCGCGAATTTCCATGCGAGGGATGGTCAGAGGAAAAGGGGGAGAGACACGAAGAGCGCGACAGGGATCGGGAGTGAGAGAGGGAGAAAAAGAGAGCAAGAGAGAGAGAGAGACAAAGAGGGAGAGAGGGCAAGAGAGAGGGAGAGAGCTCGGGACAACGGAAAAGACGCTCGCGGCCGAGAGCGAGATGGGACGTAAATTTTCTAGCGGTGCGTTCATTTGTTCGTCGAACGAAATGCGAATGCATTATACATGGATTGCAGGGGACATTAATTTTCTGCCGTGGACGTGTAGTGGGCCGCGCGCGGCAGGGCGGCAGAGCAGGGCCGTGTGCCGGGCAGGGTTGCGGGGGTGGTCGAGCGCAGGGGGTGGGTGGCCATCCACCCAGTATATAACATCCAGCACGACCGGGGGTTGCGGGACGTGAGTGCGCACCACCGGTCAGGCCGAGGTGGTGGAAAGGTGGAAAGGAGGGTGGCGATTCCACGGGCTGTTTCGTGCTCACACGTCCAACCACGTGCGAGCTTTTGCCGGGTTTTCTACATACCTACTTTCGCGAGCCCGGTGATTTTGACGAGTGGAGCGGCGGGATGTATCGCCGCGGCGGCGAAAAAAAAGTTCAAGGGAGGCCGGAAATGCGCGATATCTCGCGAGACGACGGGAAATTTCTCGCGGAAAGAGTCTGCCGCGGTGGCGGCCGGGCGCGGCTCGGCATCAAAGGGTCAAAAGCGGCGAAAGGGCGAACGGGGTGGGGAATCATTGGACGTTCTGTCAGAGGTGTTTAATATTCCGAAAATGATTTGTGCGAGCGCCGCACAACGTAGGAGGAAGAGCGACGGTGTGAGAGGAAAGGGTCGAGAGTGAGAGAAAGAGAGAGAGAGTTAGAGAGAGGGTTGGAGGGTGTCGGAGGGTTGGCAGGGAGAGGCAGGCAGGCAGGCCGAGCAAGCAGGGAGAGAGAGAGAGGGAGGGAGCTCGAGGGTAGTAACCGTACGTCAAAATTAAATGTTGAAATTCGTGTAGAATGTCTGGCGCGATAAATTCGTTCGTGCAACAATGATCACGATTTTTAATGGAATAAAATTGAAATTGTCCGGGCTCCGAAATGACGGCTAGAATTTATGGCTCGCACGAAAATACGACGCGCGGCAAATATTATATTTCACCTGGCTACGCGGCACTAGGACGATATATTTCGAAATATTAAAGCGCGACACATTAAGAAGAATGCGCGATTGATTATTTCTGAAAATTGTGAATTCCACCTCAGGCTCGAAATCGCAGCTGCCTCGCGCAAAATAATCCGTTATGTTCGCGGCACCTACGTGAACGCGTTCCGTTTCGTTTCACATGCGTGAATGTCCACGTACTTTCGCGAGAGGAGTGTCAGTGAGGAGGGAATGCCGAATGCGACGAACGGGACGGAATGCCCGGCCAAGTGCACCGATTCATCAAAAGTTCTTTACAATTCGTAATTCTCGCACTCGACGAAGGGTCTCTCAAAGAGTCCGGGGGCCAGACCCTTCGACGAGGCGACCTCGAGCGATTCACCCGCCCCTCCGTTCCATTTCTCTCGTTCTTCCGTTTCGCACGCGAGATTTTCAATTTAATCATAACTCTTCGCGCCGTTCCGCGCGATGCCACGCAAATTATTACGAATAGGAGGCCATTACCGCAACGAATAATTATTCAGCCGCGCCGAAAAAAGAAAGCGCGCGCGGACCTCGGGATCTATCCGGTGGAAGCTCTACCGCCGCAGGGATCATCGATCCTCGGCGAGTGCATCATTAATAGGATGCCGCCGCCGCGAGCAGTGTTGTCGCGCTGTGTTCGTTCGCGAAATCAGCCCGGGGAACTCGATAAGAATTGAAGAGACGCTTTATTCGATATAAAGGACCGCGTTTTCCATTACACATTTACCGGTTAATTCCTTCGTGCGAGTGACACGGTCGATAACGAGGCACTAAAAAATGAATGCCAACCGCACGCTCGAAATGCCAAAGCTATATATACACGCGAGCGCACGCACGGTTTATATCGCAACGTTCTTTTTCCGTTTAATAACGCGCGAGTCGGCGAGAAGGCGCGCGCGATCGGGCCCGTACGTACGTAGTAGCGTTTATCGCGTAATAGTAGCGGCAGAACTGTTTTCATAGAAACGGATGAGCCGGCCCGGCCTCCCGGTTCTATGTCATTATCTCCCTTTTATGAACTAAGAAGGAGAGAAGTATTGCACCGTGCAACTCTCCCCTTCCCGCCGCCGTTTGTTTCCTACTGCCGCTTCCGGTGAAGCGCGAAGCGCACAAAAAAGGTGAATATTACGTATGTGCGAGAGCGTACACGTGGGCGAGCTCATCGTTTCTACAAATAAATGTTTCAACCGTCAATTAAGCGCCGACAATAAGAAACCAAGCGGACCGGCGGCCGACCGGCCGGCGTATTAATATGTTTTTAATTGTAGCGCGACAGAAAACATACGGTCTTCAGGGAGGGAAAAGCACGTAATAGTGTCCCTTCATAAAAATTCCAATAGCGCCTTCTGACGTTTTTCTTTCGGCCGCGGGCAATTAAATTTCTTTGTACTTCCACCGACGTTTCTGCCGCCCCGACGGCCGCTCGCACGGGGGGAAGAGACTCGATTTGCCGTCCCGACGATATCGAATCGCACGCGATTATTAATTCGCCGTCGCGTAACGCCGGCGACGTGCGACGCGTGCGTAAAACTACGCCGTGCTGAATTTATATACGCGAGCGCGCAGGAATATACGCGGAAGCGGAATCCGATCGTGAATAAGTTAACGTATTAGTGTTACACACGTAGCGGCGGCGAGGTGCGGTACCGCCGCCGTCGTCGTCACCGCCGCACCAGCGCGCGTGAAAGCCTTCGCGGTGTCTTCTTCCCTACACTTATTTCACGTGGGAAATAAATACGAGCGATCAGGTCGCTCGTTTTATCCAGGAAATCGCTTCCTCTAATAATAGCCTCGCCGGCGCCACACCGGCACCATTATAAAATCCGGCTACTTTTATCGTCGTGCATCGCGCGCCAAGAGAGAGAAGGGTCTATTATCATCCCTCCCTTCTTTCTCTCAAGGAAAGAATCGCGCGATTTAAAAACGCATTTTGTCGTGCGCGCGCACGTCCCTTTCGCGGCCGAAAACTCTAAACGACGACGCGATAAAAGATTTGCAGAATCTAATTCTGCTCGCTCGAGTTATTTTTATTAAATCGAACACGATGAAATTCTCCGATGAATCACGCGACTGAATAAAAGATGAATCCCGTGGAACGACCGAGGGATAGAGAGAGGTAGACGGTGGAGGCGAGAAAGACAGACAGAACGAGAGAGAGAGAGAGAGAGAGAGAGTGAGCGGAAGGAACAAGTGCCCGAGGTAAAAAGGATTGGGGAAGAATGTCGATATTAATAAAAGTTAAATTGAGCCAATCGCTTGTGGGAATTAGAATCGAGTCCACTGAAAACGAACGACGGCGAGGAGCCGTGGAGAGGAGAAAAAACGCAATAAAAACGCAACGCGCCAGCTGAAGTCTTCTGGCTCTCGAATGCCGATCGATCGAGGCGATTAAACGATCGAGAGGCTACTCCACGGTGCCGCTTTGCATTAATATTACGCGGAGACTGGCTGGGGCGCTTAAATAATCGTATTTTCAAGCAAACGCAAATCTCTCAAGATGCCGTGCGCGATAAACAACAACATTCGCTTGCGCGCGCGCAAGTATTTGCACGGGGGGTTGGGAGGGGATAATACTTGGCGTGTTTTAAACGCCTCCAATTTACGCACGTCGTCGCCGTCATGCCTTCCCGCTCGCACGGGCGCGGAGAAAAATGCCGGTGTGTTTTTCTTCCCACCACCTACTCTCCCCGATGTAGATGTAGAAACCTGTTGCATGTGCCGTGGGAAAAAAAATATCGGGGAAAGAGTGCCGGGGGAGTCGCTGACTGGACAATTCGCCTTCCTAAGCGCAGTTTTTCCGCGCAACTTTTACCTTTTAAGAGCGAGCGCGAGACGAGAGACATACTTGGCGAGAGCTGACAAACGAGTCGTTAATGACGTTTCAATCTCTTCATCAATCTTCGTCGCGTAGTCCGCGCGGGGACGCGGTTAATATTGTATGTACGATACGTCGGGAGAAATGATACCTACTCTTTACACGCCAATCAAAAGTAAACGGTATATAAGCGGCTTCGGGGAACATACGAATGCTTTACACGCGATTACGAATAATAATAAATGAGGAAGCGGCCGACGCTGTAAATGCAGACGCGTACGCCGCGACAATCGGTCGCTCGCGACGATACTTCAAGTACTGATTATTCCGCGCACAATCGTCTCGTTTCAACGACGTGTGATTAAGAGGCGACCGGTCGGCGATCGTCGACGGTCATCGTCGCCGTCGGCGGCGGCGACGACGACGACTCACTCGTTATCGCGACGTCCTCATCGGACGTCGAAATTCCGAAATCGCGGGAGCCAGCCCGCGACAGCGGGGAAAATCGCATGGCATGACCGGTGCGCGCGGCTTTCCCGACCGTGTATTGCGCGAACGGCCATTACGTGCTCCCACCCGTACACTAGACCGTAACACAATTTACGTACGCTCGTGGTGGCGCACAGCCGCACGAAATTCTAATGCCGCCTTACGGTATCTGATCGCAGGTGAACGACCGTACAAGTGCCATTTACCGGACTGCGGGCGGGCCTTCATCCAACTGTCGAATTTGCAGCAACACCTGAGAAATCACGACGCTCAGGTGGAGCGGGCGAAGAACCGGCCGTTCCACTGCAACATCTGCGGCAAGGGCTTCGCCACGGAGTCCAGCCTCCGTACCCACACGTCGAAGGTCAGTCATGTATGTACCAAATCCGACGTCCAACTCGCAATTCGCTGTGATACGCGGTGCCGGTATAACCAAAAGAGAGAGAGAGAGAGAGTGGTATCTCGCGGNGAAAAAAAAAAAAAAAAAAAAAAAAGAAACGGAAGAAAAAGAAAGAAAAAACAAAAAAAAAAGAAAAAGATCGATTCAATCTTGCGGTTTTCTCGCTCGCTCGTACACGCACATTTTACTTGAGAACAAATGTCATCTCGGGCGCGTATTGTCGCGCGTTGTCGCTAAATCTAAGAACCGCTGTGATCGCTCTCCTCTAACCGACCGAAATGTATCTATATTAACTCTTTCTCGCGCGACACTCGTTCTCGGTTTTACTCGTACGCACGCATATGGTGGTGGGTTCACGCTTGCCTCGATACTTTGTACAGATGGATTCCCGTTCGAACGCTCTTTGTCCGCCGTTTCCTTTGTTCCGTTTCGAGGGCTCCCTATATAATCGATGTGTCTCGAGCGAAGTTAAAACAGTCAGTCTCGCTGGAGACGCGGCGGCGGTCGACGTGTCGGGGCCTCATGAACACGGCCACGTCGCGAGCGGATAATTCGGATCCCCGACCGATGAGTCCCTCGGTCTGCGAGTCATCGTGCCGCGAACATCCCCGTCTCTCTTGTAGATAGCGCATCTATCTCCTTGTGAAACAATGTATCGAGGGTGGCTTTGGATACTTTCCCGCGGGATCCTTCGGGCTGCTTGGGCTTGCTTTCGCCTCTGGATTTTTACATACGACGCTTATCGACACGAAATCGACATGAAATCGACATTAGAGACGACACTCGACCGACCTGGCGGGACAGAACGAACCGTCGCTTGTCTCTCGTGAAAGAAAGAAAGAGAGAAAGAGAAAGAGAGAGAGAGAGAGAGAGAGGAAAAAAGAGCGGAGCCGCAAACCGGAACTTTCAGACCGAAAATGACCCAAGAATGGCGATCTCTTAGTGAAAGCGACGGAGAACGACGAAGATATGAGGAGAAACCACGATCCGAACACACACGAATCGAACAGTCCGGCCGTCCACGAGCGAAACTCGACGAAGACGTCAGGACGAGGGTGACGCGAGCCCTTTGATATCGACGGCGCGCGCGATTACGGGCATGACACGGATAGAAGAATTTTCTCATACGGGCGGTCGCGTACAAACAATCGTTGTTTACACACGCACGGCGACTCCGTCTGGGCCGCGTGCGTGCCGGTTATTAGAGGGACACAAGTGAAAAAAGACTGGCCCGATCTGGGAAAAAGAGCGCGACCCCCGTGCCCGTTAATCGAATTCACCCCTCGCGTGGAATCGCGGCGGCGCGATTACCGCCGGAATCTTGTATCGTGGGGCAGTTTTTTGCCGCCGCTGCCGCCCCACCCGACCGGCAACTGAATTTCTCAACCCTTTCGCCGCGCCGGGCACATGTCTCGGCGAAAAAACGTGGGAAGGCATCTGTCGTCCCGTCCGCGCTCTCTCCTCCTCTCTTTCGCTCCTCTCTCCTCCTCCGTCGTTGCTTTTCCTCCTTCTCTCCCGCTCTTTATTCTTTCTCCTCCACCTTTTCTTTCCGCTTTTTTCCCCGTCGCGTTAAGTCGATCGCGCTTTTTTGCAATTTCCAATTATACCGACCGCGCGTTACGTAACAGTCCGCGTTTCCGCTAATGGATCCGCCGTAACCGTGAAACAAACGGCGACGCCGCGTCCCGCACAAAAGCCGAAAGAGGAATCGAACGCTGAGAAAGGAGACACGGGACGCCGATGTGACCGATTGTCGTCGTCGGAATCATCGTTATTTTTCCAGACGCGAGTCGGTATTCGCGAGTCGCGGAATCAGGTGCGTCGGCACGTCGGGAGCCTACGCGAACATAATCCGTTCACACGTCGGCTGTTCCGGCAATAAATATCGCTCTTTTAACGCCCCGTTCATCGGGCCGCTCTAATTGAAACCTAATCCACGGCTAAAGCTTTCAGATTATCCCCCTTCGGCCCCCGCGCCCCGACCTCGATAAATCTGCCGTAAAGTCGTGCCGACGACCCTCCGCCTTACGAACAGACAGGCGAACCCGACCATTTTTTTTTTCCCTCGTCCCGCACATAAACGCGCGCAGTTAGGGAAGAATGAATGAACTGACATGACATGACGACCCTGTTACCGCCACGCATTTTTCTCCCCCTCTCCGCCGCGCCGCAACGATAATCCCCGCGATAATGAGAATGCTTTTTGCAGTCGAGTTATTAACCCCCTCGTTTGGAGTAACGGATAGTCTCGATCGGTTTTTTCAACGGTAGGCATCGATCGCCCGTCGCAGAACGATAGCCGGCTTGCACAAGCGCGGGATTAGCGCGCCGGATCGAATACTCGCGCGAAATATGTGCGAATGTGTGTTGCGCACTTGCGCGACCGCGAGAACGGCCGCGTTGTCCGGGCTTATCGGCAAAAATATCGGAATGTACGTGGCTCGCGGTAAATGAGGAAAAAAATGCGCAACGAGAAGAAACGATGAAAGACGCGGAAGGAGGAGAGGGAACGACCGAGAGCGGAGTACGAAGAGAGGATCTTACGGAGTGCGCGGCGAAGTAATTAAAAGCCGCCAGCACGGAAAAGAGAGTAGAAGTAGAGAGAGAGAGAGAGAGAGAGAGAGAGAGAGAGAGAAAGAGTGAGAGAGGCCGGCGACAGAAACAGAGTGTACGCCCGCTGGAAATAAAACGAAACGAAACAAACGGAGAGCTCGAGCCCATCTTCCGCGGCTAATCGAATTTTCGTCGGGGCAGATTTCTTGAAATTGTTTTCGCTATTTCCGACCGCCTAGCCCGTCTCCCTCTCGCCGGCTACCGTCCTGATAGCTAATGGTTCGTTGTTAAAAAAAAAACGAAGGAAAAGGAGAGGACGAGGGAAAGAAGCGAGTGAAGCGCGCGAGAGAAGCAGAGAGAGAGAGAGAGAGAGAGAGAGCGCGAGACGAAGAAAGAGGAACGTGGTTCACGGAAGTACGGCGGAGAGTAAGGGGAAATGAAAGAGTTACGCTCCGGGTCGAGGCCTGGCGTGTCGGCGAAACATTATCCCGCTAAGAAAGACAATACACCCGGAGTACAATATTATAATAGGCCGGAGCGTAAATGTATTATAGAGAACGATCGGTAGCCCGGGCATAGAAACTCGTCTATGGTCTACCTCTACACGTACACACGCACACACATGCACACACACGCGTATACACTTCCTCTCTCCGTGTATCCTATTAACTGTTACCCTCTTCCCTGGCTCTCGGAACAGGGGCGGATCATCGCGACGATACACCGTCGCGATATGTCCTCAGTTAATACGCCCACGCTCCTGAATCCCGGTACGGCCGAGCCACCGGCAGGTTCGTCTCTCCACGTCGAAATTTCCTTCTCACTAATCGACCTATCGAATCTCTCCCCCGGCCTCCCTCGCGATTCATCGCCGCGCGCGACCGGAGACTCTCCTCTTTTATCTTCGCCGCGAGATTCCGTCTCGGGCTTTGTATATCACGATACGATCGAGATACGCCGAAGAGAGAGATAGATTGACAGATAGAGAGAAAGAGAGAGAGGGAGGGAGAGAGAAAGAGAGACGCAAGTTCGCTCGACGCATAGTTCCGAAGGGGTAGAATTGCGCGGCTCGTCGCTGTAAATTCGCGAATTCGACCGGCCCTGATCCCTTTTTCCCGCTCTCTGTTCCTTCCTTTCCCCATCTTTGTCCGTCTCTCTCTTTTCTTCTCTCTCACCCTCCCCCTCTCTTGTGTCTTGGCCACTTTCACGTGACGCGCAGCCTTCGTATTTATCCGTAGTTTAGCGGTACAAGGGTTGAATGTCGTGCAACACGATACAACCCCCTTTTCTCTCTCTCCCGCGGACCTTCCTCGCGTACCTTTCGACCTTCTTCTCTAACTCACCTCCGGAGCCTTCCCATCATCCCTTCGCTGCCCCGGGTCCTCCCTTCACCCACCCTCCCCATTTCTTAATTGCCCTGGCGCGCGGTAAAAACTCGTTAGCCATTAGATTTATTTTCTCTCGCCACGGGGATTCATCCTTCCCCTCCCTCCGCCTGTACTAGAAACCGCGCGGTGGTTGTTACCTCTCGCTTAGCGCCCGATTCTTTTTGTTGTTGTTTTTTTTTCCTCTGTACGCGCGTGATCGTCGTTCGCTTGCGAATTGATCGCCGGTGATAGATAAATGTAAATCTGGTTTATTCGGGAGGATGTGAGCGGGGGGGGGGGCGGGTTCGCGTTCCCCGTTCGCTTATCTCGCGTATTTTCGCCGACACGGAGTGCTAATTAATTACCGCGCTCGCGGTATTTACATGGTGTTTTTTCAATTTCTTCCGCGAGAGCGTGCACGCACGGTCGCCCGATGTGAATACTCCTGAAAACCTAAACCAATGACTGACGATTTAATGGTATCACATTAATTCAGATTGATCTCCATTTCATGCTGGTCTCTTTGTCGCAGTGTTCGAAGTACCCATGGCAACGATTAAAGGTAAAACGATCGGGTCAATATGGGAGAGCCCATGGGAATTCCTTTCGGCTGTAATTTCAACTCGTTTCGCCGCGTTTACGTGCGCGCTTGACGCACGTACAAAATTGTGGTCTCCGATTTTCATTATCACGATCCATTCGGATGAGACATGCACACACATGTTCACACACACACACACACACACACACACACACACACACACACACACACACACGCACGCACGCACGCACACATGCACATGCCCACGCAATACATACATGTATCCGTAACGCAGTTTTCACAGAATACGTGAAATCACGAGCAGCGTTGTAGCGCGAAATTAGCGCCTCGTGCGTTTGTTTTTTAATTATTTTTCCTTCCAACGTCTGTGGCACGCGTTATATATATTTAATTAGCGGCATCGCACCGGCATCAAATCGCGGAACGCGCGAATCACCGCCTGATCGAACGTACGTGGCGAAGATCGTGAAACGATTATAATCCGGCTCTTGCTCCTTTTTCTCTCTTCTTACCTCACCGTCATCATGAATACGCGTCGATATTGTCTCACGTCGCGACAATCGTAATCGCGACAATCACTGAGATGCACGATGACGTATCGCCGAAGAGAGTCACCACGCGTGCGCTTTCGCCCGTCAATCGCGGCTAATTACCGCTTCTTAATTTCTACCCGTTCTTCTAATTAAGCAAGGTTCACTCCCCGCTCTCCTTCCTTCCCCTTTTTCGCCCCCCTCTCAGCACCACCACGGCATAAGCCGAATCCTGCGCCTCTCTCAGATTCCTGCTATGGCCTCCTCTCTCTCCCTCTTTCCCTCCCTCCCTCCCTCTCTTTCACATTCACTCTCTTTCTCGTCGGTAAACATCGCTGGCTGGCGAATCTCCAGAAGGACCTCGCTCTTTGTCTCTTTTGCGGCATTAAAATAGAAAAGTGGGACGGCCTTTCGCGGCAGAACGCCTCGTAAATCGGCCGGCTCTTACGAGATCTCGCAGCGTCTCGCGCAACTTTTTCGCCCCGTCCAGTCTCTTTCGACGACTTTCGGCGTTTATTTCAGTCCTGCTCGCATCCGACGAACGCCATCAGGCGGTCTCCCACAAACGTGAGATTTCAAAAGTTCCCGATCGCTATTACCATTCCACCCCTTGGCAGAATATTGCATCTTACTGCCCGCTCGTTACGCGTTACTTTCACGTCGGTCTCGACTGACATCACCCCTAGCTCCTATAAACCCCGTATATTTTCAAGAGAACTACATACAATTACATATTCTCCTCCGAGCTTCGTGCAGTCTTCAACTTGACGAGTCCATTTTCCGATCGCACCCCTCGAGAGCTCTCTGCCTCTCTCGCTCACACCCCGAGGCATTAATTTTTTCGACCCCGCCTCCGGTGGTTCCGTGTGCCTCTCTTTCTCTATTTTTTTTTCTCTCCTCCAGCGCTCGATCACGAGCGCGGGCTCACTAATGAAATCATTCCCGTGGCGTTTTTCGATAGGGTGGGATCTGCACCCCATTGTACGACGCCCCTCCGCGCTCCTTTTTTCCGCTGGTCTAGCCGGGCGCGACCGGGGTCGATCCGGTTCTCCTATTGGCACAACACGGAGGGTGCCCCGTTGTCAACCCTTACGGCGTTAGGTAGATTCGCATTTTTTTTCCCCTTCCTCTCTCGCCTCGCGTTCGTCGCAGCGAGCGATTTTCGCGCACGCGGATTAACAGTTCGCGCGGCTCTTACAATTAGAAGTGGATTAATGATACGCGGGACAGAGTGGCGATGAGAGGGACAAGCCGAGGGGGTGAGTAGCGACGCGTATGAATTCCCATCGATCGCGCGTGCCGCCCGTGTTTTTTTTTTCTTCCCGCGTCAAGGGGTAGAAACTCGCCGGACGTTTTGCGGAAGAGGACGAGAGAGCGGGAGATGGCGGGCTGTACAAATTTTCGAATTATGTCGTTCCGGTCGCGGGGAAGACCCCTCCTCACGCGGACGAAGAGGCAAAAATCTCTGATCTCCCGGAGGTATCTCCGATGTCTTTTAGACATCCTTTGGACTTTCGCGTTGTTTGTGCTCTCCCCGACGCTCGTCCGAAAGCCCCGAAAGCGACGAGAACTATGAGTCAGACGCGGACGTAGAAAAGGAATCAGGAATTTCTGGTGCCTTCCTTATCGGGAGAGACAAAGCGTTCTCGTCTCGAGAAAATAACGTTCGCGGGCGGGCCGAAGCGAGAGGGAGAACGAGCGCAAGAAAGGGAGAGAGAGAAGGACAAGATGAGCAAGCCGGTGAATATCTCTCGCGGATTCCGCGAGCCCCTCGTTGCAACGAACAGCCGAAGTATCGTACGAAGGTTGTCTGCCGAGGCGAGTCTCGCGGCCTCGTCGCGGCTAAAAAAGCCAAGGAAAGACGACGCGGGTAGGAAAAAAAAGGAAAGAAAGAACGAACAACTCTCGGGCGGGAGAAAAGAATTGCGCGCGTTCTCCGCGCGCGCGAAACGACCTTCGGATTTTATCGCCGCCCGAGGGGAGGAGAGGAGTCCGCGCGCCGTTGATTATCGACCGCCAATTGTAGGCCGCGTTTTCGGTCGGCAAGTGCGAAAAAAGGAATAGAAGACAAGAATCGGAGAAAATCGACGATACCCCCCGAGGGATACGGGAACGGACGATTGTGGCGAGAGGACGGCGACACTTCACCGAGGGACATTCTCGAATCGTCGCGAGTCGAGGATGACGTCGCGTGCTGCTTACGCACGTGCGTGTCTAGAAACAAAAAAAAGAGAAGAAAAAAAAACAATCCCGGCGTGATTAGTTCTAATAAGATCGCTCGGCTAACGAGATCTCGGCCCTTGATCAAAGATGGTCCCGTCTCTATGAACACAAAATGGCCACATCGTACCCGACGTCACGCACCGCTACACGTGTGCTCACACCCACTTCCTTTTTACGCCACTCCCTGACCCGGGCCCGCGCCGGGCCTCAAGGAGCGGACAATCTGCGATCGGGGATCGCCGGAAAAATCCGGAGGAACCAATCGGCGCGAAAGGGGGTGCGAAAAAATCCCGGTGGCGAAGCGCGCGTGTGATGAGAATCACGGCGGCCAGGTGTTTGACCGGCCGATCCTCCTCCCGAGCGGCGAGCGCGATCGGGTCGCGATAAAAATGCGAAGAATCCGAAGAGGCTCGTCGTTATCGTCGCGCCGCTGATCGGCGTGCGTCGCGCGTGGTCGCGGCTAAAATCGTGCGACGTCTGGTGGTTATTTACAGCGCGACGTTAAAAATACCATCACCGGACATCGGCCGTTGTATTCACTCTGGTGTTATCCAGCTGTCCGGCCATCTTCATAATATTGATCGTGGTGTGACGTGTTCGCGCTCGCTGCACATTTATTTATTGGCGAAGAAAGAGAGAGAGAGAGAGAGAGGTAATCGACGTCACTGCATGCGTCTCGCTAACGGATCATTTCATATCATTCCGACACATTGCCGTACTCTTTCGAAATATACACCAATCAACCAGCCGACGAACGGCCGTTCTTCGCGTGTTTCTCTCGTCTCGAAAACGAGCGCGAATCGAAGGTTCCTCCCACCCTCCCGTAGCTTCGTCGACACGAGCCGTCTGAAGCGGGAACAAAGAACGCATGCAGAACCGATCTCACCGGCGCGGAATCGTTCTTTCTCTTTACCAGCGGATCGCGCATCTCTTTCTCTATCCCGTATCTGTACCGAGATACACGGGGATATCCTGACGAGGGGCTCTCTGGCAGATACACGTAGACCCTCTTAGTGGGACCAGGAAGTATGGAATTGGGAATGGTAGCGAGAGCGGCGTGCAGCCGCGCGCGCGTGCAGCCTCTCGCGAGGAGAGAGATGAATCTGGTCACGGCGGATCATAAAGTCCCTCGGGGATTCGCCCACGCCGCGTCCACTCTCTCGACCGAGCCGGGGAGAGAGAGCGAGTCGGTGAGAAAGAGAGAGATGGGAAAGAGCGAGAGAAAGAGAGAGAGAGATCGCGGGCCAGAGGTATACGAAGAGAGAGAGAGAGAGAGAGAAAAAGAGAGATACGGAGAGAGGGAGAGAAGGAGAGACGGCCGTGGAGAACGGGACGGAGAAGAAGGGAAAGAGCGTCAGCGGAGTCGAGGCACTCGCGGCGCAAAAAGCGAGGATGCGGGCAAAAAAGGAAGAGCGCGACGAAGAAACCGGTTTTTTCCAGTTGGGCCAGGTCGGGGCGTCGAACCTAGGGACCGCAACCTCCCTCCGAGAATAACTTGCATGCAACAGCAGCGGCGGCGGTACGGCCACGGTGACGCCGTCGTCCTCGTCTTCGCAACGCGCTTGCGACTGCCCCAGGTTCGGCGTAAAAAAAGGAGAGAGAAGGCATAAGTATGCCGCGGCGGTCGTGGCCACCCACACTCGCGGGACAAGAGTGAATCGGCGCGGGAGGGGAGGAGGGAGGAGGGTACGCGAGCGATGAAAACGCTCGCACGAGCCGGAAGGAAGACGCCCAAGTGGAAGCGGAGAGACGATTATCGCACGATCGGCAGCCCTCTCCTCCGGCTTTTCTAGCCTCTCTTTAGCTCGGAGCGAGTCTACTCGTTTACGAGGCGGGAAGACGCGGCGGAAAATCAGGATTGCGCCGGCTTCTGACACGCCGTTAAAAATGTCCGGAGGTAGAAGAAGAAGAAGCACGAAGTACGCCAAGAGAGGCTTCAGATAAGCGCGGGTATAAACCTGAAGAGAAAGAAGGTGACCGTGGAGGCGACTGCAAGAAGAGCGCGCAGAGATAACGTCGCGTTGTGCAAAAGCCGCGAGAGCGGCCGGGAAATCGCGTCGATTACAGGGAAGAAGAGAAACAAGCGGAAAACCTACGTGAGCGAAAGAGTAGAGAGAGTAGAGAGAGGGGGGAGAGAGAGAGAGAGAGAAAGAGAGACGGTAAAGGGAAGACGGCGTGTGTCCAAAAAATTCGGGGTCATTGCCGCTGCAGAACTTGTTTCAGTCTTGTTTCCCGCCTCGTGCCCCGTTACCTCAACCCGCTCGCGATTGTCCCAGGTCCGGGATAAAAAGAAGGACGATCGACGGAGAAGGCGAGGGGGACGAAAGGGGACCCAGCCCGGAGGGAGGGGGATGGGGAGGGTGGTCTTCGGGTAGGACGAAAAAGTACGGGAAAAAGAAGGAGTCGCGAATCGGAGAAGGCGAACAGGAAGGAAGAGAGGAACGGGAGACCCCGAAACTCTTTGGGGTCATTGCCGTCCGGTCTCGTTTTAGCCGTTCCTGCCTGTTCACCACCTTCTCCTTCTCTTCCGCGCCTTTTTCTTTTTTCTCCTACTCCCACTGCCGTTTTAAGCACTCTTTCGAGCAAGTCGGATCGCCATGTTTTTCTTCGAGCGCGTGCACCTACCGCCTCGTATGCGTGCAAGCAACCTTCGCGTGTTCGGATAGAGAAAGAGGAAAGCAGAGAGAGAAAAAGAGAGAGAAAGAGAGAGAAAGAGAGAGAGAGAGAGAGAGAACAAGACGGAATGAAATCAAGGGGAAGGGGGACGCAAGAGAGAAGACGAAAAAAAAAAAAACACGAGGTTAATACACGATCGGTGCGAATCGGTTGACGCGCGCGCGCTACCAGCCAGCGAGAGTACGAACGGGGGAAAGAAAAAAAGAATCATCACTCTAACTGGCACGTGAGAGGACGTCGAATTTCATTCATGTTTCGTTTTCTAATCTAATGCGAAACATGGCCGTTGGTAGGACTGCGATCGGCTCGTTGTAAAGGCTCGTAGTAAAGGCACACGAGAATGGTGAATCTCGTTCGCGACTCGCTTGCTAATAAGCGCGAAGTGTAGAAGGCAAGGAGAAGGAATGCAGATGCCGAAGATGTGTGCTAGCAACGGCCATGGTAGTTAAAATTGATGTATGGTACAAGCTAGTCATTCCATGCTTTGCATTCCCGTTCATGGGTGAGGTCGCGCGGGGTCGATCGGAGGTCCAAGGTCGACGAAAGTGGTCGCTTTGTTTTCGCGACGCGACGTCTGGCATCATCAGCCTTTGGCGTGCGTATATACATACGCGAAGCGAGGCCGATGCCGGCAGCATTAGCCGACGAAATCCCTAATCGCGGTTAGGGATTAATCCGCTCCGATCGTTCCCCGGACCCCACGCTTCCACATATTTGTCTGTCTAGGCTTCGCTTCGAACTCCAAACCCCTCTCTGTGACCACTATCGCCCACCCTGTCCTACACCCGAACCGAGTACTCTGTTCTGGCAGCGAAGATAAAGTTTTTGATCGGTCAAGAAGACCCTTCCGACAGATCCGTGTCTGTCTTGATTTTTGTGCCAGCTCGTTCCGGACGGCGAGAGAAAAGTATCGTTACGAAATTTCCTGGCTACGATATCGTTGACGGTGTCGCGCTTGTGCGCGCATACATGAGCACAGTATTCCCTCCAGCAACGATACGTTGAAAATTACAGTGGTAATTTCAATAATATCGAAGTATCTCCGCCTCTCATTCCCAACCTGTAATGTTTCCAAGAGCTAGCTATGATCTTTCCGAGTATCTTCACCGACGATTCATTTGTCAACTACAACTTAATTGTCTTCCGACCGTTCGCGGGAATTAATTTTGGCCGCAGTACAGCATACTGATTTCAACAACGAGCTCAATCGGAAGTAAGCACGAGAGTTCTCGAATTTTATTCGATCCGGTCGCACGAGAGTCGAATTTGTTTCGTTCGGTGAAGACGTAAAATCGCGGGCAGAAGGCGGATTACTAGTAAGGGTAGAACGGATGAACGCACTTTATTGGCGCGAGGGAGGCGAAAATTCTCTCTTCCGACCGGTGATTCTTTTCGATCGCACACTGCACTTGACCGACTGGAAACCCAGCCAATGCAATGGCAAATACCACAAAGTTCCTACCAGACACTCGACATGAATTCCCTGTGCAAAAGGAAAATAGTCTGTGGTGGCGGCGGTATATTGGTGCCTTAACTCTCACTGGTAAATCGTTCTGTTCTGTGCCCTGCCTGTCCTGCGCTTCTGGTTCGCAACTCTGTGGTGGTATTCTCTGGGTCGGCTCTCTACCGGTGCGCCGCGTGTGCCTGCTTCCGGTACTTCTTCTCTCCGGCCCCCCAAAAAAGGAGTTGCAACAGCGTGTTGTGTTCCAGCAACACGCCGCCCTGATCGGCGGCCCGAACGCAACCAGCTGTCCAGTATGCCACAAGCTCTTCCTCGGCGGTGAGGCGCTGATGGAGCACATGAAGCACACCCACAAGGACCCGAACGCCTCCGGAGTTGCCAGTAAGTATTGAAAAATCGCGCAACCCGGCCGCCCTCGACCGGCCGTCCGTGTCTCTCTACCTCGACGTGTAACACAACCTCTCTCTCGTCACATCGCATCTCCGTTACCCTCCGCTCGCGCCCAACTACTAATCTTCCTTAACCGTAACCGATCGATTAGCCGGATCTCGCGGGCGGAGTGCATCGTTGCATGAAACGTGAGGCTTGAGAAACGAAACCTTGACCGTGTCTCTCGTCTCTTACGACTAATCACCGAATCTTCCTCGCGCCCAAGCAAGCACGTAAGCACATCTTAACTCTTTCCGTGCCGATTCTCTGTTCACCCTAACCGCATTTAAGCAGAAACTAAGATCGCGAGTAGCCTCTCACATGGGGTCCCATGGGGAGAGAGGGAGAGAAAGAGAGATAAAGGAAGATAGACACGGACGCGAGAGGGACGACGTTAATCGTGAGTAAGGCTGTGAGAGAGAGAGAGAGAGAGAGAGAGAGAGAGAGGGAGAGAAAGAGAGAGAGATAGAGAGAGGTGTGGAGCAACCGCTCGTCGAGACACGAGGGGTGGTTCGTTACGTTCTTTAGCCTTTAAGTACGTCTCACATCTATCCCAAGAACTTTGCTTTGGCGCGGGCGATACGCACACATTGTCCTGTTCACTTCTTCATACTGTTTTCGCCAGGGCGGGAAAAGCGTGTAGCATTTGGCACACTCGCCGACTAATACTTGGGTACCTACTCGCTAATACATGTACACGGTGCTTCGAGGGTGTCTCGTTCCGACCTCTATGCGTGGCCTTGTGATACATACGCGTGCGTGATACGTGTGCATAAGCGCGGACGTACAGAGAACAAAAGTCCAAGCCGGATCGAGCCGCTCGTCTCTCTCCGCGACGATCGGACACCGATCATGGTGACGACTGCGCGACGTTCGTCGACACGCTCTTCGCGACATTGAAACGGCGAAGGCGCTAACGGTGCACATTCGGGTACTCGCGCGCCGGCACTTTATCGCATTATTTATAGCGCGCGTGGCACTCCGGGTGACGCGAAAAATCCGCGGAGGTTCACGAGACGCGACCTCTCGGACCCGTCTTGGACGCGCGTCTGCGTCGCGCTGATCGCCTCTCCGGCTTGGCCGCGAGAGAACGAGCGTGGATTCGCTTTGGACACGAAGAGGAAGCGTCTTTCGAAGGGTGTCGCGGGCGAAACGTTCTTTTCTCTGTGCGTCCGCGCGCGTGCAACGCGCGCGAGTACCGTGCGTATACATCCTGGTTTTTCGGCCGGCGACCTTGCTCGTGAAAGGGAGCCAGCAACACGGTGGCGACGGCCGGCACTCTGCGTGCCCGAGGTCAGTGCTCTCCTGGTCCTTGGCTATCCGCGTCCGTAAGGTCTCCCTTCGCCTTCGAGGTCGACCGGAATCTGTACGTACGTAAGTACGCGCGCGCGAGTGCACGCGAGTGCGTGAGAAATAAGGTGGGGGAGGAAAAAAAGAGAAAGAGAGAGAGAGAAAGAATATGTGAGAGAGAGTGTGTGAGAGAGAGGGAGAGAGAGAGAGAGAGAGAGAGTGAGAGAGAGAGAGAGAGAGAGAGAGATGCGAGGGAACACATGACGGTGGAGGAAAGATGGGTGAGGAGAGGAGGCGGCTTTCGTTCCTTGGGACGCTTTATCCTGCTTGGCATTGACCTTGAAATTGTGTCGCCCTATTGTTCCCTCCGCTGACTGCACAACCTCCGTTGCCGGGGTTTACCTAGCGAAGCGACGGACAGCCAACCATCCGTGCCCAGTGTGCGGGAAGCACTACGTCAACGAGGGTAGCCTTAGGAAGCATCTGGCCTGCCATCCTGAGACCAGTCAACTTAGCACAAGCCTCAGGATGTGGCCGTGCTCGGTGTGCCAAGCCGTCTTCACTCACGAGAGCGGTAAGTATTTTTGCCACGTAAAAACCGGGGGTTCCTTCCTCGCGGGAGTCGGTCCTTCCTCGCGCCGCGTCTCAAGACTTTTCGTTTTCCGTTTTCTGTGGAATACACGCGCACGCGTTTACGTCGTTTCTACGGAGTGCCCGTATCGTTTTACCGCTCGTAACTCTGTTGAGCAACGTCACCGATTACGGCATTACGAGAGACCATCTTCAAGTACTATGACCACGCACGATTCTTTCTTTCTGGTGTTAAGGTCTACTGAGCCACATGGAGCACATGAGGATGGACCCGAAGCATCAGTTCGCGGCGCAGTACGTGCTGAGCCGCGCGGCCGCCGAGAGGCGGGAAAGGGAGATCCTCGCGAGTTCGAGTTTAGGTATAAAAAGAGAGACGACAGTGTTTATATATATATATACATTATATGTACATATACTTTTCTCTACTTTGTAAATGTGATCGGACGGCGTGGCCGCGGCGCGAAATTCGCGGCGACGCCACGCCGGTGAGATGCACACACTGACCCTGTCGTACCCCCGTCGAAACCTAACATGACACCCTTGCGCTGTACAGGAGCGGGTTTGGGTGTATTGGGAAGTCAGTCCGGAGGACCGCAAAATTTGCAACAACCGCCTATGTGCCCGTCACCGTCGGCCCATTCGGACAGCAGCAGCGGCAACGGAAGACTCTCGTCGGCCGGTAGTGAACCTGGTACGCTCCGATCTTGTTCTACGTCTACTACTACTTACAAACGAACGTCTACAAACGAAGTATCTAGATATACGTGTATATATAATGATGTCGCAAGTCACGAGCACCAGTTGTTTGTAAGCCACGCCGCCGTTATTCACCTTTTTTTCTCTGGTTTCGTTTTAATGATAAAAACTCTGTTGTGAAGTACCATTAGTGAACTTATTGTAGTACACGTAAGTTACATATATGAATATACATATGTTTGAGTCCAATAAAACATATACGAATTTTCTGGTCTGAGTAATTCTCTCATGTGAACGGCGCTCGCACACGGTCACTCTACTGCTCACAACAACGGGCGGCCCCCACTTCGGAGGCGACGCCCATTCTTTGTAAGCGTTTTCGCGTACGCCGACCTAGCCGCGGAACGATACGCTACCTCACGGTTAGGCTAGCAATTGATCGAAAGAAAAGAAACACACAATGAGATAAGAGAATATAAAACGTGCGCAAAACAACCCGTCCGCCCGCCGCCCTGTACATACTGACGAGAGCAGATTTTTGCGCAGGCACCGGTCTACTGAACAACAACAACAACAACAACAACAACAATATGGCGTCGCCGGGGCCGAGCAGCAACAAGCTCAGCGAGATGCTGCGGGCGGGAAGCCAACCGGGCGCGGCGCAGCAGTACCACGACGAGATGCAGTCGCAGCAGCAACGCATGGCTGTCATGGCCGCCGCGGTGTCGGCAGGTAAGAGAATAGATAAATAGAATACCTGTGATAAGAGGATGGCCACCGTATGTATTTGATTTCCGACTGACTCCGTCATGTTTGGCTCAGCTTCCGGTTGGAATGCGTTATGCTTGCTTCCCAGCGAGAGGCAAAAATCGACACGAGCGTGGTTATATCATCTATTATCTTTTTCTTTATCAAATGCGAAATAAGCGTATGATGATATAAAATAATGATATGACTAGACTTGCGTCGACTCTTGCTGAAAAGCAGCCAAAGTTCATCAGCTGATTGACAACACGGGCAAAGATTTGGCCACCTACGAAGTTCGTGAAGTGTATTTAACCTTTCGACTCCCGTGCTGATTTCTCAGACGTAAGTTACCAAATGGGACGAGCGGCTGACCCCGAAAAAATTTCCCCTGCAATAGCAGGTTTATGATGTTAAAAGTTATATTAAAATATATAATCAATAGACATATCAATGCGTAAATATAACACAATGTTATTTATTTCTATTTATAAACATCAATTAGAAAAACCCCGTAAAAATGATGAAAATCGTCTGGCCGAATCATTCTCAAAGAAAATCGTTTCGGCGAACGGGGCGAACAGCTCGCTTGGGAGTCAAAAGGTTAAAAGAAAAGTGAGTTTGCGCGTTTCACAATGCGATTTAATTATTCATTTCTTTCGGTTTGTCCCTATTTCAATAATGTCCGAGCATTTCGCACACATGGCTGTGAACTTTCGATTTTAACCCAAACGTAGCGGCCGTGGCACAGCGACGGTGACCAAACTCTTATTATAAATACTCTATAGAAACATAGTCCGCGCCAACAGAACATTTAATAATAAAATGTGCGAACTGGTCGCGCGCGCGATCTAGCGAATCGATCGAGCGGGCCGGATCGCGCCGCTTCAAGGACCGTGCTTGTCGCGTATCAACGCTAAATTGCACGAGAGGGGAAAGCCGATAGCTCCGTTCTAATTATTACCGATAAAACTTGATTTACAATGTTGTTGCTCCGCCGACGATGTTGCGTTCGCGCCTGCCTTTCTCCGTTTCTACCACGCACTGCCCGCCCGGTAGGGGACTCGCGCTAATGATTGACGCGCGGAAACGCTCCGCGTCGCGCTCCCCGTCTCGCCGACGAGAGAAATGACACCCGCGCGTAGAAAAGCGACGCGAAAATGATTATCGACGACCCGCGCCCGGAACGTTATCTCGAATTAACTCGGCGCGTGGATTTATCGCGTGCCCGCGGCTTCTTTCACGCGGCGCTGCGGGTCGTAACTCGTCGAGAAACTCGCCGAAGAAATACCGGCAGGAAAAACAAATATCGGAATTCCTTAGCGTGACGCCGCTCCTCTCGCCGACGATCAAAGTTAGCACGGTGCGCGTTGCGAACGCGACGCGTGTTCCGCGGGATCTCGTTCCGGTCGCCGTTGATCCAAGATTCTGCACGCGAGACGCGGATTCGCGTTTTAAATTATGCACGAGACACCGAGAGAGAACTATCGTCGGTTACTTTACAACATTCGTTCTACCTTCGATCCCAGTGCACTGTGAGAGAGACCGGGAGAGACCTGGTCGGCCAAAGGAGTAAGTTGGCAAAATCGATTGTTTTCCGACAGGTTACAGAATCGAGCAAATAGATTTTATAACCGTCTTTGACATGTTTGAAATCTCTGCTTGCTCGATTCTGTAAACCTATCAGAAAATATTAGCAAAAATCATCAATTTGCCAATTTTACTTCTGCCAATTTACTTCTTTAGTCAACTGGCTCTCTTTTCAACCGGCAGATCCCTCTCTCGTCCTCTTCGATTCACCCCTTCTCACCCTCGCGAGATGTCAAAAGCGTTATTTCTGTCAGGACTACAAAATTCCGTGTCGCCTAATCTATCGCCGGTCGACATGGCGTCGCTCGCGGCGGCTATGAGGATGGGCAATAACGGTGACATGAGTGGCGGTACTCAAGGATCGACGGGACCCCAACAGCAAGGAGTGCAAGCGAGCGGACCGGAGCAGGCTCTGAGGATGCATCAGGCGGAAGCTCTGCTCCGTTCCCAGGCCGAGGCCGCCCTAAGACTCGCGGTAAGGAAGCAACCCGACACCCCGCTCCTCCTCGGTCGCGCTCGTTAAACACCGTCCCGAAATGTTTTCACAAGGGAAGCGTCGCGTTGTTTCACGAAAGAAACAATGCGGACGAAAGGGTGCATCATTCCCTTTTCCCCTCTCTACCTATCTCTTTTTCAACCCCTCTTCGTACGTCTGCGCGCAGGTGTCTCAAGCGGCGGCAGCCGCGGCGAGTTCCGCGGTGGGCGGCGACGTGAGGCATCATCTGGGACAGCATAACGGAGGCAGCACCTCCGGCATGCCGGGACACCATACGAATCAACAAATGTCCCAACAAGACACCCTATCGCCGGATCTCGGTGAGTACATCTCGGTGTGTTACACGGCGGGGCGTGAAAGCGTCCGGGGATACGACGCGGAAGTGACGAAACGTGAGCTTCGCGCAGCTTAAAAGAAGGCTTCTAACGAGCGTCCACGCTCGGCCCCTTTTCAGGAGAAGCGCTACGGCTGCAGGAGCAGCGATTAGAGCAGGCCCTCAGGCTGCACGGCGACCCGCGCGCACTGAGCTTCACTCTCCAGCACGTCGTCAACCAGCAGAGCAATCAGCAACCATGAAAGTTCAGTTACTACTGAGACGAGTGGACCCCTTGGGCGCCGGATCAGACGACCCTACCGAGCGAGCGCATGAACCAGCAGTCGTCGCAATCGTCGACGGAGCGCTCGACCCCGCTGCACGATCAGCAACAGTCGCAGCAACAGCAGCAGGGCCCGTCTACCATCGGTCACCAGCAGCCGCAGCAGCAACAGCCGCAGCAGTCTGAGGACCGTGGCGTCAAGAGGAAAGCCGACGAGATGATCGGTAATTCCGAGAACGCGTAAGAGCGGTCACGCGCACACGGTGGACGAGCGACGACGCGAGTCGTCGCCGTCGCCAGCGTGACTCGCTCCGAGCGCCCAAGTGCGGTCAACAGGATTTCGCTCATCGTCTCAGCAGTAAGAAAACACGGTCTATTAAACGGACAGACTTCGAGAGTAAGAGTGTGGTACTTCGGTGTCTTCCCGCGCGGACAGAGCCGACATCGCCGGACCAGCCGGATAAAGCGATCGCCGGAGGGGTGAGCAACCCGGCTGCGTCCGACGAAGGGAGAGTGAGGTTACGTACGTGTATAGAAAAACCGTTGCACGGCGCGAGGCGGTGGGACCTCGCGCAGTGGCGGCGCTCGTCTCTCGCGCGGACGAGTCGCCCGCGTCCTTGTTCCTAATTACACCGGTCCTGAACCAAGGATCTGCCGAGCGGACTCTCTCCCCGTGGTGGAGAGTCGCGGCGCGTGGTCGACGGCGCTCTCGCACGGAGGAAGCACCGCGTCGGGGGAGCGTTTCCCGCGGCTCCCTCCGCAGTCGCGAAGAAGAAGTCGCGGCAACAGAGAGAGAGAGAAAGAGATAGACAGAAGGAGAGCGACGTCGACCGCGGGAAGGGGAAGAACGAAGAACGACTCCTTTCAACGCCGGCTCTCACCGGAGTGTGTTATCCGTCAGGATTCTCAGGACACGTCGCCACTGCCGTGCCCGCCGCCTCGACTCCCGAAACGTGCCATAATACTAACGAGAAGCTGCTAAGAACAAACCACTAAGTCATCTCGGGATGCGCCGGGTTCCCTGCGGGGGACACGGTTCTCCCGGGATGCGCCAAGGTACTATGATAGTACAAGAGCCGATGACGCGGCAACGCGACGGTGGCCGAGGGTCCAACGGGCGATCCTCGATCGTCCCTTGCCGGGCTCAACAAACCTAAACTATATATAAATATATACATACATAGATACATCTCTATCTTACCGGACCGCAACTTAAGGTTCCACCCCCCCCCCAAAAGCCCTAATCTTAAAAAGAAACTCCCGTAATGCTTAAAAGCGAATCGCACACCAACGTATCCACGTAACGCAGGCTCACACGTGGTGCGTCGCGCGGTCGCGGCGAACGAGCCACGCACCGACGACGGTGTGGTGGTTACCGTGTCGCCGCGTGTACGGTTGTTAATTATATACGTACCGAAATCCCCTTCCCCGGTGTGTGACAGACGGACGGGACGGACGTACGGACGTTCTCTCACCTGCGATCAACGTTTTCGCGCGACGACAAAGCGACGTTGACATTTCGCGAGAAACGAACGTCGGACGTAACGTCGGAACAGATACGTACGCGCACACACACGCGGACACACAGAGACACACATATACATATGTACACGAAACCATCCGAGTATACATACATATACAGAGAGGAACACATACATGTACAATAAAATACACACATATTGCAAGGACTCATCAGCAGCACACTTTAAAGTGAAGATAAAATGCGCGCAAGTTGTGCTCGTCGGTAGCACAAAAACTATTAGCTCATAAGCGAACAAACAAAATATAGTTATTACAAACAGTTATATTATATATATTATATATACATACAGAGTATGAAGAGTATGACAGAGACAAAAAAAAAAGAACGGGCGAAACCCATTCACACTTACACGTTTAAACTGAAGAGAAAGGAAATGTGGTAAGCGTGAAAGAGCTAGCATTTTTCGTGAGCAAGCACGCGATGAAGATGAAGAGAGAAATAAAAAAACTAAATACTAAATATATTATATATATATTATATATAAATATTATAAATAATGAATATAGGGTCTATGAGACTAGGATAGTTAGGCGAAAGAGAAAAATGAGTGAATGCGGAGCGCGCCCTCGTAAGTTTTACGTTTATCCCAAGTATAGTCGACGAGAGAATGAGGACAACGTTTGGGGAGAACGAACCAGAAGAGACGTGTGCGAGAAAGTGAGAAAGGGACATAGAGAGAAAGTGAGAAAGAGTGAGAGAGAGGGAGAGAAAGTAAGTATACGTGGACGATTTTGCGAATGCACGACCTTGGGATCGGCGTAGGTGCGCGGGCGCGCCGTCGTACGAATGGTCTAGATCGAATGAATGTGAATGCTTCGTGAGCATCAAGGAAGAGCGAATGCGAGACGAGAGTGAGACTTAGAATGGCGTGCTTCAGGTAATCTGAGGTCCTGTGATCGAAATATTTTTTTATTTCCGGGTAATATAATCTGAACGCGTAAAACTCTTGCGTCGTTTTGAACTTTTACTTGCAATATACCGTTACGTTCTCGCAATACTTAGGATGAAGAAGAATAAGAAGAAGACGAATAGGAATAAAGAAGGTGGATGAACAAAAAAGAAAAACAAAGAAATAAAACACGATACGAAGATGAGGATGACGAGGGAGAGGAAGAATATGAAGAAAGTCCGTAGGTTTGATCGTGGAGCGAACTTTTAGAGACCCGAGCCAGCCCCTTGCCCTCCTAGAAGAGACAAAAAGAGACGCATCCCCCTTCGTGACGCCCCATCACACAATCCGAACTACCCCTCGGCCGGATCACCCCCTTCGTCCTCTCCGAACCTCCCCGAAACTTTGACAAAACTTATAGATCGTTCGTACTTTCGATGGGGTTATCTTTCGATGAGACCAGACGCGATGAAACGAGACGCTGACCGCAGAGAAACGTGTTTTTGACGTTTGGTTGAAAATCATTTCTTCACGTTGGTAGAGGAAAACGCGGATCCCCAAAGAGAAGCCAAAATCGACGGAGATAGAGAGGCGGTTCACAAAAAAGCAGATATAAAGGAAAAAATAAAGGTATCGTGGAAAAAGTGAGGTCAAAAATGAAAGCATCGATTCATTCATCTACGACACGATTCGATCCCTTCGTTTCTTCGACTGGCAATCGCGGACTATTAGAGCGCGAAATTGAATGGTAGCGTGCCGAATTTGTTCACGCACCTCTGGACATTAACATAGACCGCGTTACTGTTGTTGTTGTTTCCTTTCGGAGATTCTCGACGAGACTTTTCGTCCCTGACCGGTTCGTTCTTCAGACACCCCAGCCAC